>NC_056522.1:152243490-152354152 GCF_019175285.1 Sceloporus undulatus | reverse complement strand
GAGAGGCTATTCCTTTTGCTATTGCAGCCCTCTAAGCATCTAAATTATTGAGAAATCTTCTGAAGCAGCTGCTGCTATTGTAATAATAATAATAATAATAATAATAATAATAATAATAATAATAATAATAATAATTGTAACTAATCTCTCTTAAGATGCTCTGTCTGCAATTTGCATCTAATTCTGACAAAAAGAAAAAAAACCAGATTTAGACAGTTTAAAAATATTTTCAGTGGTAGTGGGAGGTATTGTACATCGTATAGCTTCCTTTTACAGTTTATATTCAATGTAAAACTCACTGTGAATTTCCTTTCATTCATTTTAGGTTTGCAAGCGCCTTAGGCTACAAATTATTATTGAGATTTTTCTATACTAAATCTTCCTTTAGCAACCATATTCATCTCATTTAATCTCCTTTTTTTAAACCACAATTTTTCCTTCACTAAGCCTCCCCTTCCTCCTATAACCCCCACCTTCACTTTTTATATTAGGGCAAAGCATAGGAAGAAGAAAAGCAAGGAGGAGGGGGAAGGGAAAAAAAGGAAGGAAGGAAGAGAAAAACACCCCTACTAGGACAAATATCAACAGAAAGGGGAAAGAAGAGTGAAGGAAAGAGGCATGCTTTCCCTGTTCCCCAACCTCATGTAATATCTGAATTTCAAGATTCTTAAATTACCTGAAACACTGACAGAATCCATTTGCTGCAATTTTGAATGTGGCTCAAGAATGTGAGAAACAAGTACATAAAAGACAAACAAGGTACCTATTTCAAAACTGGGACAAGAAGGTTGAGATGTTTTGTCTTGATTGAAACAAAGGCTGGCAAGGCAAGCCGTTTGGCAGAGAAAAGATTTTGCTGATAATTGGCATTCATTTGCATGAGAAAAAGTAAAATATTACTCCACTGTGGCCTGATGGGGATGGATAGCCTTATTGTTATTGTTGTTAACTGCCTTCAAGTTGGCGGGTTCTTTTTGGGCTGCGCGTGGGGCACCACTGGTGCGCTCGCACACAATCATGATGTCTGCGTGGTGTGGCGCTGTTGGGGTGCTGAACCATGTGGACGTGATCATCGCACGTCCCATGAGGATGGGGGTGCTGATAGTAGGGTTGGGTACATGTGGACGCCCAGCCCTACCTTGCCTAATTTCAGACCCAGGCCGGCGCAAGCACCTGTATGTATTGGGCCCAAGTCTCTCATCTGGCATGCAGTCTTCCTCTCTTTCTACTAATGCGCGCATCATAAAGAATTCTGTTGGGGTTATATGTAGTCCTCCCATTTTGTCTGCTTTGCAGGTTGTTGTGGAAGGGGATATGACACTCCTCCAACTACACCCCAGCTCACCAGTACCAGCAAATATACTGGAGGTCTTGGAGGATGATGGCTCTTTCTTTCTCTCAGCTACAAAATGACATCTTGGGACCTGAGAGACCCCTGCACACCCAACCTACTAATTGATTCTAGAGTTGCACCCAGACTGATATTGCAGGCAGAGGCAGAAGGGTAATCCCAAAAGAAATGTACAAGCCAACCAGCAAATAAACAAACTCTCAACTAAGAAAAATTGCCACATTTCCTTTTTCTTTTTGGGAGAAATTCCACATGTGTATTTTTGCTGTGCAGATAAGCTGCTCCCCACTATTTCTCTCCAGTCCCACCAAAGTCAGTCTGAGGGTCTGCTATATGTATATTGCACAATCTCTTCAGGGAGTGGTGTTCTTAGGCATTATAGGAAACTAAGGTGGTGACTCTTAGCAACTCAGGAGTGGTTTTTTTTAAAGAAAAATTAGATGGACACGGCATGTCCAATAACAGACCAAGGTTTTCACATGCTAACATCTGATCAAGAGGTTTCTTGCTTCAAGAGCCTATCCCATCATAAATAAAATATTCTTTTCAGTGCTAAAAGTTTCCCCCCCCAATTGCATGTGTCTAACAGAGCCTGCCTGGTAGCAATGTTTTTGTATGCTAAGTAAAGCACAATCCCACAGGATATTCTGCTATGCAAGGCCCATTGAAACAAACTGGAGTTCAGAATACGACCAAAAAACACTTAAATTCTGTATATTGCTTGAACATGTACAAAGTATTTTGCATGTCTTATGTCATTCTTTCTCCTTCCAAAAACCCAGTGACATAAATTGGAATTATCATCCTGAAAGAGGGAGATAGCAATTTCCCTTAGGCTAAATACATAGTAATCTCTTAACAGAAGAACAATTTAACAATAAATGTCCCAGAGTATAACTATTGTCTATCAACCACAGCTGCATGACTCCTCTAAGGCTTGCACAAATCTTAACACATCGGAATTAATGAATCACATCAACTAAACACAATAGCCCCCCAAAGTTTGGGAATAAAGTGTATGGGAATAGTTTCTTTTTGCCAGTAGGCACTGGTGAATCTGTCAGTTTTGGATTCTTTCCCTTTCACTTTCCCCTCTAAATTTATATCTTATTTGTCTCAAACTTTGATTTTTTAAAAAAAAATACAAACATTTGTATACAGTTTGGTGTGTATTCCTTCTAATGAATGCATTATTTTAGGTAATTTTGTCTAATATACACATTCTAATATAATGGAAGCAATTTTCTTAATTCAGTGCATCTAGAATATTATTTTGACTACATGTAGGGTCTCCTTGGTGCACTTTCCCCTTAATATACTGGAACTGCTGCTGCTTCTTCATTAGAGAAAGTAAAATTCGCATATTAGCTTCAAAATAAGACTGGGTAACTTCAGTGTGTGTAATGGTTTGGGTGTTATACTGCACCTCTGGAGACCAGAGTTCAATTCTCAGCCATGAAACTCATTGGGTGACCTTGGGCAAGTCACATGCTCTCAACCTGAGGTAAAACAATGGCAAACCTTCTCTGAACAAATCTTGCCAAGAAAACCTCATGATAGGTTTGCCACTGAGTCGTCATAAGTTGGAAACAACTTGAAAGCACACACGACGACCACCACCACCACCACCACCACCATTCATATGAAACTGTGAACTGGATAGATTTGTTCCCTATCCCTACCTACAGGGGCACCCAATTTAAAAAAAACCTAATAAATATCAACATAAGAATATATGGCTAAAGTTGCAACCTGTTTGGAAATAAGACCCTCTCAGCACAGTGGGACTTTACTTGTGTATAAACATGCATGGAATTACATTGCTTATCTGAGGTCAAAATACCTGAATTTCACCTGAGACATGAAATAGCATAGGCTGTACTGTAACAAATAGCAATTTGGCTACTCCTCTGTCGAAGCTGGCCTCTCCTCACCCCAAGCTACTCATTCATGATGTACAGCGCTATGTTTGTCTTTTACTCAAAAATACATACAGGGAATCTGATCCTGAGCATAGCAGCTGGAATGGAGAGAATTTTAAATCTCTTGTCCCCAGCTGCAAAATCCCTGTCCTTGGAAAAACAAACAAACCTACAAATTCTTGAAAGTAAAAAAACGAAATCCCAAACTTTCTATTAGAACCACTGGAGGGCTTGATTTTCAGAGTGGTGGAGACACTCATTGTTGGAAAGGTAGGATTAAACTTCATGCATTGTGGCCATCTGGAAATCTGTACCTCCTGCCTTGATTACTTGTGAGCACAAGTAAAATAAAAAGTGGGATTCTATGTATTTCATGCCATTTGATTTGACCCTTATGTTGTTGTTGCTGTGTGCCTTCAAGTCATTTCCAACCCTAAGGCAAACCTATCATGGTTTTTTGGGAAACTGAGAGTGTATAACTGGCTCAAGGCCACCCAATGGATTTCCATGACTGAATGGGAAATTGAACCCTCATCTCCAAAGCCATAGTCCATCGCTCAAACCGCTACACTATGCTGGCTTTATAGACCATTCCATTTGGTCATTCTTCCTATCATATCACTTCACATATGAAATAGTCTCTGAAATTGCCTGTTTTGTCTCCTTTGTGCTGCTCCTCCTTTTCCTTTCACTGTCTGTCTGATTCTTTGTTTCTCCTGTTTGTATTCTGCCTTTTCTCTAAAGAGTTTGAGGTGGTGTTTTTGACTGTCATCTGCTCACATTATCCTCACACAAGCCATTACTGAAAGAGAGTCACTTGACCAAGATCACCCAGTGAGTTTCATGGCTGAATGGGAATTAGAACCTGAAGGTCAAAAGCCCCAGCCAATACTCCAGCTCCCATAACACTGGCCATTTAGCGATAACCACGAATGGCAACTTTATGTTGTTGTTCATCATTCTATAATACAGAACAGAAAATGTTAACAACAACAGCAAATGCTGAATAGGCAGAATGCAAGAAAAAGTTTAAGCCATGAGCTTTGCCTTCCGTACTCATATTTAATGGGGCCCCTACATACTCACTGTCTTCTCTATTGTTAATCACAAAGATCTTTAAAGATTTCCCTTTTACAAATGCCATCTGCCTATCGAGTTTGGTATGTGACAAGAGAAGCAAGTCATTTTGAGAAACTGTAACTATACTATGGGCTGGGGGCAGGAGGCCTTCTGGGCTAGAAATAGGTCTGTTTAATGTGCATGTGAATTGATGCCCCTTTGTACACCATGATTAAATGATAAATTGTACAGAGTGATACTGTAAGGATGCAACCATTAAAACTGGCTGTTAAAGTAGCTGGTGTTTCCTTCTAACTACTGTTCCTTTCAAGCAATCCCACACACTATTGTTCAGGGTCAGTAAGTCAGAGTAAGACCACCCTGGTCGGGAGGGATGTGAGGAGGGGAAAATACGCTTCTGACACAGAGTTGTGCTGAATCCCTCAGCTGAGAAATGTCATCTAACACCTTTCATGGTTATGGTGCCTCATAAACAGGAAGCTCAGCCCTGTCCATGACACTGTAGCTTTGTCATATCCTAGATCTTGTTATGAAAGGGAGGGGGAGGGACAAAATACTACCATTCTCCTCCCTCCCCAAAACACATACATACACACACACACACACATGAAACAAAACAATGAACTCAACAGGGTATTTAAAGCAGCTGCCCTCTGCATTCTTTGCCAAAATAAATATTGCCAAATTAGCAAGCCATTCTGAACCACTGAAGCACTAAGCACAAATTTATCAACTGAAATAAAATGGTAGAATAGCAAAGGAGACAGCAATAGTATAGTTCATCTTTTGTACGTAAGTGTTTTTGTTGGCCACTTGCTGTAAAGTGACATGGGAACAGTATTAGAAAAAGAAAGAATGCTTGTTGCAGCCATGATAAAAGACTTGTGTTACAGAACCCAAGTGCATGCATTTGAACCTATTCACACAGTCAAGTATCTCTCCTTCTACCAAGACAGGAGAGCAGCTAATAACTCGTCTTTTCCATTTTTAAAAGGAAACAATCAAAGGAGGTTGGATAGGATTGGGAACTTTCTTGGAACACTTCATACATGGTTAAAGCGTCTGGGCCAGCCGCCTCCAGAAGTGTTAGGTTAAATGCCAAGCCTACAATGCCCATCTTGTGCAGTCCACTTGGCTATGCAATGGTGGGATTGTAGTCAAATAGATCTGCTGGGTACTAGGATGAGGAAGGCTGGGCTAGAATACATGGGAATGGTTTGGAATGGGTTCTCCTACATACAAATGGACAAATTTCTTTGGACTTTATTACACAATCCCCATTCTTGCTGCAATTGCTTTAATGAAAGGAAGTGCATACATACTGGTTTGGGAGCACTCCAACAGTGTGATGAGACTGTTGATGGTTCCTCATGTCCTCTTTCACCCTCATAGAATCATAGAGTTGTAAGAGACCACAAGCGCCATCCAGTCTAACCCCTGCCATGCAGGAACTCACACTCAAAGCACTCCCGACAGATGGCCATCCAACCATGTTTAAAGACCTCCAAAGAAGGAGACTCCAACACACTCGTATGTTCCACTGTCAAATAGCTCTTACTGTCAGGAAGTTCCTCCTAATGTTGAGGTGGAATCTCTTTTCCTGTAGCTTTCATCCATTGTTCCGTGTTCTAGTCTTTGGAGCAACAGAAAACAAGCTGGCTCTATTCTCAATGTGACATCCCTTCAAATACTTAAACAGGGCTATCGTCACCTCTTGACCATCTCTTCTCCAGGCTAAACCTATCCAGTTCCTTAAGTTTTTCCTCATAAGGTATGGTTTCTAGACCCTTCACTATTCTGATCGCTTTCCTCTGGACATGCTCCAACTTGTCAACATTCTTTTTGAATTGTGGTGCCAAGAACTGCACACAGTATTCCAGGTGAGGCCCGATCAAAGCAGGATAGAGTGGCACTATTACTTACTTTGATTTAGACACCATACTTATATTGATACAGCCTAAAATCACATAGGCTTTTTCAGCTGCCACATCACACTGTTGACTCATGTTCAACATGTGGTCTCCTAGGTCTCCTAGATCCTTTTCATATGTAGTCTTATTAAGCCAGGTGTCCCCCCATCCTATATCTATCCATTTCATATTTTCTACTTCATCCTTAACCACCCCTTATCCTTAACCACACTGTCTTGCCCTATATCCTACCAAGTGTTGCCATTCATTTGTTTGTGTATGTGTTTTTAACAGAATTCCAAAGTTATATTAATGTAGTTTAACAGAACAACAACAGACTGTCGTGGAATAGCAAAAGGGAGAGTGACAAGGGAGAGGAATAGATACGGACATCACATGACTGCCCAATCCTGGATCTCCTGTGGGAGTAATTTATCAAGCACTATACCAGCATGATTGAGTTCCTATTAGTGAGTTTTCCCTATCAATGGCAGGGTGAGAGATAACCACGCTTGAAAGAAAGGGCAGTGACAAGAGAAAGACAGTGTTATGTGATAAATATTCTCAAAGGTGCTGTTATCCAATTTTTATGCTGTCTTAAAATCAATGTGTGACAAAATCCTTTTTTTTTTTTTTTGTATATCTGTTTGGGGGGGACCCTCCGTAGTGCCCCTCCTCAGTGATGGCCAACAGACGAAAAAGGTTCATTTTTAAAAAAAATTGTTTTAGAACAAAACAAATATTTAAAAAAACATGTTTTTTTTTTAAAAGAACTGTAGTCTCAGTGGAAATCTGCATACATCTATCTAAAAAACCAGGCAGCAGATGTCCATTCAGTTTCTGATCAAGATGCAAGGAAAATGAAGTTTCAACCTTCTGCCCTCCACCCTGTTTCAGGCTCACTTGTCAGTGTAAGGGGGCTGGAAATGTTTTCATTGTGTCTTGATCAGAAGCTAGATGGAGCTCCTTTGCCTGATTATTGTTTACGTAAAAAGGGAGAGGTAGTCCTTGACATGAATATCTAGTCATAACCAACTGTAGGGGGTGGTGCTCATCTCCATTATTAAGCTGAAGAGCCAGCATTGTCCGAGGACTACTCTGGTGATCATGTGGCCAGCATGACTGCACTGAATGCTGTTACCTTCCACCGAAGTAGTATCTATTTATCTACTTGCATCTGCATGCTTTAGAACTGCTAGGTTGGCAGAAGCTTGGACTAGTGACAGGAGCTCACCTCATCAGGCAACACTCGGGCCTCAAACTGCCAAACTTCCAATCTTCTGATCATCAGACTTAGACCCTTTTCAGTTGATGCATGCCCCAAATCTGCCCCCCAGGGTGCCATGATGCTGCGCACTGCTCCACACAGCGTGCGGCATCATGGCGCTCCTCCAGCGCTGCGTCCATATGATGAAGGGCCAAAGGAGCACTCTATAGCCATGGCAATGTGGCTATGGCACTCTTTCCAGGGCGCAAAACCAAGCCACTTTTTGCAGCTCCCTTTGTGCACCCTGGAAAGGCTGAATGAGGTTGCCCCAGAAGGGGCGTCTATGGGACTGTTTGTATAGCCCCCTAGTGACTTAACCACTAAGCTGCCGCATCCCTCATTGTGTGTGTATTTCTCTTCAAACCCCCTTTGACTTAGCGGGAGCACTTGAATTCCATAGGGTTTTCTTAAACAAGGAATACTCAAAGGTGGTCTTGCCAGTTCCTTTCTCTGAAATCTCGCTTACAGCATCTGGTATTCATTGTCCATCTCATATCCAAATACTAACCAGGGCTCAGCATGATTAGCTTCCAAGACCAGATGGGATCTGGTGCCTTTAGGGTGTGGCCTGCTCTGAAAGTGTAAGGGGGAGGGTTGGGCCGGGAGACATTATTTAGTTAAAGGTAGAGGCAAAGGTTTTCCCTTTGAAAAGATTGTGATGCCCTGTCTGACTGTAGGGGCGGTAGTAAACCAAAGACAACTCTGTGATCATGTGGCCAACATGACAGCACAGAGCACTGTTGCCTTCTCACTAAAGTGGTACCTATTTATCTACTTGCATTTTTACATGCTTTCAAACTGCTAGTTTGGCAGAAGCTGGGACTAGTAACAGGAGCTCACTCCATCACATGGTGTTTGGCCCTTGACCTGCTGACCTGCCAATCTTGCAATCCTCAGAGTCAACCTCTTAACTGCTGAGCATTTAGTTATGCAAACATAATTAAGACCAGGGACAAACGGGTGCTTTGTGGCATGGCGACAGCGATTGTAGGGTTGGGGAGTGTGCAGCAACCACACACTCCCAAATCCTAATATGTATAGGCAGTGCCATCTTGACACAACGCTGTCCATACAGCTGCACATCCATGACGTGTCTTGTGTGATGCATCCTAATGGCGTGGCACACAAGACACATCACCGCGATGCCCTGGGGCGCAAATGGCACCTTGGCGGCATCGTGGGAAGGAGCTCCTTTTTGGGGTGGATCATTGTAGTGGCTATGCAGTTGCTGCGGCAACAATCTGGAAGAGAAAGGGGTGGCTTCTGCACGCCCCTTTCTTCTAATCTGTACTGGGCCTAAATCACCAGTCTAGGATTTTAGTGTGAGATTGAACATAATCTGGTGAATAAATCATATCTGATTCTCATATTAGTTCAGAAAACTAGTTAGTATAAATCAGAATACACAAAGCTCAAATTCACTAGTTTCCCTCACTTCTATACAGAGTAGCTCTTTTACTATGAAGTACAATGAATGTTGCTGGAGTAGAAATTGATATCAAAGCGATCCAATAATTTTCATCACTGGAAGATGCCAATGAACATCCTATGGTTATTTACATAATAATGCCAAGTAAGAAGGATTTACTGTGTAATAAAATGACTGTCTATAACCAGTTTAACTAGGTCCCCATCAATCCATCACTTATAAGAATGTTCTATGCATGAGGCAATAGTATGGGAGTTGGGGAAACAAACACACAACACAAACCTATTTTTAGTACACATTCCTTACATTCTAAATGAATAGAATATATGTATTTCCACTCAAGCTTAGGCTATTCCTGAATACAGACTTGTGATTTGGTCCATTAAAATTAATGCCTGCTGTACTACTGTATATAATTCAGAAGTGGGAAAAAGTTTCCCACAGTTTGGGGAAGGCTCAGAGGTCATATTTTTTACATCTACAGCAGACTCCTCAGAAACTGCACAGTTAGTAAAGAGGGTGAAGGATTTAAAATATCTGCTTCTAAAAACCACTTCAGAGACAAAGGGTGTTGTTCTCTGCCTCTAACTTCAGTGTCAATATACCTGATCCTCTTATTCAGTTTAAGAAATGCATCATAATCCCATGATTCAGGAGAACACAACTGTGGCCCTCCAGATGTTCTGGGTCTTCAATTCCTATAAGCTGCCCATCAACATTGTACTTGGAAAGACTATCCCACAACATCCTAGGATTATGTCTGACAATACATGGAAGGGTTTGAGTGGTCTCTCCCCCTGCCCCACACTTTCATGTCTTTGTACCACCAGCCCCAGGACATGAAACATGCAATTTCTAATACAGGTTAAGAATCCTGCTATTGCTGGACCATGATTCCCATTAACCCTACCCAGCACAGCTAGTGGTGAGGAATAAGTAGCATTGGAGTTTAACATCTGGAGGGCCACACATTGCCCATTAAAGCATTCCACATGTGTGAAGGGCACACATTCTCACATTCTAAAAGGAAGGAAGTAGCATGGCCTTCCTCTGCACTTGTTTTAAGGTTCTACTTGGGGGTGTTCTTTGTTCCTCCCAGAAGTCTGAATTTTGAGAAGAAGCCACTAACATTGTTTTTCTTTCATTTATCTGTGTTTATCTTCTTTATTGAAGTAAATGAATCCAGCTTTCTCTTAAATAATAGGAAGCACATGGGGAAAGGCCATACTAAGTTATATGCTGACAAGAACAAAAACCCTTTGGTGATTCTTCCCAGTCCATTTGATCTTACAGAATATGTCTCTTTGCTCTTGAACCTTTACATCAGCACACTGGAAAAAAAAAACATGTTTCTAGGTAGTTGCTCCTTTGCTTTAAAATAAGTGAGGCCATGGCAAGAGAACTGTGATAGAAATATTACGCACCCTTGACATTTCTTTGAGAGAAATTATTTTCCAAGCCATGTCATGTGAAAGGCACGTTCTGCCAAAAGGCCCATTTTTGGTCCAAGTCACACTCTCAAGTAGAGCTCCAGCAACTGGAAATGTAGCAATAAAATCAGGAGGAGTTCAACACATCTGGATCTATGAATGAATATTCAGCACTGAGCATTACTAATTCATTTGTGCAGCAAAGCAAACACGGAACCTCTGAAGCAAGTGTAATTTGAAGAATCTCTAATTTAGGCATTGGTAAGGTTGGCGGATGAAACATACATGCCTATCTTCACTCTGACATCATGACGCTAAAGAGTTTCTTTTTTTCCCTTCAGCACAGCAATAACTGGAGCATTTCTCACCAGGGCTCTGGAATGGATGCCAGGCCTCATGATCTTCGAGGAGCAAATGATATAATCTAGACAAAATGGAGCTCCTGTAGCAGACCTTAGGGAATTGGGTTTAAACTGCAGCTCCCCAAAAAAGCTGCAGACCAAAAAAGTAATTTTTTTTCAAATTCTGTAACAGGATCTCCATTTCAAGATGTTTGTGGGGCCTCTTTCAGATTGATGGAGATGAATGCTTTGCTGTCTGTTGTGATCCCACATCTCCAAGAATGGTCTTATTGTCTTGGGGAAGGAAAAGAGGACTAACAGGGAGAAGAATTAGTGGTAACAATGCACTAGAAGCCCTAATCTGAATACTTCCACCATCCAGCCAATTCCTGCTGTGAAAGCTGACCAGTCTGGCAGTTGAATCTTAAGGTGTATCTTCCCTATACGAGCCAGTGTGGCATATAGGTATAAGCTATATGATAACTGTCATCCTTCAGCCTGTGAGGGAATGAACAGGCAGGCCCAGCTCCATCAGGGCTAGCCTGAAGAACAAGAGTCCTCCTTCCATTATAAGTGTCATCCTTCAGCCTGCGAGAGAGTGAACAGACAGGCCCAGCTCCATCAGGGCTAGCCTGAAGATAGAGAGCCCTCCCTCCAGTCCATCTGCCTTGGTCCAGGCCTCAGAGGGAGAGAATAACCACTGGACTTCATCCCCTTTCCCACCACCATTCCATTCTCCTTTTGTGTTGTGTCTTTTAGATTGTAAGCCTGAGGGCAGGGAACCGTCTAATTAAAAATAATAATTGTAAGCCGCTCTGATAGCCTTTAGGGCTGAAGGGCGTGGTATAAATACCATAAATAAATAATAAAAATAAGCATTGGACTTTGTCTCTGGAGATCAGGTTTTGATTCCCCACTCAGAAACTCACTCACTGACCTTGGATGAGTCACACATGCTCTGTCCCATAAAACTGCACCTTAGGGTCACCATAAATTGGAAATGACTTGAAGGCACACAACAACAACAACCTTCCCTACAGAGTAATACCAGATTCACATCATTTTACTTGTCATGGATCCATCTAGGGTATCTTGGGAAATGTAGCTTATTGAGGTACTTAGAAGGTATTAAGCTACCTCATGAAAAAAATGATGGAGAATCAGTTTCATTCTGGAGTGTAGATATGTACACAGAGTCTCCTGGGAATCCTGAGAGCAGAAGAAAACTCTCTAGGAAAGAATTCTAAGTATCTCATCATACAACAAGTTCCAGGATTCTTTAGGATGGCACCATGGCAGTCAAAAGCACCATGGCATGAAGCTGATATAACTTTGCAGTGCAAATAAACCATTATTCAAGATTTGCAAGAGGAATATCACCCTCAGCTCTGACAGAAGACAGAAGAACAGCATAGGGTATGCAAAACATACCCTATGTGGCATGGCACCTACATACCTATCTGTTTCTGACTTCTAGAAGACTAGGAATGGGAAGATAAGGTATGAAAGAACAAGAAAAGATCTTAAAGAATAAAGATATACAACTGAGCACTAAATTTAGAATAATGCAAGCCACTGTATTCCCCACATGGTGTATGGGCATGAGATCTGGATAGTGAAAAAGAAAATCAGTTCATCTGAGATGTGGTGCTGGAGAAGAGTGCTGAGGATCTTGTGGATGGCCAAAAAGACAAACAAATGAGGGTCCTTGTACAGATTAAGCTTGAAATCTCCCTGGTGATCAGTTTGATGAAATTGAGGCTTTCATACTTTGGACACATCATGAGAAGGCATGAATCATTAGAAAGAACAATAATGCTAGGAAAGGTGGAAGGAGGTAGAAAGAGAGAAGATGGATGGATAGATGTTATTAATGAGGTCATGAGTATGAATTTACAAGAGCTGAGCAGAACAGTGAAGGACAGGGGGGCTTGGAGATGTCTCATCCACAGGGTCACCATGGGTGTGGATTGACTCAAAAGTGGCTAACATCAACAGCTTTTTTTAAAATAACTACTGATTTGTTTCAGTTGTGTTTATATTTTTAATGTGAATGTCCTAAAAGTCACCATAAGTTGGAAACAATTTGACAGGACACAACCACCACTACCACCACCTAAAGCGCTGTTTTAAAACAGCATGTTAAATACATTTTAAAAGTCTGTTGACTGCAGTAAAGTAGTGCAATATTAATATTTCCGATATAGCCTCCCGCCTGATCATTCCAAAATCTGGACTAGTGCTGTTATTGAAATAATCAGCAATGTTGTCTATGTGTGTGTTTAGAGAGTGTAAATTATTATTGTGATAATTATTGAAGGTAACACAGCTGAGGGGTATGGTCTCATAACCTGTCCAATCATAAAATTTCTTAACTTAAACCGTTAAATGAGACTTTCTTTACCATGAATCATTCATAAAGCTTGCTATCCTGCTTGGAACCATAGTTCCTAGGTAGGAATAATCTTCAGTATGAAGGTACTGTATGCTTGCTCAGATATACAACTATGGTGTATATGATGTCACATCCATGTTGGGATGGTCCACACTCATTGCTGTTCCTAACCACGTCAGTTATATTTCATGCACTTTCAGTTCAGTAGTGAGAGGCACAGACTCCAAAGTTGCCAAACTGGCTTAAATGGGCTGAGGATTGGGTTATGAATATTCAAACTTTCTGGCGCTCCAAAGGAGCACCGTAATGCTGCCTGCCATGCAGTCAGGCACAAGGCATGACGGCAACATCAGGGCAGTGTTGGGCCATGCGCAGTGTGGATGCCATGCCATCACTCTGCCCTGAGGCCAGCATATAATATTGGTCTGTACAGCCTCTTTGTCTCAAAGGTGCTACAAAATCCTGATATGCTGGGCTCTCAATCCAGAGGTAATCTCATAAACCAGGTACCAACAGTGGGAATGGAGAGACATAGTAGTTAGACCAGTCCCATGACATGAATAATCTCAACAGAGCTGGAGCATAAACTCTGCAGAGCCACTTATGTTTTATGGATAGCATACTGCTGCATCCTAGGCCTTACCATCCATTTTGGAGCTTGCAGAGTTTAGAATTTCTACATATAGAGACATCCTTTAAAAAAAAGAATAATATTTTCAAAGAACCTCTTCCCATCAATAAAGCATATGGTTCTGTTTTATTTAATTGTTCCTCTCAGTGAGGAGACTAGAGATAAAAGTGAGTTTCTGCAATGTCACAGCTGTATTGCCAGCTGCATTACTGGCCAAAGCAGTCATTTAACTCTGACAGTTTCTTTCCTTTTTATATGCATGATAGATAGCTCTGAATCCTGTGGTGCCGATTCATTTGTGTAAACTACAACACTGGAATGTCAGGCCCACCCTTCGGGCTTCATTGATGAACATATGTGCCAATCAGGGAAGCATTCTAAGAGAGAAGGTCATGGAAACAAATGATGCCTTCCTTTTTGCCGGTGTAATGCAATCAGATGAACATTTGTAGCATAATTTCCCCCACCCCCCATACATATTTACCTCTCTACATTCCATGTGCCCAGCCAGCTTTCTAACAATGCTTAATTGTGTTAGATGCAATGTGAAGAATAGCTGATCCTCTTGACAGTATTTTAGGATTAGTGCCTTCAGCAACTTGTAACAATCATGCTATTGTCTGTATGGCTCCTGGTCTTGTTGGTTTACCTTTGAGGAAGCTGATTCCTAGATAGCCATCTTCATAACATGGAAATTAGAATGGAGACATTGACAGCCACTGAATGGAACTCAACCACTGAATGGAGCTCATTCCTTACAGAAGAAGAGGACTGTTTAACTGAGGTGGCTGTTTTAGTAAAGACCTCAGTTGTCATTGTCAGCTAGCTCATAAATTTGTGTTTGTTTATACAGAATAGAGGCTTCTCTCTCTCTGTCTAGCTTGCAGAGACAAAATCAGTATATTCTTTAGCTTTATAAATGTGCTACAGTTCAACAGAATGAAGCCAGCCTTAAGCTGATGGGTTTCAATGGTCTTAAGTTAGCTTAACTCTGTTGGACTGTGGCCATCATGCCTAACGGAAGCCTTGTATGAAATATAATTTTGAGAACTGTGCCATCAATGGATTATACTTTCATATCACAGTGATGTGCCAACTGCAGGGCAGTATTTTCAGATGTCTTCTTAAACATGGAATTTCCCCTGCCCCTCGCCCTTGCATACTTGCTTTTGAGTCTTTCATACCTTTAAGAATTCTTGTTCTTTCTTTTCTCATCTGCATGATACATCTGAATGGTCAATAAGAACTGCACAAAGCTGCCTATGTCTAACCCAAAATTGTTTTCACAAACTGGGAACAACTCTAGAATTTCTGACAAGAGGCTTTTTCAGCCTAATCTGTAGATGTCAGGGAAATGAACCTGGAACCTCTTGCATACAGAGCATATGCTCTTCTATTTTGCTATGTGTCTACCTTTCTGGATCACCAAGTAAGCAATATATGTGAAAGACATAATCATCATGCAGTATTTCCAGGCAAGAAGGACAAATTTGAAGATAGTTGTCTTATTATTTAAGAAATGTACTTTGTTATTTACACACAAGGAGCTAAAATAATCACACAGATCGTTTATACAACTTCTCTGACCTTACTAGTTACAAACAATGAAACTGCAATTGAATTGGGAGGTATGCCTAAAAGGGAGGTATATCAAAAAGTAGGTATGTCTAAGGAGATTATCACATTGACAAATAATGCGACTGCTCTGCAATGGGATACAGTCACGTTTCAGGTCGCTACTGCGAATTATTGTACAATTTGTTGCCACTGCTGCTGCTGCTGTTGGGTGGCTGCATCCTGGGTCCCAGCAGCGCTTCGGAGGCTGTTTTTCCAAGATGGGAGCTCGCACACGGGATGCAGCCACTCAGCAGCAGTAGCAGCAAATTATGTGCACTAATTCCCAGTAACAACCCAAAACACAACTGTATCCCATTGGGGAGCAGTCATATTATTTGTCATGGTGCAAACTAGGTAGAAAGATGAACTGTTTGGCTAAACATTTTCACTCTTCATAGGAAGGTTCATTTGTTGTTAAGTGCCCACGAACTGACTGTGACTCATGACAACCCTGTGGATGAGACATCTCCAAACACCTTGTCCTCCACTGTTCTTCTCAGGTCCTGTAAATTCAAACCTGTGACTCCCTAACTGAGTTTATCCACCTTGCCCGTGGTCTTCCTTTCTTTCAACTTCCCTCCCTCTTTCCTAGAAGTATTGTCTTTTTAATGAGTCGTGGTTTCTTGTGATGTGGCCAAAGTATGACCTCAGTTTGATCATTTTAGCTTGAAATTTCAGGTTTGATGGGCATCTACTTGATCTTCCAACACATGAAGATAATTGCTTTCATACGTACAAGAACATAGGAAATGGATGACCATTGAATCAGATGATCATTCTTCTTTAGTATTGTCTGTGCTAAATGAGATCTGGGTTTCAGAAAGGAAATTTCCCCAGCCTCTTCTGTCTTCTTCTTTGTATCTTTTTCCGCTCACCCTCCATCCCAAGGTTAGTACAAGCTTTGACTGATTGTCTTTTAGGGAATTTTACTTCTCCTTTGGCATTAAAAGAAGGGAGGATGTTTGGCGTACCTTGTAATGAACTTTGCCTACCTCTATGGAACCATGGAATGATTGGAATTGGGTGGTGCTTGAAAGAGTTTAATTGGCTTCATTAAATTCAATTAAGATTTGTTGCATTATAAGCTATTTATTTGTTAAATTGGCTTTTAATTGTATATAATTAGCTTTTTACTCATTTTTGGCAAACTAGTGAAACCTTGGGCAGTTATTGGTGAACACCCAGGGAAACCTTTGGGTGAAAGAGAGTTCTTCAGATTTGTCCTTTGTGTCCTGAGACTTGGGGTTCACAATGGGAACAACTTTTGAGGCTAGACTTTGTTAGCTTTCCCCATTAGGTTTCAGGATTGATGGGGGAGGTCAGTACATTTGTACTCCCTGGACATGGGATGGCTGCAGACAAGCTAGATTTATTGGCTTGTTTCTGGGGTTGTTCACCCTTGACATCCTGAAGAGGAAGAAAAATCTTCACCTGATCATGCATATGCTACACTATGCAGATAAGCCTTAAGTAGTTAATAAGGTGGAACATAACTTACCCAATCATTTGTGTGTCTGTTTCTTTCATCTGGATGGCTAAGCAAATTGGGTTGGAAAAATTAGACACCCTTGAAAGGTCTACTTACTAAAGATTTTCACAATGACACACATCTCTAGATATTTATTTAGATGGAATATTTTTCTAGATAGAAACTACATAGTACAGAGCATCCTTCTCATCCATAGAGGTTTGGTTCAACCCCATGCAGATGGGGAAAACTACATATGCTTCAATCCCATTATAGCCAGTGGGTGCGGAAGTGTGTGGCAGTATTAGTATAGCTGTGTGCATGTGGCACCATTGACAAAAATGGAGTGGGGCGATCCCTGGACACTTGAGTCCATGGACAGCTAATCTGCTAATATTGTGCCCCCACTGTAATTGTAGTTCTGTAAAAATGATAGCATTCTGCTGATAGTATTATAATATTATAGTTGTCATTGACAAAGAGCCAGTATGGCATAGTGGTTTGGGTATTCCACTATGACTGTGGAGACCAGGGTTCAAATCCTAGCTCAACCATGGAAACTGAGTGACCCTGGACAAGTCACACTCTCCCAGCCTTTGAGGTTGGCAATGGCAAACCCCTTCTGAAAAAACTTGACTAGAAAACCATGTGATAGTTTGGCTTAGGCCACCATAAGTCAGAAATGACTTCAAAGCACACAACAACAACAGTAACAACCTTCTTTCTGTTCATATCATGCTCCGTTTAAATGGTACGTTATTCAAGATTGGAACATTTCTTGCCTTTAAATATATCTTGTGTTAAAAGTACATCAAGTTGAAAATTCGGTTTCATTGTACATTATCAAACCTCCTCATTCACATATGTTTGAAACTATCTTGGGTGGTGTGAGATGAAGGAAAGGAAGAAGAGAAAGAAGCAACTCTCCTATGTTTATTGTTCTAAGAATTTACCAATGGTGTCTTCAAACATCTTCCTGATTCTGCTGTCAAAATACATACCGCATAACTTCATGACAGGGTCCCTCATCCTGGAAATGTTATTCTCTAACTATCCCTAAAGCAACTGTGCCACATTCCGGGACCTCAGTCAGCCGGATGAATGAAAACTATTTTCATTTTATCGTTAGCTGGCTTTGAGAAATGTGAAGCAGCATGTTAGCATTTCTCCCTGCACCAGCGCAGTGTTTAGCTTTTAACATTCAGCGGCTTGATCAGAATGGGACTGCATTGGAAATTCAATATCCTTTCTCATTAAAAAGCAATTGTGGAGGGTGCAGCCCTGTCCCACAGACATGTCAATGCAATCCTCTTTAGTCAAAGCTTTTTTTGCTCTGTAAATCTAAAATATGCTATACAATAACATCTGTTCTAACACAATAGCTCTCTATGCTGCTCCCAGCAATGTTACTGTAACCCGGTGTTGTGTAATTTCTTTTCTTTTTTCCTTACTTAGAACAATGAGAGTGTATGCCTAACCTGTACAGACATAGAAGCCTCCAGCAAGAGATACTTCCCTTTCCCCCCCAATTCTACCTGTTTCTGCAAGGCAGCATACTACTGTATAACAGTAATACTGTGGTCCAAGCCACAAAATAGGGGGCATTGCTGGCATAAAAACATCTACACTGACTGACTCAAAACTTTGGGAAAGAGGTTTTAAAAATCGATGAGGAAGAAGAGTGCCTTTCCATGTTTTAGACCAATAGTTGCAGCCTATCAGTTGTCATGTCAAATACCCCTGAAGCAAAACCTTATCAACTTATTGTCAAAGTAGATGATTCTACTTTCCCTTTGCTATATTTGTGAAATCAAAAAAACATGCTCAAATATACTTTTTCACATGGAGAGGACTGGGGTAAAACAAAAGCTAAGGCAGGGATGGCGCCCATTAAGTTAGTTTCCAGTGTTTTCTGTACTGCAGGAATTATCTTCCAGCTACCAAACAATTGTACTTATCCTTTAGCATGAAACTATCTTTCTGTCAGTTTCCTTTGATTTAAAGGAGAATTTTTCTAAAATGATGTATCAATGGTACTTCAGACTTTCAAAGATGTATAAAGGCTCCACCAACATATGTTGGAAATACAATAAAAAAGAAGAAACTTTATTGTCATGTGTGGTGGACTTCAGCATAAGAAGAATGGTTGATAAAACTGATTTGATTAGAGAGAGGTCTGTTAACTATTTTTTTTTAAAGAATGAGAATTGATAATTGATTTTATGATAAAATATGGGGCGGCTAGCAGTTTTAGAATTTGAAGAAGAGTAGAAGTGAATAATATCTTGATTTCTATAAACATTTTGATTTCTATAAACATCAGTTAGTAAATTGGAATTCAAATGTATTCCCGTCTTCTTTTTATATTGTTATTTTGTATAATGTGTCAGTTTGTATAGAAAGCTGTATTTATATTTGTAGTTTCCCCCTTTATTTTGTTAGATAGATAGATAGATAGACAGACAGACAGACAGACACCTCTCTCTCTCTCTCTCTCTCTCTCTCTCATATTATATCAGTAGTGTATACACACTATACACACACACATATATACTCATATATATACACACATACATATATAAACTATTTTTCTTCATGGTAAAGTGTCAGGCTCTTCTTGAACCTATCCTCATATTAAACTTGCATCAGAAACTAGAGTTTCTTCTTCAGACGCTGTTTCACACTACTTTTGTTTTAATCTAAATTCTCCCATACTTTTTAGGGACCTTAAAAACCTCAGACATCTCTCCGGTCTGGTGAAAGGTCTAGCTAGTCTTGCATTATCTAAACATGATAGCCAATTACATGGAGGAGAAGGTTTACAAAAAGTTGAAATATAAAAACACAAGCAAATTAAAACCACATCTTAAAACACATCAATGATGAAAATGCAGTAGCCATCTTGTAAGAAGCCACTATCTCGGCAACTACCTCCCTTGGAAAGGAGTTCCACGATCTAGGATCTGACACTGAGTAAGACTTCTCAGTTGTTTCCCTTTTCTGGGGGCAGTGAGAAGAGCCTCAAAGTTTTCAAAATCCATTTAGAGAGCAGAGGGAAGACATCCCAGAGCCTCTTACACAGTCCTTGAAATAGGCAAAACCTAAGTATAAGCCCCATCAGGTAATGATCTTTAGTCCAGTACTATTTGGACTCAAAGACTTTATCACACGAGGGAAATCAGGGGATTCAAAAGGCATTATCCAGTGAAAGTTGTGTGATTGCAGCTAAGATTATCACATGATGTCGCTATTAGAGAGGGCTTATGCTGGGAATAACCAGGGAATAACCAGCAACAAATCATTCACGGGGAAATCCCATGAATGATTTGTTGCTGGTTATTCCCTGGTTATTCCTGGGATAATTCCCCCCTCTAATCACAGTGTGTGTGATAATATTAGATGCAATCACATGATTTTCCTTGGATAATGCTTTTTGAACCCCCTGATTTTTCCCTGTGTCATAAAATCCAAACTGTTTGCGCTCTACCTATAAAATGCATATTGATTATGCATATACACCACACAGGGGATAGAGAGAGAGAGAGAGTATCAGGTATACTGGTAATCCTTTTTTTTTCAGCTCTCCTATAGTCTTTAGAACTGGACTTGTCAAGGTTAGAACCTGGAAACCTTTTGCATCCAAACCACAGGTTATTGCATGAAGGATAGGACACAAGCGACGATGTTACCTATTATTTTTGAGGGAGCCTTCCTGGCTTCTGAAATTAGAAAACAACAGATGACATGATCTAGCCAAATTTGGGGCATCAGGGTGCGGCTTGCGGGTTTCATTACAGGCCTCTCCTGATATTTTCCCTCAAAACACAAGTACTGTCTCCACCACTGAGCTAGGTCCCTCCTGAAACAGACTGTGAAAATGATTCACTGTTTCTTCAACAAATAGAATCATGCTCCATCCCCTAAAGGCCTTACAGTCTACAAAGGTATTTATCCAAAGGAAGATCAGCCAGAGTTCATTTCTTCTTTACCCATGACTCTTCAGTATATAGAAATGAGGTAGATATATTGACTCTGTATATTTCTTTATTTTCTCCACTCCTTGACCTAAAGCAAGTCTGAAAGCCCTTGCAGTCACCGTAGAGGCAGTGTGGTACTGGACTTGCAAAAACAAGGAAGAGTGTATTGTGTAATCCATGTTTGCCTCTTTCAATGACTTTGCAGGGATGGCTGTGGACTGCACAAGTTTGTTTTATTCACTTATTTATTTTACAAAAGGATGGTGGTTTTCCCTATCTCCAGACTTTATAATTGGTCTTATAAAAAATATGATGGGCCAAGGTCAGTAATTCTTCTACTGATGATGTTAATGAAAAGCAGGAAACAGGGAGATATTATTGCTTCTTTCCTTCTGGAACAAATGGTCCCTGAAGAATACCATGTAACATTACTCAGTTCCAAAGTGCATCTGCTTCTTTCAGAGAACAAAATTGCAGTAGCCAGATAAAAAGCAATATCCCAGCATATGACAGATACCTGCCAGAGAAAAGTCAAGTCCTTTTATCCAAAAAGGCAGACCAACTTCACTGCTTCTTTCCCTCTTCAGTACTTCATTTTTCTAGTCTTGTCATTCTTTGCCATGAAGGGGGAATTGCTGGTGCTATCCTCACATTCCAGAAAAGCATAGGTAGTGACTAAGCCATAGAAGTCTTCTCTTTCCTCACTCTCTTCTTGCTCCCTCTTCTTCTTCCCCCTTGAGTAGTCTAGGTGGATTACAGTGATGAGATGAGTAAAGTTACATTGCAACAATAAATGAACACTACAAAAGAACTGCATCAAAAACATGTTAAAACATACTCGAGCCACAGAAATCACACCTATTATCATTCCTCCATTCTCTGTTCTCCAAACTTAACATATCTAGCTCCCTAACTCATTCCTTATAGAACTGCTTTCCTTTTGAGACCTTTGACCATCTTTGTCATCCTCTTCTGGATATGTTCTAGCTTCTCCTTACCCTGAACACAATCTTCCATGTGAGGCCTGAGCAAAGCAAAAAAGAGTAATAATACATTATATTGGATAGTATACTTCTGTTGAAATGACCTAGAATTACACTGTAGTTGTATAACTGTGTTTTTGTGTGCTCTTTGTGTCTTTATAGCTAAGTACAATTATGTTTTGGCAAGCTGTTTGTTTAAACTCAGTCATTTGGGAGCTCTTGATAATTTTTCCTAAACAACTCACATTGGCTGTATTCACACTAAAGAAATAATACAGTTAAACACCACTTTAAAAGCTATGGCTCAGTGCTAGGGAATCCTGGGAATTGTGGTTTTGTGAGACATTTGGGACATGTGCAGACCGGCTATTAAGGCCAGCCTGAGGGTGGGAGTTGGGGCATGGTGTCCATATGACGCATGCCCAAACTCTGCCCCCATGGTAGCATGACACTGCGCACCACTCCACACAGCACGCAGCATCACGGTGCTCCTTTGGCACTGTGTTTACATGACACAGCGCCAAAGGAGTGCCTTAAAGTGGGGGCGCCATAGTTATCACGCCCTTTCCACGGAGCAAAAAGCAGCCCTGGAAAAGCCAGATCAAGTGTGCAATGTGCAACTGCATGCTGCCACCCCAATCCTGCATAGCTCAAGGCAGTTGCAGGCCACCCCTTAGGGGCAGTCTGCACAGTCCTTTAGCCTTCTCTGTCAGAGAGCTCTGGTGCCACAACAAACTACAATTCCCAGCATGCTATAACATCGAGACATGACAGTTAAAGTGATATCAAACTAGATTATTTCTGCAGTGCAGGTGCAGCTACTGAGGGCAAGCAGGACCACACTTGTCCCAATCCTGCTCCCAACATCCATGATCTTTCTATTTCTGCTTTCATTGTCTGTTCCTTCCTATGTCTTGGAAAGAACTCGTGTCAGTTTGCTCTTTAAAGCAATATATATGTGTCAATTTGGAATAAATATTATTCAAATACCTTTTAAATGAATAAAGTATGAATCTTCTGAATCTCCACCTAGCTGTGTTAGTAAGAGATCTATATGTATTAGGAACTGTTCTTAGGTTTGGTTTAATCCTGTGAGCCTCAAACAAAACTTCAATTTCCATTTTTCTAGGGAAAGTTGAACTGGCAAAAAGCACTGATAATGAGTAACAAATAACAGGGACAGTGTCAAACTATTTTTAACACCAGAAGAGTATTCCTGTGTGGCTAATAATGTACTGCAAAATGTTAATGCATCAGCAACTCTGGAATGGTGTAAATAAATGTGTTTCCCATAATACTGGCAAGGGAAGGGGACTTTGCCTAAATTAGGACTTTGTTCAGCACATGGTTATGTTTGGCTGCACAAGCATACAAATCTCTGCTCCAAAGTAGCTGACCATAGGATAGTCTTGGAAGTGAGGGATATATAAAGATCTGGGGACTCAAAAGAGGCTCCTTTAGGGAAAGTGGAATGTACAGAGATAAATACTTATGAACTGTTTCTCTAACTTGTTTACATATTAGAATAATGGGAGGCGAATGGAAATGCCAGGTATAACAAATTTAAGAGCCCTTTTACATTACGAATAATAGCGTAGGTTGCCTAATTATAATCCTGGAATATGTTTGCTTAGAATTCTCAACGAGAGAGCTCTAGTGCTTTGCTAAACTAAAAATCACAGGATTCCATAGCATTTTGCCATGACAGAGGCAGTGGAATAATTGTTGTGCATGCAGATGAATATTAGTGTACAAAGAACAGCTCACACTTGCACATTTGTCTGTTCATTGTATACTATGAGGTGTTTGCATGTATACTGATCATTTAGCAACATACATTGCACTATATTGATGTTCAACAAAAGCTTTATGTAATGCAAGTGTAACATAACTGTGCAAACATGTTTGCATGATACTGAACTGATCTAAGATTTCAGCCTATAGCTTTTCCAGGTATTCAGTAGGGTATAAATATTACAAACAAGCAAGCAGGTAGACAGATTGTTCAATTCATCAGATCATTGCCAGTTATTAGTTCTTGGGCAACTTCACATGTTGAACAGAAGTATGGAAGAGAAGATATTAAGGGGCTCATCTTTAAGTTATATTCACATCATTCCTGTGTTCCATGGACACATGGAAGAGGAGCTGGATTACACCTTCTGAAACTGCTCTCACTTCTCTATATTCCACCATACATAGTGAACACTGTTTGAAGTTGTATTAATATAGGAAAACAAAGGGGGCATGTGTGCCTATTAATGCAAGTAGTATGAAAAGAACATAGGAATTAGTTGTTCTACTTCTCTTGTTGTTTTGTTGACAGCCATAGTCAAACCAGAGCACTACACCAGTGTAACTCCTGGTTATGCTGAACTTGTGCTTTTACAAGCTTGAGTAAGAAGGCATCCAACACAACCTCACACAAGCAGTTTCCTGTTTCTTGAAGTGCAATAGAATGGCTTACAGGTCAGTTGGCACACAGGCACAGCTCCACCTTCCACAACCAAAACAGCCATTTATTGCACTGGGAAACTTTCAGCCAACCTTTCCCTCTGTGGACTGGCTCTTTCCTTTCCTACATATGCCAGTGGGACTACACACTCTGCCACTTTCAAATTGATATCAGCCTAGGACTGGGCTGCTTATGAGGTCCTTTAAGAAAAATAAACTAGATGGTGTTGAATCCATTGTCCTTACTTCTATGTAAGGGACAGACAATGGAGCCATGTCACTCTTTTGTGAGTATGTCGAGATTTCAACATTTCTGCCATTAGTGTCCAATGCTAGTTTTACAGGTTTGTTTATCCATTAACCAATTGTGCAAACACAAATGGCACATTTTGGAATAATTGAAAACAATCAGAGAAAGGCAGGCAAACCAGTAGAAGACTGAACTATACCCTGGTCCTGATCTAACTGCATGCACAGTAGCTGGAGAATACCACTGAGGAAGTTACTGGACTGATTTTAAGCCATTCTATTAAACACTGGGCTAGCCCCTGATCTTTTCTCAGTCCCTCCATCCCTCCCTCTTTGTGAATCCTTGGGGCATGTGGCTACTTAGGCCTGGAAGACTAGCTACCAATTTTACATGGTTCATTCAGAAGCCAACAGATCATTGCAAAACGTTTCAGGATACTCAAGCAGATTTTTGTGGGTGGCCAGAGGTACATTTTTTGCTTGTACAACCTCAGTCCGGTTTGTGAGACAGCTATGCACTATCTGAATGTGGGATACTGAAGAGGAATGCAGAATAGATCCTAATCTTTTCTGAGCTTCCAGAGAGATTTGTAAAGAGGGACATTTACTACCATTTTTATGGGCTTTGAAACATCTCAGCAAAGATGGAAAGCAATAAAAACTTCACCGTCCATTCTCCTGATAACTTACCAGTCCAGGCATAGCGGCTCATTAATTGATAAGTTGAGATATGCCATATTTCCACTGCTGTTAATGTGCATGTCAGGGAACATCAGGCAGCTGTAGTAGGAGTTATGAGCAGTGGACAGGAAAGAGGGGAAAGAGAAGGTGGAGAGATCGGGGCCAGGAATGGGAAAGTAGAAAAGAGGGTAGCTTTAAAGATAGGCTAAAGACAGAGAAAATAAGATATGCTATATTCTAATCTTCCAGAATACAGACTAGCCTTCCAGTCTTTTCCTGCTCTGGGCTAGATGGACAAATTGGTCAAAAAGTTATAAGGCAAAGAATCTATATAGCTCCACTTTCCACAATATATAGGCTGACATACTGATTACAAGAATGAGAATGTATAGTACACACACACACACACACACACACACACACACGCACACAAAATACAAGTAAAACAAGCAAATCTATAATGAATTAAAATAACCCCATACCCATTTAACCTACTACCCAACCAAAGTTTAATTAAACCACACGTCTTTCAAAGGTTCTGGAATTTGCTCAGGTTTTTGAATATCTGTTGTTAGCATCCTACAGCTCTTAAGCAGCACAGACACTTTTCTATGCATTGTTTCACAATGTAAACTTTGTTTAAAAGAAAGGTTCAAACTCATTCAGGGATGGAAATTTTTTCTTCTTCTTCTGAGAGTTGATCTGTCCTTTGTATGTATGGCCAATGGTCACGGTGGCTGGGGAATCCAAGAGTTGTAGTCCTAAAAAGTAACTTTTCTAAGCTCCACAAATAAGAAATTCAATTCTGAGACAAAAGACTATAGCCTTTGTCCCCAAGAAATAGCCAGAAGGTTTGTTTTCTATATAAACCCCCTAGAAAGTGAAAGTTAAACAGTGAGCTGGTTCTGAATACCTTTAGTCATAAGTGATCATGTCTTCACCCACATGATGACAATGAGAAATCTGACTAAAGGGGGGTGGGCTGCATTGAATTTGAGCCTTTAAAATAATCTGTGCCTTCAGCTTCAGAATGCACTAGTAGCAATAAAGATATCAAGAGTCCATGACGTGTGAATCCATTGATCATGTTTGAAACAAAATTAACTGCCCCCTTCATGGATCTGAAGACTGTCCATGTACCTCATAACATGAGCAACCCATAAATCTTTCATAGCTGGAGAAATCCCAAGGCTGAGGAACAACACACTGTGCAGTATAATATGAATGCAGTGGTGTTAACCTTTTCCCTCCTTGAGTCTCCATGTATAAGATCCCCATTAAAACGTCTCATCTGAGATGTTGCTACTGAAGATTGCCCTATCACTTCTATCAACAAGCCAATTCCCTGCATTCACTGTATTGGAAACCTGTTGCTCCCCTTTTGAAACCTGTTTTGAAGAGGACATTTGCAAAAGTAATTGTAAGAGGAGGGTAAAGGCATCCGGGTGGGGGAATGAAATCCATCAGATTTATGTGCTGAATTTGATTTTACACCAAGGAGAGTATCCATTTCACAAGCTGGACTATTTTCATTGAAGGCAAAGAATATCCTAAATTAAAGGGAGAACTGAAACCCTTGAACACAATATCCCTGACATGTGGGAATCTTTGAAAATCAAACCATGACTACATATTGGGGGGAAACTGCTAAATGAGAGAAACTTTCAAGGGGCAAATTGTCCTCTTTTTCCTGCCCCAGATGCAGATTTTTCAAAATTGACATCCAGATGTTGGCCACATAGATGAAACATTGTTCATGCTGCCTTTTAGGTTTTTCCTTTTTTTTCCTTTTTAATTATGTTCAGATAAATGAAATTCTGAACAGCTTTGCCACAAGGCTTACAATAGTATAATTGGTACACTAGAAAGGTTATTAAATCAAATTTATTGTAGCTTTTGCTATGCTGTCTTTTTCTTTTCTTTTTTCTTTTTTTTTAGAGGGGGAAACTGTTAATATTTTCTTGCATTTTCATGTCCAACTCTTCAGGCTAAGGTAGAATATTGAGGTTACTCAGTAATATATCCTCGCATACCCTAAAAACAAAGATGGTAGTGGCATGGTCCCTATGTAATGCATGGATAGAAAGCCACTGTGGAAACTCGCCCAGTGACTTTGGGCAGCTTACACACTCTCAGCCCCAGATGTCCCTATAATAGCCCCAAACCCTAAGGGTCATCTTTGGGTTGCCTTGAAGCTTGAAGGCAATACAACAACCACAGAAAGATAAAACTATATATCTTAAGAAATTATAGATTTTGAGGCATTTGTGTGTCTCTCTCTCTGTGTGTATGCATGTAAAAGAATCTTCTTGTGACATGTTTGAGACTAACTGAGAGATACAAATGTAAGGTGTCATAGATTGGGAGCCTAAGCAGATGAGCATGATAGTATGGGCCAAGTACATGCTATCTTGCCCTAGGTGGTCCCTGTGCAAGTGTGGTGATGGGTGGGTGTTCACATGCCACCATGTGCCCCTTACTC
Organism: Sceloporus undulatus; assembly: GCF_019175285.1. NCBI lineage: Eukaryota > Metazoa > Chordata > Lepidosauria > Squamata > Phrynosomatidae > Sceloporus > Sceloporus undulatus. Next base: position 152,326,485 of record NC_056522.1, on the reverse strand, counting down.
CTTACCTGTTCTCTCTGAAGTGGATGTAAGGGCAGAAATGGGATGCCTGGCTACACCCACATGGCCAGGCACACTTTCTAATGCCACAGGCCATGATGGGGGCCTTGAGACAGGATGTGATGGCAGCAACAAGTAAGGGGCATTCAGGCCGATCTGGTCTGCCAGCAGTAGGAGCTGAATTTCAGAGAAACTCTGCTGGAAACATCCTGGATTAAAGGCTTTGGGGGCTAGGATTGGATTGGATACACTGGCTCTACATCCAGTCTGCTTGATCCCAACCAGGGATTGATGGCTTGCATTGTCTGAAGAGGATGACACTAGGCCAGGGAAACAGGAGCCTTTGGGTCTATGTGGATGAGCCTGGTCCACTTCATCAGTGATCAGTGCTTAAGCATATTCAAAGTTCTGATGCAAATGTATTTGTTTCAGTATCAAAGGTGCTACAAAATCTCTTTATACTCTAAAATGGCTAAGTTTTTTAATATCTCTCTCTCTCTCTCTCTCTCTGTGTGTGTGTGTGTGTGTGTGTGTGTGTGTGTGATGTGTCTATCCCCTGCAACTGTTTTTCTGTGTAATCAACAATCATTTTACAAGTACAGTGTGTGAGAGCTTGGGCCATCACTGACCAAATTGACATGACTTATAATATGCCTTTGTCTTGGATCTTGGAGCTGAAGTGCAATAGAAACCTGAGGCTGCATGCCATAACACTCCCCTGCCTAAGCTGATAATGAGGTGAATTGGAAGACTGTTTTTTCTGGGCAAATCCCTAATAGATGCCACTATCCTGCTCAGCAAGCAATCTTCTTTTTGACTCATCTAACCAGCCATTTTCTAACATGTAACAGAGTACTGAAGCCTATTAAATGGCTTGGGCCCAGGGTACTTGGAGGACCGCCTCTCCCCATATAATCCGCCTCGCACACTCAGAACTTCCGGGACTAAACTGTTGGAGGTCCCTAGGTCCAATCATGTGCGGACCTCACAGAGGGCTTTTACTACTGCTGCCCCTCCCCTTTGGAATAAGCTCCCTGCAGAGCTTCGCTCCGCCGCCTCATTAGCTGTTTTTAAAAAACAGTTGAAAACATACCTATTCCGGCTGGCCTTCCCACCTTAATTTGTCCATTATTTTCCTGCCCCCTTTCCCCCTTTTTTCCCTTTTGACCCTGGATTGATGTTTAATTTTCATTTTTTTTCTGCCCCTGCCATGTGTATTTTTCTATTTTATTGTTTTCCTGTTCCTGTCTTGTAGTAATGTTTTTTAACTGTTTATTGGATTTTAACTTTGTATTGTAACGTTTTTTAAATTTTGTAAGCCGCCCTGATCATATCCATGGAAGGGCAGGGTATAAATAAAATTTATTATTATTATTATTATTATTATTCATTTGGAACTGAGCTTGGAACTGGATATTCCATACTACATACTTATTGCACTTTGATACCATTTCAACTGCTATATATGCATGCAACAGAATCCTGAAATTTGTAGTTTCAAGAGTGTTGAGAATTGTGTGCAGAAAACTGTTCTTGTGCTTTATCAGCCTTAAAAACAACAAGAAGAACAACCTACAATCTAAGGTGATGGCAGTTAAGTAATGGCAGTTAAAGTTGTATTAAAATGCTACAGGTGTGTAGTGTGAAAAAAACCTGGACTCAATGGAACATTCAGTACATAAACAGGATTCTAGGGTTGTGTGTGTACATGTGTTCAAGCTGCCTGTCAACTTAGGGTGACCCCCTTAATTTTATAATGTTTTCTTAGGCAAAGAATGTTCAGAGTTGGTTTTGCCAGCTCTTTCCTCTGAAATACAGCTCACAGCACCTGGTTTTCATTGGTGAGGTGAACAACTGATCTGATCCAGCGTGATGGTGCCTTGATTTCCAGGGGGATGGAAACCTTTCTTGCACAATTTTGGCAGCTCCAAAAAGAACCTACTGCTCTATGGCCAGAAGCCTGTTGTGGTTTTACACTGGCATAAATTTAGTTAAGCAAGCAGTTGCAGTTTCTTGGAGGTTGTACAAGGATGGTGTCCTATTGAGGGTTGTATTATTATTATTATTATTATTATTATTATTATTATTATTATGCTTTATTATGCCTCATTTATATAGTGTTGTAGATTTGCCTAGTGTGAGCCTTAACAGTGGATTGGAAGTCAGAGGTGCTGCCCACTGTTTATTTGGTTGCACAGTGAGGCCATCCATTAATTCCAATACAACTTCATTGTTGCAATTCTACACCAGGCAAATAGTGAAAAATATTTTCACCCGTGGGTTATATGAACATGTTCAATTCATTACATCATTTGTATGCAATTTCACCATCAGGCTTTTTCAATACCTTGGATGCCTTTAAGGTACACATTTATAGCCCTATGATCTAGCCATGGCCGAATCCAATAGCTTACTGGGGTCTGTAGTGAGGGTTTTAAATGTCTTTCCCTAAGCACTTAATTCCATTGGATTTTACCATGGCAGTTAAAGTGGAGTCATTGTGCCAACTTTGTGTAGTGTGAAAGGGCCCCTGTTGAGTAACCAGGATGTAAGTGACACTGCTGTGATTTCTGTGGCTCTTTCTTTATATGAGAGTTACAAAGCAGGGGCTGTACAGACAGCCCCTGAGAGGCAGCTGGACGCTCCCCCTTTCCTAGCCGGATTGGGTCCACAGCAACTGCACACCGTGGCCCCAATCTGGCCTTTCCATGGCACAAAAAGGAGCCACAAAGAGTTGGTCTTTTGTGTGCCTTGGAAAGGGCACCATAGCTGCTAGTGCCACAGCTTTTAAGCACTCCAAGAGAGCACTGTGATGCTTCCCACTGTATAGTGGGGCACATGGCGTTATGCCAGCATGGGGGCAGAGTAGGGGTGCATGCTGTGTAATCCCATGCCCCCACTCTGCACTAATGCCAGCGTTTAGTGCCGGTCTGTTCAGGGCCCTAGAGAACACCTTCTAGGCCCCACCTAATTACATTTGCCAGTAATCTGTTCTGTTTTCCCCTCCAAAACAGTATAAGAAGCGATGGTAGGGATAAGAGAATCTGCAAGAATCTAAGAGAGTCCATCTCCATATTCCATACTCCAGCCCTTCTACAAACAGGGATCAATTCCCTCATGAGGACTCAGGCCATAATCTGCTGTCCAACATAACCAGACCCACTTCTGTGTCATCTCATGTCCAGACACAAATCCAAAGCTTGTAGAAATTGTGTTTGTCTACTAAACCGATCCTTGCTTATGCTCTTTCCGGGTTATAGGTAACATGAGACTGCCCCCAACTCCAACTTTGCTAATAATGTGGGAAATATATATTGTATCATTTTTAAAAAATGCTGATGCGTTAACATTTTTCAGCATATTAACCACATTGAAATACCAGTCCAGCATTACAAATAACATGACACTTCTTTCTAGGTTTTGCCTTGCTCATTATTCACACTGATTACTGCCAGCAAAGCATTCAGTAAACAATGTAAACCCCTCCCTGGGAAAGCAAGGCAGGGAATAAGGTGCCTTGGCTGCTGATATCATCTCTCATTAATAGCTGTAAATCTTCACAAAATGTGTTCGTGCAAATGTACACCTCTGGAGGTGACAGATTTCACACCTACAGATTCATGCTTGGAAATCCATCCATTTGAGGACATCCAGCCTTCTCAAAATAAGGCTTGATGCATCCCAGTGTTAATGGGAGGGTGAATAAATAAGTATCTTTCTTTTCTCCAAAACTGGCGGCTTTCTAGGTAATGTCCATCCTGTTTTACTATACATGGCTCAATTCATTTATGCCTTAGGTTATTATTACAAAATTGATGCAAGAAGCCAATGTATTGTGGCATGAGTGAGTGTTAACAAAGCGCTAATGCCATTTGGACAGGATAATTCTAGTTACTATATCCAAAGCTCTTAAAAGAGCAGTCCAAGGCTCCTATTTTGTCAGTTAGGCAGTAAGATGGAAAATTTGCATCACGGTATTGGCAGTGCATCTTTTCAGCTGCTTATTGGGCTGCAGGTTATTTATTAATAAGATAAGAAGGAAAAGGTTTGCATTTCATTAAAAAAAACCCTCAGCATTTGTAGATGTAATTTCAGTTGCTGTTAATATTTTAACATTTTTACAAAAAAAAAGTTATTGAGGGATAATCTGAACATCTTCATGACATTTGAAAAAAATATGACTACGTAGTTGTATGCCAGGATGTCACTTCTGTTTTCCCTCCAATTTGTGTTACAACTACAGGAAGTTCTCAGATGAGAGACAACCCAGCTACCAAACCTTAGATCATGACTGAACCTCCAAAAAAAAAAGTAGAGTTCTGAACCAGCATAATGTGTTCATAGTTTTGTTTCATCTGCCGTGTGAAGTGTATCATGATTCCCACGTAGCTTTTAAAGTCCCATGTCTAAAATTACATTCTGCCATAGACACATTGGGACTTCTCTCTACCATGCCCTCCAACATTCCTCCTGCCCTTTTTGTTATTTTTAATGTTACATCCAATCCGAAGAAGCCTGCAAAGTTTCACAACTTTGGGGTTGGCCTTAATGGAGGTATTTGGCCTGTCAATGTTTTTGTTTTATTTATTACTGTATTAGCAAAGATACTACCCAGTTTCATATAAGTTTAAAAGCAGTTAATCCCAAAGGGATACACATTTTCATAAATACGTTGAAGCATGATCTCCACTCCGCTCAGCTTTTTCTATATGGGAATGAGGTTGCAGCCTTGGCCACCCCACCATGTACAGGGATTACAATTTCTTTTGATTGTATGGTAATATTTTAAAGGAACTCAAGTTTAGACATAGTCCAACCAGTGTTAACCACTTTTAAGTAACACTAATTTCATGGAAAATACTTGTGCATGTTTAATCTTCTATTGAATTCAGTAAGATTTTGAAATTTTTTAGCTTTGCCTGGAAAGTGTCCAAGTCCTTTATCCTTTAATAAGCTGGAGTTCATTGTCCCACTACTGAATTCTTCACACCAGATTATTAATGTTAGTTAATTTATTTATTCTGCTAATCACTTACTGCTTGTCTAATGTTTTAAGGGAGAGAAGTAAACTAAAATTAAACTTCAGTTTGATATTGTGCACCACTTTTCTCTACATTTATATGCGAAAAGTAGTAGGGGTATATGGATTATCAGCTTTCCAAATGGAGTGCTGAATTTCCTTCAGGATTATTGAAATTCACATCAGCCAACAAACTTGTGTGCAGAGAAACAAGAAGTGCTGGCTTGCTTCCAGACGGAGTTAGGACCCACTGAACTCAATGTGAATAGACATGACCAGCATAAGCTCTACTGCTTAAATGATCCTATCTGATTCTGTTTCTGTATCCTTCCAAAGTTCAGTGATGGCAGAACCAGCATTCATATGGGACTAAAGCTTTTGTCTATTAGCAGCACTTAGTGGCAGAGGCTGAAAAACAGGAATGCCCTAATAATAAAGCATAAATACTTTACAACCCAGTGTGCAGATGTAATTTTCTGCCATAGCATTTTTTTTAAAGTACTTATGCAGGTTTGACAATTAGGAACAGTGTGCTGGAAAGAGTTTGCCTGGATTTTCCACTGCTCATGGCAATCAGCAGCACTCTGAAAGCCTCTCAGATTTCAGAAGTCCTTGTTATATTTACCACAGATCCTACTGAGAATATGTATGTGGTCTACCAAGGTGAAATCTATTAGACAGCGACTTAGTGCAAACAAGCTGAAACTCAAATTCCTAGGGCATTTCTAGGTGACTGAGACCTGAGGAGGAGAACATCTTTCTTGAGGCAATTAATAAACAAACAAACAAACAACAAAACAGAACAATAGGAATATTGAATGATATCAAATGGCTATCCACCATGTTCTTTCTCTTTTTATAGCTTCTGCCTAAAACCATACATTGACCCTTCATGACTTCAGGGCAAAAACATTCTATCTACTTTCTAGGAATGGAAGACCACCCAGTTTTCCACATTAGGAGTAAATTGCAGAGTTTTAATGGTAATTTCTGTTAAGTGCTATGGCTGAAGTCTCCTCTCCAAAGACTAATGTGATCAAACTTCCTTTTCCTCCATCCTGCAACCCTTAGAGCCTCCCCCAAACCAGCTCCACTTATAGAGTGTCCAGAGGATGCCAACCAAAATGGTGAAAGGTCAGAAAACCATGGCCTATGAAAACCAGCTTAGAGAGTTGGGTTTATTTAGTCTATGGAAGAGAAATTTTAAAAGTGACATGACAGTCATGTTTAAATATTTGAAGGGATGCCATATTGAAGATGGAGCAAGCTTGTTTTTTTTTTACTGGTCCAGAAGCTAGGACACAAAGCATTGGATTCAAAGTACAGGAAAAGATATTCCACCTAAACATAAAGAACATCCTGAGAGTAAGAAGTGTTTGATGGTACACTGCCTCACGTGTGATGGACTCTGTTTTGAAGGTTTTTAAACAGTAGCTGGATGGCCATCTGTCAGGAGCACTTTGATTGCATATTTCTACATGACAGGGAGTTGGACCTAATGGCCCTCATGGTCTCTTCCAGCTCTATGATGAGTTTCCTTGCCCTCTCGAGCTTGTTTTTTAGGTTAAATGGGGTTGCTGCAGTGGAAAGAAAGTTAGCTCTCCTCCTACTTGTAGTGAATTGTGATGTTTCATCAGTCGAAATTAAGTGCTGTTTACTTTCACCAAAGTGTTAATTGCCATCAAGGTATCTTGCCTTCAAAAGCGTTGTTGTTATTGTTGTGTGCCTTCAAGTCATTTCAAATTTATGGCAACCCTAAGGCAAACTTATCATGGGTTCTTCTTGGCAAGATTTGGTCAGATGAGGTTTGCCATTGCTTTTTGTTGCCATTGCTTTATGTTGGAAGGTTTTTACATCCCCCCCCCCTCCTTAGATAGAGAGGGATTTCATGCATGCAAGTTCTCCCCTCTTTCTCTCATACAAACTAACCATGAGATTTAGGTCCCTCCCCTTTTGGGACTAACAGACACATTCTCTCTAAAGATTTTCAACTGAACTGTTCTTTTCCATCTTCCTCCTCCCTCATCTTTCTTTGGAAAGATGGTGAAAGAAATATTTCTTCTCAACCTGAACTATTTACTAACTAGATTGGATATAGCCTTTATGTAAATATAGATTAAAGCCATTATTAAATGTTTGATTTGAACTACAAGCTACTTGTGTTGTTTTTGGAATCAGTCTCAGTTCTAAGGGAAGCATAGTTAGACAAAGTCACATTTCTGCTACTGTGCTGATTTAAAGCTAGACCCTAACTAGCTTGGCTTAAAGGCTGAAGCCTTAGGAAACTCAAGTTACCCTACATTTTCCCCAGAAGCTGAGAGCATGGTCAGTGTCACCCAGGTCACTCAGTGGGTTTTATGACCAAGCAGGGAATTGAACCTCTGTCTCCAGAGTAACAATCCAAAACTCAAACCATGCATGTATATATGTATGTATAAATAAATTAAATTAAAACTATTTGCTTGTTGTTGTTGTTTTGTTTGTTTTCCTCCTTATGGCAGTAAAAGTCCCACCAGGTAATCTGTAGCATCACCAAATTTTGGGGAAGTGAGTGAGTTGTCCTTATTTTTTTAGAACCCCATTAGAACTTTTCAAACTATTTGTAATTCTTTGATTCCTAATAAACTCAAGTACTGTATAAGCATGCACTTACCATTATGAAATACTGCTGAGTAAGAACATATAGAGTTATAATTAGAGGAACTGTTAATGCATTAGAGCATTTGGCAAGGCAGCAGTGGGAGTGGGGGGAAAGGCAAAATAAACACATTGGTATTTTTATTTGGTTAGAAAAGCTGACCTTACAAACCTAGTTATTTGATTTGCGTTAACTGAACAATCTTCTACTGACCCACACCAAATAAATGGGCAAAACATATGCAATTGTAAGGATGGGGCTTAGCTTGGTTTTTGAAAAGAGGAGTCATTATTATGCAATATGTATAATGGAGGACTGTGTGTTACAGCCAGAATCACAGTTACTGGCTTTAATGAAAAAGAAAAAACAATGGCTAGAGAATTTAGATTTTATTTTAGTTTGGAGCTTGGTCATCCTTAATATTCTAAACTTCTGAACTAAAATGTTGTTGTTGATGATGATGATGATGGAGACAAAAACAATAACAGGCAAGGGGGAAGTATGATGAAATGTTCCTGTTTTGCATTTGATGGGGCATGATATGATTTATGGGTATTCTAAAATCCTGTCCATGTTGAAAGGTTGGTGTATTATAACGAGTCATAAATCATTCATACTGGAAACCAGAACAACAGAAAAATCCAGGACCTCTTAGTCCACCCCTTTTTTATTGAGGCACTGACATCTTTTGGGCTCCTGTGCCCACATTGTGAAATGTGGTGAGACTGGGTAAGTCACATCCTGGTCAATACTGGAGCCTGGGAAATATGAGGAGACTGTTGTTTCTGAAAACAGAAAGCTGCTGTAAAAATTTTATTCTCTTCAACAAAACAAACAAACAAAAATTCCAGTCCCCTGTAAAACATTACTGCTCAAATATTTTCATGAGCAGCTGGTATACTAGGTATGAAATTGTCAGCCTTTACCCACATCTGCCGGTGCTTTCTTCTCTTTCAAGAGTGCTATTCTGAGTATGCAGGTGAACATGATCTCTGTGTTGATTGTCTTGTGAGGAAGTTTTAACATCTACCCCTTTAACAGGGAGGAAACAAAGACATTGCAAAGTTATGTTGACCTTTCTTTTGGCATATAACCCTTTTGGTGGCTAACTGCCTGAATTGTTTTTAGCTTCAAAATGCTCCCAAATCCTTCTAGGTGCCCAGGAAAACCCAAATAACATGCCTCTGGCCCGGTCCAGATGAGCCAAATGCGCTGTGCTGGCGGCGTATTAGGGTTAAAGGACTGTGTGGCAACCGCATGGTCTCTAACCCTAGTACGGTGCAGCACCGTAACAATGGCTGCACCCCATGTATACGGGCGTTGCCATTGTAACGTGACGGACGCATAGCATCCACATGTCGCGCTGCACCAATTACGTCACAAGTGTACCATTGGCGCACTCAGGCATAACTGGCGTGGCACAAAAAGAACTCACTTTTTGCGGGTTCTTATTTCTCCGCAGGGCAACTGTGTGGTTTGGTGGCTGCGCCTTCCCTTTGGGGGAAAAAGAGGCACCGGCAGGCCTCCCTTTTTGGGAGGTCTGTACTGGGCCACTGTGTCCCCTAAAGGTTGTTTGGGGCAAAATATTATTATTATTAATTCTTGTGGGTACTTGTTTGGTGGGTGGCAATGGCCCTCCAAGGAGTCTTAGAAGGCAAATACAGGGCCAAGTAGTCTTCCACAGTTGCATATCCCAGGTGTAGTGCAATCTTGTATGTCACTGTTCAGCAATATGCCCCACTGGGTTCAATACAACTGCCTCTCAAATACAGGACCGCAGCTGTTGTCAGATTAAAATCCCATTGAAATTATTGAGACATAATGAGCAAGTATCAGACTGAAAACAACTGTGTTGATGCCTTATTAACTGTCTCCAGATTTGGGCCCCTGAGGCAGTTCCAAACATCCTTTTCTGTACATTCATGTAATTTTCCACTTTCAAAATGGCTGCTTTATAATCCAAGCTAGGGAACTGTTGTACAAGAACAATGAGACCAAATCTAAATGTATTTTTATGCAATAGTTTGTGCAGTAAAAGCATGAAAATTACTAGAAAGCCCATCTGTTGTAGAACTGCATGCAAAATAATTATCAGCTTCATGTACAAACATTTGGAGAATTTGTAGAATGTCAGAAGCTACTGTATACACTCATGTATAAGTCTAAAAATTTAGGTTAAAATTGACTCAAAAAACTGAGTCGACTTATCCATGGGTCAATTTAAGTACTGTACTTTTACTTATATGTGTGAATACATATATGTATACGTAACTATCCCCTGGTGAATGAAAAAAGTTTAATCTGCCCTGAAGACCTTCTTCTACACTCTCATCAATCCAGCCTTTACTATAAGCACAAATAATTATGCCTGTAGGTTTTTTGGTTTTTTGGTTTGTTTTGTTTGTTTGTTTGTTTGTTTTTTGTTTGCTTTGTCCTTTACATCCTTCATTACATGGCACTAAGTTTTACCCTCGACTTAGCCACGAGTCATATCAAAATCCATCATTTTGGGCCCCAAACCTGCCCTCAACTTATACATGATGTTGACTTATAGTCGAGTATATATTTTGCTTCCACATTGGGGTGGCAAATTGATCCATATACGTGTATGCATCCAAGATATAGCTGTGTTAGTTTGGAAAATCAGTATGCAAGGAGATCTTGAAGCACCTTTGACACTAACTGGAAGAAAGAAACTGGTAGCACAAGCATTTGTCACCTAAGCCAGCAACCCCACTCTGTCTAATAGTAGGGCCAGCCCTGGGAATGCAGCAAGTATAGTATTAAAGGACTGGGGTGGCTGATGGGGTGGGGAGAGACATTAACCATCTCTTCAGGGTAAACCAAAACAGTTGACTGTTAACTTCCTGGCCCTGACACCTTCAAAGATGACATCCTAGTGCTGACCACTTTCAGGACAATGCCCTGATGTGATCTCTCCCATATGAGCTCAAGTTTCTCAAGAGAATGAAGTATGGAGTGAGTAGAAGCAGTTCTGGGACTAATTAGCTTGTTATAGAAATTCTGTCATTAAATATGCTGTCGAATGAAGTAATCAGGAACATTGTGGGGAGAGTGGTTGCACAAAGAAGAACATCGCTAATGTTCATGAAGTTCTTCACGTTTGATTCTGGAGTCCCACAGATTCCACACGCTCCTCTGGGGTCCCTCTGTGAGTGACACATCAATGGCTTTCTTGAAAGAATAGCGTGTGGCACACACTCAGTCTTCAGGCTGGATGCCTGCCACCTCCTTGGTTGCACATTCTGTTCTAGGGACACACTGCATCTGGAAACATCCATGTTACTTAGAGGGGGTGTCCTGATAATAGATGTGGCTGCAGATTGCAAATGGCATTGCAACTTACATAAGCTTATTTGGAGATGGTGACACATATTGTTTTGCCTTGCTTTACCAACAAGCTAACTCTCAGAATTCTAATGAAGATTTAATGTTTCCAGATTTGTTTCTATTTATTTAATTGTGTATTTATTTATTTATTTATTTAAAACATTTCTAAGCATCCTTGAAGAGACTAACTTCATTTGGAAAATGAATATTTCCTTCTTGTTAAATAGGACCCTATCCATGACAGTTAGTTCTATGCCTATGCCACATACACATATATGTATGATAGACACATTAGCCATTGCTTTCTTGTGATAAACTGTCAGGCCTAGAAGCATCATCATGCTGTGCTTGGAGGATATCACATGACTGAAATTGGAAGTATAATCCAGTGCCATCCTGAATTTAATCATGCGTATTCACATTATTGTGCGAAAGGTTACCACACGCGATCGCTTGCAGTCCGAACTCATGCCGAACACAATCACGCATCAATCCACAGTTAAGTAAATTCAGTGAACTAGTGAAGTCACAAACCCTATTCCTAGGCAACTTTGCACTCAGTGCGCTGTTGTTTGCTGTGATGTTCATTGTCTCCTTTGGTCCTAGTCCCCCCCCCATGAAGCCACGCTTAAATTCCTCTTCAATTTGCTTCCGCTTGTCCTTCAGCATTGCTTGGGGGGGGGTGCTGTCTGCTAATTAAGAGGCATGGACCAGAGCAGCTACGGATAAACCATTATATTCACGTTTTAACGTAACAAGAGTGACATATGCTCGTTTTAACATGAAAGAGCATGTTCTTTCAACCATTCTTCCCGCCTCCCTGCCATCTCTTTTGTAAATTGTGGGGTTCCTTGCTTCATCTCTCTCACTCGCCTAATATTGACGTCATCTGGGTCTCACTGGCATGTGCAAAGGTGCCAATTCGCAATTAAGAACCCACCAATGTGATGGCTTACTTCGCACAGAATCTGGGTCGTGTTCGGGGAGGCCATTACAGCGAATTTAAGGTGTGATAAGTAATCACGTAATTGCGTGAATTTTTCAATGAATCACTTCTTTTTCTTTCGAAATTGAGATCCTCCCATCCAGTGTGATATCCTCCCTTGACTGCCAATGAGGCAAACGTTCCCTGCTCCTGTCTCTCTTGGCGCCTCGTGCCACCTGAAAACCAGAGAGCTTCCTAGCTCTTTTTGAGAGCCAGTTGCATAGAGGACAAGAGGCTTCTGTGAAAAAGTTTAGATCATCTCCCTTCCATTTCTCCAGATAGAAAGAGATCCATCAGCAGAGCCACCGTCTGGATTTTGGCCTCGGGCATTCTTAAGACACCATAACAATGATGGTGAATAAAAAATAGCTTTATCTACACTACCCATATAGCAGTTTATTGTCATTATTTATTTATTTATTTATTTACGTATTTTTACCCTGCCCTTCAGCCCTAAAGGCTCTCAGAGCGGCTTACAATTCTTATTATGAACTGCTCCTATGGGATCCTGGGATGTAGTTTGATGAGGCACTTAGAAATCTCTGCTAGGCAGACTTTACGTAGTAATTCCGAGAATTCTAAGGAACTAATCAATTTATAAATCCCAGGATTCCATAGAATGGAGCCCACTATGATGGTTTCATCACCCTACAGAATCCTGAGATTTGTTGCTTGGCTGCTCCTCAGAATACTCTGCAGGAGTTATAGTATACTCTCCCTGAATTACACCTATAAGTAGTATCAGATTGCTATAACGTGCAGTTTAAAGACATTTGCCAATATCCTATATCACATTTGTAGCTAGGTAAAGAAAGATAGCTACAATAGACCTAAGAAATAAATGAAAGTACCCTTATGTCATTGACTTTATTATAGTGAGATTTAATCTTGCAGTGAGGTAATCATTCCTTATATGTTATTGGCAAGTACTGCAATCCATTGTTATAGTTTTCTGTTACTTCTATGTAGTTAGTCTCAAAATCAGTTATTCTTAGAGCTCTTTAGCATGTTATGCAAATCAGTCTGTTTCTATTAATCACAAGTAATCATTGGGATAGGTTTGGCTGTGTGAAGATTTAGTATAATTCACTTCCTGGTTAAATTTAGCATGGGATTAAAATGTCAATTAACTGTAATATTTACAATTTCCAGCTGTTAACCTTAACTAATTTTATGAAAAAAATCACTTTATTTTAAAGTATAATTTAAAGTTATAAAAGCTGCCTTTTGAGCATTTTTAAACTCTATGTGGAATTATATATCTTCATTGAAACTTCAGGAGTCTTTGCTTAAGAGACAAAGGATTTAATCAGAATCTTGTAACCAATCCTGGCCTGACCCCCCCCCCCCCAAAAAAACAATACAACACACCCATATGGCAACATCATTCATTTGTGTGTCCAATGACCAGCCGAATAATCTTCTTCTCCCTTTCAGTTGATACCGCTAAAGTAGGGAATTATGATCATGACAGTAGCATCACAATCATTACTAAATACCTACCCTGAATCACACAATTCCAGTTGAGTAAATCTGGTGATTTTACCTATAACTTTAAGGTATACCAATAAAGTATGCTCTTTATAGCCTATTGTAGAATAGAAGATGTGTTGAGCTGTGCATCCTTCTTTTAGTGAAGAGAAAAGAGTATGTTTTATTGCAACATTACAAGCATCAAAGCAGGGACAAAACTTTTTTTTATCAGGATCCTAATCTGATCCATTTGTTTTAATTGTTCCCATTAAAATATTTTATTGGGTAGACCCAAGAACTATCAGATTGTAATGGGTTCCAGTTTTAAATTCTTAATTAATTTATTTGCTTATTGCTTGCAATTCAAGTATCCAGCAACTGGCGAGAAGGCAATAACAATTCATCTATGCAAGTGTCTATATATATCGGCTCTCTTCTGAGTATGTTGTTTGTTTTCTGCATGATTTCAGCAACACACACTCCCTCCCTGTTCGGGCTATGAACTGAACACACCCCCTATATGGTACAACATGCACACACAAAACTACAACACACCACAACTCTGAAGGGAATAAATCTCTGTGCTCAATTTGTGTAGATGCAAACAGCTATTCTGAAGTAAAACTCAGACAAATTAATTTGAACTCACTTTGTGGAAATTAGCCAGAGTACCATAAAAATAAGAGAACCAGTGTGGGGTAGCAGGGTGGTGACTATGACTCTGGAGACAAGGGTTCGATTCTCCGCATGACCATGGAAACCCATTGGGTTACCTTTGTAATGTCACACCTCTCAGCCCCAGAAAGCCGCATTGGTCAACTGCCTTAGAGTCCCATAAATTGGAAATGACTTCAAGGCACACAAGAGCAACATAAACAATACAGAATAAGTTTAAACTGTCAGGAAAAACACTAGGAATTGGGCTCTTAAAAACTGGCTCACAGTGAGAAGAAGGGAGTGTAGATGAAAATGATGAGGATCATTCACTGATATGCAAATAATGATTGAGACTCTGCATTAAGGTATGGAAGATTTAAAAAAGTCTATGACCATTTGCAGAAGCATTTAGTGTTAGTTTGCATACATTTTGCTGACTGTGATTTGGGACTTTAGGCACATGTGGCTTTTAGACCACCCTAAAAGTTGGATAATAGCACTTTTGGTGATAACTATCACCAAAGACACTCTCTCTTATTATTTCTTGTCCTCCAGTTGTGGTTAGCCCATACCTGCCACTGATGGAAAAATCCATCATAAGCTCCATATACTTAATCCATAGGCACAGTAATTATCCTGTCACAGTTCGTTTATGGTGTGGTCATGCAATGTCAGTATCTCCTGCTTCTCCTCATCCCCCTGCCCTTTGCTATTTCAGGACAACTGAATTGTGTTAAGAAAACACACATAGGGCATGCTGGGTAGGGGATAGGCAGGGAGGCAGCATTAGGATGAGCAGAAAAGAGTGCACAAGAGCCAGCAACAGACCGTGGCACTAAAGAAGGGACATGCAATCCAGTATGCATGCACTTCCCTTCATTGGCTGATTGCGGCAGGATTGTGTCAAACAGTCCTTGTTCTCATTCTCGCATATCCACAGGTTTTCACGATGTCCGGCTGCACATATGTATTAGTTTGTTAAACTGAAGTCCAATGGGTCCATTTAGACTTCTACAGCATCCCAACATGGAAAGCATGGAGATCACAACAGCAGCAGCAGCCCGCAACAACCAACACACAGAGGAAAATAATGGGCATATCTACACCAGCTGCTTAATCCAAGGCGGTCTGGAGCATTATGCCCTGGACTGGCCCCCAACTGACCACAATGGTGCCCAACACACCAGATCAAATCTAATGTAATGCTACATCATTGTATACATGGGCCATCTGGGCTGACACTGTATTGACCCCCTGGCCACCCCCTGTTTTTGGAGTCACTGCACCACTATTTTACTGGAGGAGTGCTGTGAAACCCTGCCGGTACTTTTTTAATTAAAATTTTATTATCATTCTAAAACAAAAAATGACAACAAACAAACATCAAACCAACAATAAATATACAATAACCTAGGTAAGGCCCTGAAAGTTATAGTAGGTGTGTTCAGGGTCCTGAAAGACATATTTTCATAAAATTTTGCTAAAATTGGGGGATGTCTAGAGACTGAAACTTTCTGGATGTATTCATTAAATGGGTGCAAATCTTTGAAAAGTCAATACAGAGCCAGGAAGAGAAAATGCGCCGGCCACCGGCGATCCAGGGCTAAGAAGGCCCTCCAGCCAATCAGGGCGGGGAGCCCCGAGAGGACCGCCTCTCGGTCCCCGCCAATGGGAGTGGTCGGCACCCCTCCCGCACCAGCCAATGAGGGCGCTTCCGCTCCGAGCGATGCTGGGAGCTGTAGTCCAGGAGCAGCGGCCCCAGACGCTTCCCTCCAGGGCTCCTGGGAGCTGGAATCCGCCGCCGCGGGGGCGTCCGCAGCCAGGCGACCAGGCAGGCCGCCCGACCTGCGGGCCCGCCGCGGCCGCCCCCCCCGCGCCGACACGGGCGACCGCCCTGAACGGCCCCAGCAACTTGGCCTGCCCGTAAGTTGGGAGGCCCATTTTCATAAAAATTTAGCTAAATTGGGGGATGTCTAGAGACTGAAACTTGCTGGATGTATCATTAAATGGGTGCCAAATCTTATGAAAAGTCAATCCAGAGTGTAAGCCTCTCACACTGTTGTTGTTATCTGCCATTTTCTCCATTAACCACAAGTCCCAAAGTTCTTGCCGGTACATGCTTGCTTCCTCTAAGGCAGTGTTTCTCAAATAGTGGGGCCGCCCCGGGGGGGGTGCGAGGCTCCGTAAAGGGGGGGGCGGGTTCTTGCTGTTCAGGCTGCCTGGCCAATGGCTGGACAGCCTGCTCCTGCTGCAGGAGCATCCCCAGCTCCAGTCTTCCCCATTGGCCAGCCAGCCTGAAGAGGAGGAGCTTCTTCTCTTTCGACCTCGCCGCGGGCCCAAGGCTGGAGCCTGAGAGGGCTTTGCAAATGCAGGCAAGCTGCTTCCTCTTTTCCCCTGTTTCTCTTCCTCTTTCCCTCCTCCTCCTCTATTCTTTTCTCCCCTCTTTCTCTTCCCCCTCCTCTTCCTCCTATTTTTCTTCCCTCTTTCTCTCCTCTTTCCCCCCTCCTCCTCCTCTTCCTTTCTTTCCGTTCCTCCTCCTCTTCTTTTATCTTTTTCCTATTCTCTTTCTTTCTTCTCCTTTTCTTCTTCTCCTTTCCTTCTTTTTTCTCCCCCTCCCCCTCCCCCTCTGTTGTTGTTGTTGTTGTGTTGTTGTGTGCCCAACTCCTCCCTTGGCCAGGCCTGCATTCCCAACAAGAGGGAAGGCAGGACTTGTGGGGGCCATGGGGGGGGCTGAGGGGGAGGCCAAAAGGGAGCCCAGGAGGGAGCCCCTCACGCTGATCCACATTGGAGAAGTAACCCAGTTTGGCTGGGCATGCTTTAAATCTTTTCTGACTCAAGGCTATGGAATCTGGGAGCTGGAGTGTGTTGTGGGGGACCAGAACTCAAAGCCCGACTCTTCTATGTCTCAGGCTATGGAATTCTGGAGGGAGTATGTCGAATTTCTGGCTTATGGCAACCCTGTGGGAAAACCTCCAGGAGAATGCCTGTTCTGTTTCAAAATGCTAACGTGTGCTGTGAGTGGGACAGTAGTTTGCCAGCCAAGAGGGCTGCTGTTCTGTTTCAAATGCTAAGCGTGCTTGTGAGTGGGACATGTAGTTTGCCAGCACAAGAGGCTGCCTGTTCTGTTTCAAATGCTAAGGTGCTTGTGAGTGGGACATGTAGTTTGCCAGCACAAGAGGCTGCCTGTTCTGTTTCAAATGCTAAGCGTGCTTGTGAGTGGGACATGTGTTGCCGGCACAAGAGCTGCCTTTCTGTTCAAATGCTAAGCGTTGTGGGTGACTGTAGTTGCCGGCACAAGGGCCTGTTCTGTTCAAATGCTAAGCGTGCTTGTGAGTGGGACATGTATACTATTTACAGTCGCGTGGGGGCGCGAAATGTTTTCTTCTTCCTAGGGGGGGCATGACAGAAAATAATTGAGAAGCACTGCTCTAAGGACAGGAACAGGTACTGAGCATGTAATCAACAAAGAGTCCAGAGAGCCACAAGAGCTGCACCATTTCCCTTTCCCATGCTGACCATTGCAATGAACAGAGATCATATGTTTCAGATCATTGCCATGAGTTCCTTGTGGGCAGGAGCTCCACATAATCTGCCTAGCATGCCACCATTTCTGCTGAGGAAGAAAATGAGTGCCCAGACTCCTTCTTGATCACATGTTGGGACCCCATTCTGTCCTCAGCAGAAGTGGTGGCATGAGACTGTTAACCGTTTTATAATATGGTAATGTGAGGAAGCACAATGCACATATGAAGGATAGCATGTTCCAACCGTTTTTCTAGAGATCAAATGACTACTTGGCAGAAATAGTCAATAGGCAGATGTTACGAGGAAAACTCAGATACGGAGGGCAGAGTTCTTTATGCCCAAGAATCATTGCCCTGTACCTCCTGAGCTAACTTTCTCCCTTCCAGTAAATTTGAAAGCATATTGTCCATGTTGTAGTGTGAATGAGATTGGCTTCTGGAGATGAAAGTGGAAAGTGACACCATCTTATCTTTTTCAGTTGGAAAATTGTGAGAACTAGATTTAGCTGAATTAACACTTGGAGCCAGTGGACATTATATGTGACATTGTACCTATGGAAGAGTGCCTATTTTCAACACAAAGTATAGACTCCATATGCTTTTCTTTCCTTTTCCTTGGTTCTAAACCTTGATAACTTCTACTGTGAGAAAAAAATTTCATAGTATAATGGGTGTGTTTAAAGCAAAAATAAAGCAAAGTAGCCCACCAGCCGCCTGGCGAGAAAACAGTCCCACAGGTTGTTCTCATGCTGGCCCAGAAGCCGGTATATATTCATGCAGCCAAGAGCTTGTGCCAGCTCCTTTTCCAACTGCAAGACATTTTCATTCCAGGGCTCACATGTGTTATGCAGCAGCTGCCAAACATGTCCTATAAGTGGGGCCAGAGGGGTAGAGTCAACAGAGGAAGAAGAAACCAAAAAGAGGGCCGCCACATCCCACATTGCATTAAAATCCTCTTGGCCGCCAGCTCCATGACATCATCCTTGGTTATTAATGGCTCAGTATTTGTTTTTTCAGCACTCTGTGCCACCAGCCATCTATTTCAGCACACTGCACCAAGAGGGATTAAAATAACAGCATTTTTACCCAGGAAAATTGATGTTGGGGGCCTACACACAACACAAACTGCTGAATAAGTGGTGGGGTCTCTTTTACCTTCTTCTTTGCAGCAAGCTGTGTAATATTACAGAGAGAGGCAGAAGTGAAAAGCTGGTTTCTGCATATATAATCTCTTTGAAATGCCAGATAGGCAATAGAGCTGAAATAAATGAGACTTAAGCCAGTCCTATGCATGTTTCCTTGGGAACAAATTTCACTTAATCATGGAGCCTTATGCAAAAGTACATTTGCATAGGGTTATAGCCTTTGAAGGCTTCAGTCTAACATATGCTGTTTTGACACATTTCGGGAGCAGAGCTCTGCACACCCTCTGCATATGTCCAGAATTTGGAAAATGGCTTTTTAAAGTAATTAGAAATTATTCCAAAAGTCTCTAATAATTATTTCCAGTTATTAAATAAACTCTTTATTTGACTCTTCTCAAAAGTACAGAAAATTTAATTAACTTTTCAAGAAAAGAAAAGCCTGATGACTACAAACCACTGGCCTGTGGTACAAAACACACTCTGCTCACATCCAGTTGTTGCTGCCTCCATCCACAAACCAACGTGTGAGGCAGAAGCCAGCCAAGCCGACCCAGAGCAATACCCATATTTTTCCTGTCCACAATTTATTGAGTCCACCCTTAATGGGTTTCAGTTTCACTCCAATCTCAGTTAATTTATCCCTCATTTTATAGCCTTCATAATGTAATTTAGTCCTTGTTTCCATTCTAGGGAAAAATGGATTAACAAGTAACTATTATTTGTTACTGCTTGCTCTCAGATTTGGACTTGAATCTATAAGCATTTCAGATAAAAAAAGTAATTTGCTTCCTGAATATAGGCGGGTTACACACACGCCCAAAAGTAGTGCCGCGCCGTACTTGGGTTAAAGGGGCGTCCTTTCCGCGCCCTAAACCAGTATGCACTCAGTGCATATAAATGGTGGCCCCGTTCTACGGCGCCACGATCTTGATGTCGTGGACGCCTAGCGTCTGCACGGCGCCGGCGGGGAAATGACGCCACCAGTGCGCCATGCGCGCTTTGGGGGCACCATTTCCGTGGCACAAAAAGAAGCTGCATTTTGCAGCTTCTTTTTGTTGCGTCTGGGAATCGCGTGGTTTGGTGCTGTAGTTTCCGGATGCAGCAACCAGTGGAGCCCGCCAGAACTGCCCTTTTGGGGGTCTGTAAAGTGCCATTGATTGTTAGTGGTGATCCCAACATGTGTATATTGTACTGTGTGTATTTGTTGCTGAGTGCCTTCAAATAATTTCTGACACAGTTACCCTAAGGTGAACCTATCATGGGGTTTTCTGGGGCTGAGGGTATGTGGCTCACCTAAGGTCACCCATCAGGTTTCCACGGCTGAGTGGGCAATTGAACCCTGATCTCCATAGTTGTAGCCTAATGTTTAAACCACCATTTTTTACAATGTATTGATGTTATATTTGTTTTGACGGGTTGCTTTCTGTTTGTAATGGCATATGCTACACAAATAAACCTATTTACTTACTTACTTACTTAAACCACCACACCACACTGGCTCTCTCTGTGTGTATAGATTCTGTGAAATGCAACTTGTCCATGCATCCTGGGCCAGCCTTACAGTTAGGAAAGTGAGACAACATTCTCAGGCAGCAACTTGTGGTGTTATCAAAGGGACACAAATTATTATTTGTTTAGTTTATTACTGTTGTATGTTTACTGACAAGGAAGGAAAAGGTACTTGTGGGATTTGCTGCCTCATGCACCTGTATAACTTGGCTGACTTGGGTGCTGTTATGTACTTTGACACAGAGGAAAGCCCAGGCAGCAAAATGTCTTGAGACAACCCTGCACACACCCCAGTGTGTGTACTGTTAAACCAGCAGTCGGAATCACACAGCTCTGTAGATGTTAAGGAACTAAAATTCTAGTATTGGCACTGCTGGCTGGGACTAATGACAGTTGCAGAAAAAACAACTCTTGAAAGACCACAGGATATCAATTTTCCATTAAATATACAGGCAGTGTAATATTTATCTGGGATTGCTACATGGTACCCTAGAGGGGTTTGTACCTCTGACCTGTGTGCAGTCACTGCAGTTTGGCTATAAACAACAGAAGTCAAACTGAACGGTCAAACCAGTCTTTGTTTCAAAATAGGACAGAACAGACACTGGAATGTCACCAGAATACTGCTTCTTTGGATATTCTCAGAATCTTGGCATATAAGTCACCACTTCTAAAATGTTATGGTCTTGCATGAGGAAATCTGAACAGGTCTCTCTTCCCTTTTTTGGGACAGCTTCAATGCTTGCATTATATAAAAGATTTTTAAAAATTACTTAATACATTTATATACTGCCCTCTTTTTTCTAACAGCAAAATAAAAATAAAATATGTGAGTATCCCAAATGGCATCCTGAGATCTAGGAACAGCCCTTGTCTTGTTAAGCATTATTAAGTACAGGTTGAGTCTTCCTTATCTGGAATCCCAAAATCTGAAATATATTCCAAAAACCAAAACAATTTTCATGGATGGCTGAGACCAATGGTTCTGATGGTTCAGAGTACACAAACTTTGTTTCATGCACAAAATTATCAAAAATGTTTCATAACATTACCTTCAGGCTATGTTCATAAGGTGTATATGAAACATAAATGAATTTTGTGTTTAGACTTGTATCCCTTCGCCAAGATATCTCATGGTGTACATTTATGCAAATACAAGTATTCCAAAATGCAAAACACCTTGGGTTTCAAGCATTTCAAATATCTTGTACCAATTCAGTTAATCATCACTTGTCATTCAAACACATACAAACACACGAAACATAAATTCCTGTTTGGAAATTAAGACAGAAGTCTTAGCTAAAGGGGCTATTGTCAGGTCAAGGTATTATTCGTTGCTTCTAGCAAAAAAAAATGTAGCCCCATAGACCAGGCCTGCAGCCACAGGGAGCCTTGTAGACCAGGCTTGTGGCCGCAGGGAACCCCATAAGCTGGGCCTATGGCCACGGGGAGGCCCCTCAGGGGGCAGGAGACCGTCTGGGTGTCACCCCCTCTTTTGAGGTGTCACCCCCCTTCTTGGATGTCACCCAGTTCAGTCCACACACCCCATCCTTCCTGGCCCTCACCGCATAATGATTGAGAAGGAAGGAAGGCACTAAAGTCTAATCTGCACTGCAGAAATAATGCAGTTTGACACAGCTTCAACTGCCATGGCTCAATGCTATGGAATTTTGGGATTTGTAATTTTGTTACATATTTGGCCTCCTTTGTCAAAGAGCTCTGGTGCTACAACAAACTACAAGTCCTAGAAATCCAGTCATGACAGTTAAAGCAGTATCAAACTACATCAGTTATGCCGTGCAGATTAGATCTAAGTAACTGCATAGATCTCCTGGAGAGTCTTTACAAGTTGCAGCAATAAATCAGTGAAGTCATCAAAACTATACCAAGTTGCTGCTTTCTTAACCAAGCTGGACACTGGCACACAGTCCTTTCCTATATGGTTTTATTTCTATCTCAGCCAAAATATTTTATTCAACACTAACTATTTGTTAAATAGACATTCGAAAAACAAATAAGTTTTTTTAATTAAAAAAATGTAAATACATTTTCAAAGCATTGTTCCACCAGTTGAAAATGTGCAGTAGTAGTCCTGACCCTTGTCTAAACCAGGCAAGCTACTTTCAGGCAAGTTTGGGAGGTAAATGAACTGTCTGGCTGCTTTCCTTGGCAACTTTTCTTATTAGTGGGAGGTGGCAGTAAAGAGAACATGAGGAAGACTGAAAGTGTTTACTTAAAACTTTAGCCAAATGGCTAGGGAGAGTTAAGATAAATCATAACTGTCAATGATGACAAGTTTAGACTGCTACTAGTTCACTCCTGTTTATGCACTTTTTTTTAAAGTTGCACTTTGGAAGGGGGGGCATGGAGATTAAAATTAGAAACAGTGTGCTTTTTTATTGACATATGCCATCAGATGTTTCAAGGCAAATAGTCTGGATTTTTTTCTAAGAGGGACATGGGAGATTTGCAGGAAGAAGGCTGTAAAGCTTCACACAACACTTGAGAGATAATATTTTTAAGAGCGGGTCCAAAATATGCATCTCTGACTCATATTTCCCCCAAGAATAATGTCCATAGATCAGTGCAAACTTATGGTTCTCTGTCTGCAGTTTCTCTCTCTCTCTCTCTGAAAACATACACACACACATATATATATACACACACAAACAGGCCAAAATGTTATAGTAGTTGGCAACATGGGATTTTGCTGAACAGAATCCTTTCCCCCCTTTCCTTTTCCCACTGTTGTCTTGTTTGCCTTTAAGAAAGAAAGAAAGATTGATTTGGGATCACATAATCTGATGTGTGCTGAGATCCCAGGGCTTCATATGGAACAAAATAAATAACAACAGGAGTTCATTAGAATTTTTTTTCCCTCCATGAAAGCTAGTAGTTAGTCTGGCAACCATTTTTCAATTCAGTGGAACATTAAGGCATTAAGCAGCCTGATTGTTAATGTTATTTTCCCTCTCTTTTCATTAGGAAAGCAGCTTTAAATGTTCTTTTCTTTTCTCTTCTTTTCTTTAACACACAAGCATTGCCCAAATAACCTCTTGTTAAAATAGCTGTATAAAATCAACAGTCTCTTCCAGCTGCATAGTGGTACATCTTGAATGGAAGGTGAAAAGAGTTCCTTTAATCATTCCCTGTCAAGAAGTCCAAAAATTCAGGCTGTTGTGTTGATCTATATGCAATTTCTTTTCTTTTCCTTTTCATCTCTGGCAAGATGAAATTGTCTTTAAAAAACAAAAAAAGCTAAAGGATCTTAATAAACACTTCAGTTTGATTTGGCCAACTCCTAAATTGTGTTACTGAGGAACGAATCCTAACCCTGAAAACTAGTAGAGGTAAAAACAGCTTCCAAGAGGGATGTGATTGGAGGGATGTAGCCATGGGAAGATGTCAGAATGAGGGCATCACATTTTCCCTCCTCCAATTTTTCCCTCATTACTCAAATATCTAGCATTGCAGTAACTTCAAACTTCAGGCAGGAGGAAAATGGTGATGATACTGGACTCATAGGTGTACATTGTATTGGAGATGTCATCAGTTAAGATTATATTGAACTCCTGCTCAAGGCTTTGTTTGCCCTTGGATTTCCATCTTCCCACAGGAATCAGCTAATATTTTGTGTCAAATGAAGATACCTAGACCTCATTGGGAGCTGTATGTGCATGCATTTCCTCCCTTCTCCTAAATTATATTGCTACAATTGTTAAGATTCTCTTAAGTCTGCTGGCAATTTCCATGTAACTGGATAGACTGAGTGCACCAAAGTCCAAATGTCTTCCTCTGAGAAATAATCCCTCAGTACAATGCACTTCACATTCAGCATGGCACTATAATAGGGAGTAGAACTGGGGTGGGCAAATTACAGCTCACAGGCCTCATGCGCTACCTACATCCTGATTTTGAGTCCTCTGAAGCCCCCCAAGAGTTCCTAAGTCCCCTAAACTCCTCTCCCCCCAAAGTTTTCAAAAGCACTATTTCTGGGCACATAGAAAATTCTGCAAATGTAAGGAAGGTAAAGGTAGTCCCTTGACATGAATGTCTAGTCATAACCGACTGAAGGGGGTGGTGCCATCTCCATTGCTAAGCAGAAGAGCCAGCATTGTCTGAGGACTGCTCTGTTGGTCATGTGGCCAGCATGACTGCAGCGAACGCTGTCACCTTCCCATTGAAGTGGTGCTTATTTATCTGTTTGCATTTGCATGCTTTCAAACTGCTAGGTTGGCTGAAGCTGGCACTAGTGACAGGAGATCACCCCATCATGCAGCACTCGGGCTTCAAACTGTCAACCTTCCAATCATGAAAACTGGCATCTTAACCACTAAGACACCACATCCCTAAATGCAAGGAAGCACCCCATCTCACCCTTAAAAGACCCATAAAAGACCCGCAGAACCATGTACTATCCCCAAATATCTCAAATTTTCCTCTTCAGACTCTTTCAAAATGACAACAAGAAATGACAAAATGCAACTTTCTGTCACCATGTTGAGAAGGACTGCAGAAAAAGAAAAAGGTACTTCATTTTGCAGTCAGACTCTATGGCTTGTGGGGGATCTGGGGAAGAGAATGGTCCTCATACAGTTGCCAATCCCTGTAACAGAGGATTGAGGATGGGCGTAGAAGTAGAGAAGAAGGCAGTATGAGGCTATGAAGTGACAGGGAGGAACTTTCACCGGTGTGAAAAGGATACTAAACAGATTTCCTTTTGGTACAGCTCTACTGTATTATTTAGGTGCAGAGTAGTCCCTCACAAGTTAGTGGGACAAGTAAGGCAGTCCTGCACTCTTATTAAAACAGCATAATGTTATGATTCTGTACATAGCAACAGAATCAACAGAAGAACAATAGCTGTAGAAACAACAACAAAACACAATGGACTTAGTAACAGAAAAAAACATGCTCATAGAAATGAGGAGAAATTTCTTTGGTTTGAATTTCAGTGCAGTCTTACATAATTTTTAATTTTTGGACTAATGAATGACTCAAAGCATGGTCGCAGTTCAAAATTCACACTTCTCTGAATTCTGCAATACATTTCTCCAATTTTAAAATATATATACATACATTTGAAAAAAGAGCACAAATAAATGCATAAGTTGGTGAAACAATGTACAAAAATGGTTTATATTAGAGAAATGTGTTTGAGAAAATGTGTATAATAAACAAAAGTGTATACTAAAATGCACATATTAGACAAAATAAACAAAACAGAACTTTACCTCACACAAAAAAGGGGACATTGATCAGGAGAATAGCAGCTTTTTCTGTGCCACTCCATATGCCCTTGTAGCACTTCCATTCTCTTCTCAGAGGGAAACAGTTGTCAAAGCATGTCTTTTGTTGAATAGATTTCTTCTGTCCAGCAAAAGGCATTATTTGATGACTACCTCTCCTCGAAGTGAACAGAATTGTTACTACTTCATGAAGGGCGGTACAGAGATAGCCACTGCTCAGTAACCATAGGATGTGATGTTACTCAGTGATTATTAGTTTGCAGGATTCCATGAATACGATTCATCTGGAGTCAGTTTAGTCTTTGCATTGAGTTGCAAAGTGTCCTTCCAGAAGTTGCTGTGAGAGTCCAGAGGTTGGAGGTGCTGTGAAGGTTCATCTGCAAATTCAGTAAAGAGCCTCCAATCCTCATTAAAATGTCTTATTTTGAATGTTCCTTACAAAGTCTCATTGTAGTTGAGAGTTTTTCCATTAACCATAGGTTCCATACCCTTTCTCATCAACCTTCAATAGACAGATCCCCATGTTTCCAACATTTAGCAACATCAAATTTTGCAGCTGTGATGAAAAAAGCGATCAGTTTTCTATACTTAAGCATGGCATTTCTATCAATAAACATGGAGAGTAAAATCAGGGCCGGACAAAAGTACAGAGTTTGGCATGTAATGCGTGAGATCTGGTGTAGAAATAGGCACCAAAACTCCTGTATCTTGGGACATTCAACCCACATGTGGATATAGGAGCCAGTGTCCTTGCATCGTCTCCAGCGGCTCATTGGGAGACTCTGTACCATTTTTGATAGCAGGATGGGGGTAAGGTACCACCTATGTATAGTTTTGAGAAAGTTTTCCCTTGTGACTGCTGACCTAGACTTAAATGGGGGTTAGAATCAGCACATCATCCATGTAAAGGACAGTCTACAACATGGCCACATAGCCCGAAAACCCCACAAAAAACTATGGATGCCAGCCATGAAAGCCTTCAACTTCACAGAGCAGTTTGTACTTTCCTAGCATCTATTGCCATTAACTCTGCCTTTCTCATTTGTAGTTTGTGAAAGATCTTAATCTGTGATTCTTTGTGGGTATGTGATGAGTTACCTATGTCTTGAAGGATTTTGGTTTTGGTGGCATCTTTGAGCCTTTTCGGAGTGGCTCCCTCTTTGATAAATAGGACTGCTTTTAAGGTATACTACAGTAGGGCTTCTGAGGTTTTTTGTTTTCCTGTTTTCCAAGTAAAAGTGCTTTTCATCTTGAATCTGGGTTTTGTACTTTTCATTAGTAAAAAGGCTGAGGTTAAACTTCCAAATGTGAGGTTTCCATACGTCTGGGTTTAACTGCCAGATCAGCACTGTGGCTGAATGGTCGGAATAGACTACTGTATAGGTCCTATCTGGACATCAGTGACATTGGAAAGGGAGGAGCACAAAACAAAGAAGTAATCAATTCTAGAGTAGGTGTGGTGTGTGTGTGTGTGAAAAATTGGTGTACTCCCAAGTTGATGGGTATAATGTTCTCCATGGATCTAATATCCCTTCTTTAGATATAAGGTTCAGAAATGGGGATAGCTTTCTTTTAGTCGTGAAAAGATGGTGGGATTTGTCCATCTTATAGTAAAGCACCTCATTTGCATCTTCCCCAATAATAGTGGTCCCTTCTGCTGTCTTCCTCAAGGTTTGTAGCAGTGACATAGCCAAGGAGGGGGGGTCCATGGGGTCTGAACCCCCCTTCTGGTAAATATAATGAATGGCACGTGCCACCATGCCCAAGCCCCATTATAATGGTGGCACTTAGTCTGGACCTCCCCTTCCCAAAATCCTGATTATGTCCCTGTTTGTAGGAAGGATGACATAAAGGCTTGCAGATTAGAGTTTGGAGAATAAAAGGTTGCCCATATGAGAGTGGGGTTCCTTTCAAAATCAGTAAGCAACAAGATGGGCCGTGTATTATTGTGTCTGGCTGGAATGGGCATGAATCTGGGGAAAGTATTGCTACTCCCCTTGACTTGTTTGAGTCACCTGTAGTGTATTGCATTGCAAAGAGGGACTTCGGGAGGATATTTCCCATCCCTTTTCTATGTGTTTCTTGCAAGAAAACTATGCTCAGTTTAAGTTATTTCAAGTGACCATTAATGTGGATGTGTTTTGGTGGAGACCCCACCCCTTCACATTTAGAAATACAATTCTGAGTCTATTAAGATATAAATACATTATTTCTAAGATAGAACCCCCAAGAAATTGGATTTTCAAGTAATCCTTGTAACAAGACCCCTCTCCAGGATCAACAGTCACACATTGGGGAGTGGATATGTTGAGGGACTTGGGGTTTTGTTTTGAGAGGATCACATCCTTATGACTACCACAAACATAATCTTGAACAAACAATCTTAACTGAAAAACTTTAACCAAAACCAGGAACAGACAAAGGGGAGGGAAGTGCAGGGCATGCCCTGCACCCCAATCTAGCCATGCTCTAGTGATCTCCCCTGGAGTAGGGTGTAGGGGAAGTGCCATCGATGTACGATGATGACATAGGGGTTAAGTTCTCAATGAAAAGGATTGGTATGTAATGGAGACCAGAGTGAACTGGAGAATATAACAGCAGAGACCAAGAGGTTGAGTAGATCTATGAGCAGAGTAAGGGGTGGGTTTGAGAAGAGATTGAAGTATGACAGCAGAAGGTGAGGGATTGAATAGATCTATGAGCACAGTAAGGGGCAGGTATACACATATGTACAAATTTCTACACATACGCATGTGTACAAATACATATATTTTGTCTGCAAGAAGGACATTTTCTGTGCTGAAAAAAAGGTGGGCAGAAAATCCTCATAAGTGAAGGACAGTATCTCCCTTTGTGAGTTTGTCATTGCTCTAAGATCTTCAGGAGATGCTTTTCTGTCTGTCTCACTGTCCTCTCAGAATAGATTGGTTGGAACAAGAGAGAAGACGTTCTTGGTGGCTGCTCTCAGACTCTGGAATTCCCTCCAAAGGAAGGTTATAATGGATCTCTCTTTGTACTCCTTTCTCTGGCAAGTAAAACATTATTTTTGTCAGGCTTTTGGAAATTGACTATGGTATGCTTTTAATAGTGTGTTGTGCTATTCAATTTTTATATGGTTGTTTAAAAAATGTTAATGGTTTAACTTTACAGATTAATTGTTTTAAATAACTGTACATCCATACCAACGTTACTGGTATTCTTGTATAGGTTTTAATCTGCAAAGTTTTTAAGATTTGTAAACTTCCTTGAGTCCCATTATTGTGTGGGAGGGGGACACACAGGAGATAAATGAATAAAATAAATAAATAAATGTCTGTGCAGATTAATGGATTTTGCAGAAGTCTCAGAAGTGCCTGTTTTCTTCCTGAAGGGGGTCCCTAAGTATCATCAGCCCACCCCAAGCCAGGAAGCCAATGGCAAATGAATATTCTTTCCATCCCTAAACATTACCCAGCCTCTGTACCTGCACCCCTTCACGCAAAATGCATATCAAGACAACCACAAAGAGGCACACAGATATGCTAATAGGGTTGCTTGCTGTGGGAGCAAGGTCTCCAAGAAGAAAAATGGCTGGATTGTGTCTGTAAACTGTTAGATGTGAACACTCTTTCCCATTCTACATAGTCCTTTATCAGACCTGGGGGGCAGGATGTGCTGTTCTTAGGGAGAATTCTGAAAGACATGCAGCTTGGGTGTATAAAGGCAGCTGGAGTAATTGTGGAAAAAACTGTACTGCTCTGCTAAGATACACGGCTGAAATCAGTGAGTCATCTGGTGCAGCTATGCTCAGAGTTGAAAAGGGCAATCTCAAGGAACTGTGGTTCCATCAGTTTGGTATTTTGTATGAACTACAGTAAAAGGACATACATAGTGCTAAACTAGCAAGAGATAACAAGAATGATTTAGAAAGGAAAGGTCTTGGCTAACTAGATGTTTGAGAAGGTTGCAGACTAAGCTGATAAAAATTTAGAGATAATTTATTTGGATTTTCAGAAACATTTTGACAATGTTCCATACTACTGGTTTCCATTTAAGCTCGAGTTGCCATAAACCAAGAAGCTATGAGGGAGTGAATCAGGCAATCAGGAGAAGGCAGCTGCGGTGGGGGCAAAGGGGAGGAACCAGAGTAATTATACTAGATTGTGGAAAGTCAGATTTACGGGACCCAACAGGGGTCAACATTTTAGGTATCTACCATTTGTGATCTATAAAAATGATATAGGCCAATAAAACTTGCTGACGCTATGGTACTGAGTGAGCTGTGAACCTACAAATACAGAGCAAAGAGAAGCCAAGATTTTCCTTTACTTTACTTGCTTCCTTTCCCCATTCAGAAAGCACTCAGAATTTCCCTTCCAACTAAGAATTTGTGCTGGCTCCTCACCCTCCAACTTAAGAACTCTCACATTGCCAAATGATTCAAACTGTACATCACTGTTCCCTGATTCAAGTGTCCACAATAATTTTTATGCTACATCTCCCATCAGCCTCAGTCAGCATGACTAATGATTGGGGCTGATGAGAAATTGAGTCTAAAACATCAGGAAGTTTGGAGGAGATAGCATTATCAATCAATCAATTTTATTTACGGTCTTTGACCAAAGTAGAGATAGCATTACATTATAGTGGTTAACTTTGGGAGTGCACACCAAGTAAAATGTAAGGGATTTTTATCAGATGCCCATATAAGCATGAAAAGGTGGTTGCACATCAGTATGCAGAGCAAAGGTGGGCAAAGTGTGACCCATGAGCCACCTGCAGCCTTTGGGACTTCAAAGTATGGCTGCTTAGCCCCCTAAAACTCCCAGACTAAGGGCCCAGTCACACTTACATATTTTGCACAGAGAGATTCGCATCTGTGAATTGATTCAAAATTGCTTCACCATTCCCACTACTTTTTAAGGCAGCAAATCTCTCTGTGGCATTTAAATCTGGTCTGAAGTTCCCATTCACTAACATTCCAGATCAAAAAAATGGAGGCATCTCCATTTGCTGAACAGTTGCTTCATGATCCGAATCGATCTGACAGCCTACTCACTGAGATCTTAGATGTGGATCAATGCTGTTCTTAAAAAAAGAACTACTAAGGGATCAGGTGCCAAATGCACTGATTTAAATGGGCTTTTTGGTTGCCCCCACCCCAAACTTCACCAAGTACAATCGGTGCAAGTTTGAACAACAGGGAAATAACCTGGTTTACAAACCAGGTTATTTCGTAGTGTGAATGGGGCTTTTGCTGTTAAAGAAAGCAGACTTTTACCCCCAAACTGCTCCAAGTGTGTCTAAATCATAGGGATTTGCTTTCCCTGACCCTCTAAGACCCCACAAGTATTCCCAAAACATAAAAGAAGTCTAAAAAGTGGCATCACATCACTTGGGGAAATTATTCTCATCCCCAGCATATGTCCATGTCTGATGTAGAGGAAATACTGTCCTACAAAATTATATATTTAATTAGATAAATATGATTCTCAAAACTACTACTTGTGTAAAACATAGTAGAGTAAATGATATGAAAATTATACAATAAATGGAGGTTCAAAATAGGTACAAACTTCTCTGCAGCCAAGAAAAAAAACCCTCTCTTTATGCATTAGTAATTTCAATAAAGTAAACATGTGAGGAAGAGACTGTCACCATTTCCATCACTTCTACATGTAGAGAATGTGGAAGATGACTTTTCAAATAAAAGGCCCTCCTCTATCCATGGTGGCTTTAGCTTCCATGCAACATGGAACCCTACACAGATTGGCAGTGAAGCTTAACCACAAGACCTGATGTAACACGAATCAAGATGATGCAATCCTGTTAGTAAACCTAATTACCCTGACATAGTACTGGTGCAGAAAGTGACATGACATGCAGGGTAAGGTGGCAACATGTAGGACATCAGAAGAAGTTATCCCTGTCAAGAGACAAGGCTGCCTTGCCAGCTCTCTGCCAGCTTTCCCTCTCAGGCATCTTTGTCTAGCGATGTAGACTCCCCCACTCCCCTACTGCCACTATGCATAACTCTAAAAAGTGCCTTATTCTGACACAACAGAGTATCAACCCAGTGTAAGCTTTTCCAAATATTAAAAAAGCCATGATATGCTAATGCATAATATTTTTACTGGGCACGAAGAGTCTAAAAAGATTCACAATAAAGTTTTTAACCAAGCCAGGTTCACTCAGGGAATGAAATATGTTTCCGATTAAAACTTGCAACAGGAATCTATTGGCAAATGAGGAAACCATGGGGAGCATGGTGTACAGAAGGTGTGGGAGTAGGCAGTAGCCATCTTCTCTTCTCCCGATAGTCTCACAGCTCTCTCTAAATGTGAACATCTGCCAGATAATTTTTGTTTGTTAAAAAAGAAATACAATTATAACCCTGGGAGTATCTTTTTTCATTTTGTATGGAAGAAGAGAGGAAGATAGTATTTTCTGTGTGCGTCTCTCTGTGTGTGTTTTGTTTTGTTATTTTAAGTCACACAGTCAGAGTTTCCTAATGGGAAAAAAATGTAGTATTAGCAAGGTAAATGCTGGCATAAAATGTATTTTAAAAATAATGGAGAAAAACAAGAGATGAGATGCATGGTACACAGAAGGGCTGAGGCCTATTTTATAGCAAATTTCACCCATATTTGCTTCCAAAGAAGATTAATACTGTTTATTATAGGATGACGTATTAATAGAAAATTGGCCTTTCTGTTCTTCAGAACTATAGAATAGGGGTGGGAAATTGCAAAAGGTCGGAGGGGGGTTACACTGGGGCTTGCAAAACCTCAGAGGCTCACATGCATATATACCATGCTTCTCTTCCACCATAACCCCACACACTCAGAACATTTTTTAAAAAACTTTCCCCTATTTTATATCCTTTTCACCAATCCATTTTTTAGACTCAGGTGTTGTTTGCATAGGCCAAAAGCCACCAACCCCCCCCCCCCCATTCTAGTGGCATTCTGTTCAGACAATGTATAGCTTGAACCCTGGTTTTTGTGTGAACAGTCTGGATGACATCCAGAACAGCCAGTACCAGAACCACAGTATAAGAACAATGAAATGAACTTATACAAACACATATCTTGCTCTGGATCTTCCAGCAAGATCCAGAGCCCTCCATTCTTACTTTGGAGGAGCTATTTGACAGAGAAGGCTTAAGACCTTGCAAATCTACAAATCCCAGGATTCCATGCAGTACTTAAAGTGGTGTCAAACTGCATTATTTCTACAGTACAGATGTATCTTAGAACTGCTCTCAGAGTGAGGAATTCCTATCCTGGTGTCAGCTATATTACTTTGCTGCTCATGTGATGTACGCAACTAGTGTACAGAACCGAGCTCATTTTGTAATATTCTTTGTCTGGTTAAATCACGACACAGAGTAATAGCACAACCTGTCTTTCCTTTCCCCTTACTTGAATCCTGGCCCATCTCTGACTATGTTATTTGTTCTTCCCTTTTTCTTCCCATCCTTACATTCATGTCTGCCCAGCCCACTACCCAACAAGCACCCAGTCTTCTGGTTATGTTGCCACCTCTGATTTTTGGTATCTTTTGCCTCTGGTCCATTTGTCTCTCACGCCTTTACCTTTGTAAGCACTGGACTCTACCACATCTTGATTCTTTGAAACAACATTTTGGTTGACCCAATAAGAAAGGGTTTACTATGGAAAAGGCAAGTTCACGTTCAGTATTTCATCCACTGTGGCTCTTCAGTCTTTATCCTAGTCACTGCCATCCTCCAGACCTTTCTTTGATATGTGTCACATTTTGGGGGGTATTATTTGGCATGCCATCTGGTCTGCCAGCCTGATATTTTAAAAACCTTACATTTGAAGAATGTAGAAAGAAAGAAAGAAAGAAAGAAAGAAAGAAAGAAAGAAAGAAAGGTCAGTAATTGGAGACAAAACAAGAAGAAACAAGACTCCTTACATTTGAAGAATGTTTAAAAGAACAACGAAAGAAGGAAGGAAGGAAAGAGCAGTGATTGGAGACAAAAACAAGAAGAAACAAGGCTTCTCTGAAGAGCAAAAGGTTGTGGGATAACTGGGCTATTAGCCAAGCATAGAGAGCCCACTGGCAGTTCTGTTTATTCTCTCCACCCCCACTCTCAATCCCCACCTTCCCACGCTAAGCCACATTTTATTTTCTTCGACATGAAATAGGCTACATAACTCTTGTCATTTCTGCCAATGCCCAAGAGATCTGATCCTGTTTATGGGCCCCCTTCTCCTAACTGAACACTTTTGGCTACAGTTCTGGCGATGACGACAGGATATAACAAAAATGAATCTGTGTAGCCTGAAGGTTGATGGATCCGAATGTATGCAGCTGCAGCACTTAAAACTTTAAATGGGAGAGACAAGGTCAACCAAAGTTATTATTTTAGCCCAGCATAGGTGATAACTCCCTCTCCCCTCCATGGAAATGAAACAAAATCTACTTGGGGGAGAAGGGGAGTCCGCTGGAAAGCACATGCTTGGAAAATCCAAAAACCCATCTGGTACATATGACAGTTACTGCTGCTGCCTTCACCATGTGATCGAGCAGAATTCACAGTCACAGAATTTATGCCCCAACTGTGGTCATTTAGGACTTGTTGACACAATCGCTTATCCAGAGAAAACTATCCTGTAACTCACATCAGTCAAGGATTGTATACGCTGCTGTTCTCAGACTGAAGTCATGTTTGAAAATGAGAAAAAGGGAGCCCCAATGAATGTGACCATATTCAAAGTCCCTGGCAAAAGTTTAATGAACTTCACAAACCATGGTGACCTCATAAGGGCCTGAAGGTCACACAAGATAAGCATAGGAGCTGGACAAAGCCTCCCTGCTGCCCGTTTGTTTGTCCAAGTAAACAGACCCAAGATGGTGCTGATATGGAATAGCAAGGCCAAATGAGTGATCTCTTCCATTTCCTTGGTATCTCGGATGAAAAAAAGAAACTGACCTCTTGCACAAAACAAGACAAAGCACCAAGTCAGTCCTTTAAAAACGAGATAAAATTTGACTTCAAGTAATTTTAAAATCATTTATAGAAGGTAAAAGAAATAAAGGAGATGAATTCTGAAGATTTTATTATGATATTTAATCATTATGTAAGTTGTAAGAGGATTACAGTAGACTACGGTAATAAAGTTCATCATTACTAATTGACTCGTCAACTGAATATCATGACCGCACAGAAATTAGTGTTTTTTGTGATAATCCTTCACAGTTAATCTGTCCAGCTGCATGATATCTTAGGTTGTGTTTACCAAGGATGTTGCTGTCCCTGCCAAATCCAGCCCAGTGACTAGAAGACTCAAGGAGAAGGATTTTTCTAACAGATTTCCTTCAGAAACTAACAGAAGATTTTCCGATCCACCATCTCTGCTCCTATGGCCTGGAGGCTTTCCTTAGAGATTGTTACATTAGTCTGGTCTGTCTCACTTCTGTATGTGTTCGTTCATTCCATTCTGCTTTTGGTTTAATCTGCATTTCTAAAATATCCAGTACTGAGAGAAAAGTGGGAGAAATGATAGGAATGAATGAATCAATGAAAACCAATATTTGGCTGCATGTTGCAACAATAAAAGCATGTTTTAGAACATGACAGATTTCTTTTTCTTCGCCCTAAATGCATCTTCCACTAAAAAGGCTAAACACCTCTAGATTGATTTGGGCTTTCATGTTGCTAGGCCACTTTCACGTTGCTAGGCTCTTGTGCACTTTGTGTTATAAATATTTCTGTTGAGATAAAATACTGAGAATATTTTCAGGACTTTGCTATTTAATCCCAAACCATTAAAAATATCTCTGTGCATAGCCCTTTACAATGTTACTGCTTGTAATGCTTTTACAAACTTTATTTTATTTTGTTCCTTTTACAGTTGTTCTAAGTTGGGAAATTTGACCTTAGGCAGACCTTTCAGAAATTCAAAAAATCAACGCACAGACACATAACCTATGAAGAACGAAATCCAAAACTCAGCAGCAGTTTCATTAATGCAGAGGGATAAACAGATATAGCAAGTGGAAGCCAAATAGGCCCATTGTTCACTGAGAAACTGGTTGGTTGGTTGACTGCATGAAGCAAGGCTGGGGAACATGTGGCCATCAAGATATTTTTGGACTTCAGCTCATAGCAACCCTGGCCATCATAGCTGATGGCAAAACATGATGGACATTACAATCCAACATTGCCTGAAGGACCACACATTTACAAGCCATGCCTTAAAATGTAAATATTTGATTACCTATTACATTTACTGTTGAAAAAACTGGAAAGAAAGATAGGAAAAATTAAGACAAATAGTATTCTAGAAAGCTACAACTTTCAAGGAATTCACAGTTTAGAGAATTTAAATACTCTCCTACCATGTTTAGTATTACTACACTAGAAAAATCACTCTGACTATATAACTGGTCAAGATTTGTCCAAAATAATCACCTCAATCAACTTAGCAATTTTGATTTGCAAATTATTTAAATGAGACATCATCATATAAGATCCCATACAGACCGGGAGACAGCCTTTTCTGTTGTAATAGTTATTATTCTGGAAGAAGATCCAGGCCAGCTAAACTGCATTTTAACCAGTGGTTCTTTGAACCCATTATTTAGAATTTGAGAAGAGTTGTTGTTGTTGTTGTGTTGAAGTTGTTCTGATTTATGGTATCCCTAAGGTGAAACTATCATGGGGTTTCCTTGGTAAGATTTGTTCAGATAAGGTTTGCCATTGCCTTTCCCTGAAGCTGACAGCATGTGACTTGGCTAAGGTCAACCAGTGGCTTTAATGGCCAAAGCAAAGAATCAAACCCTGGTCTCCAGATTTGCAGTCCAACATTCAAACCACTACACGACATTGGCTCTAGGCCCCTGAATATGTATTCAACCATAAGGTCAGGCATAGAGATTAGATGAAATGAGAAGAGTAAGAGCACATTTTCAACACCTTAAACTTTAAAAAAGAAAGGAAAAATGGCAACTTCAAGAAGTCCAAAACCTAGATTAGTAAAAAAGAAAAAGAAAAAATAGTGGACAGGAGATGGTGAAAGAATCTACACTACAGTCCACTAAAGTTTTTGAGCAATTTTAATAGCTGGTCACACAGACATAGTATGTTGTCTTCTGAAACTTCTCACATTGTGGATAACAGCAAGTAATCTGTTTCTGAAGAGGCTGTAGATGACACACAAGCTTTAGCTGGTTGAGGTTGTTTCATGGTACAGATGCCACTTGGCCATTCAAAGATAAGGACAGCCCCAAACCAATTCAGAACAAGGGAAGTAATTCTTCACTAATTTCATTCTTGAAGGAAGCAACAAGTAATGTTAGCAATGTTCTTGCAACAAAACCTTTGCAAACAGTTTCAAGGGAGTTTTGTCACACTCACACACAAAGTAGCATTATCTGTACAAGAAACAGCATTTTCTGCACACACACAAAATCTATGCTGTACTGAAAAATGCTGTTTTCCATTGCAGAAAGTGCAGTTTTCTGTGCAAAAACCCAGGTGTGATTTTTGCATAAAATGAGTCCAGAACTATGAAGATTATCATCAGTCCAGAATTCTGCCCATCAGGCTTTCCCAACACATGAGAAAGATATTTTAAAAAATCAAATACATTTGAATATTCTTTTCATTCCTATCCAGAACACACTGAAAACTGCTTCTTCAATCCATGAGCCAAACACTTCTGTCCAGTTTTTAACAAAGCTTCAGTCCATCAGATAGTACAAAATCTTTTATTGATGTCAGACACCAGTTCATCACTTCAGAAGCTCATCTAAGCCCAGTTTAATTTTAATCCAGTTGGGAAATAGCATTGGTTTTCCTTAGTGCACTCATACTCCTCCATATAGTCATTCGCACCAACCAAACTGCTCTGAAGCCTGGCTGTTTGGATGATGTACAAGGTGAAGCTGAGTAGAAAGTGCAATGAAGCTGCACTCTGGGGCTGAAAACCAGAGCAAAAAGAAGCTGTGATACTCTGATTCAAGGCAGAAAATGTGCATCATTGCACCAGCATGTGAACAGTCCAGCACGAGAATGGTACTGAGGCAAAGCAAAAATGTGATCGCCAGTAATGCAGTGGATGTAATTACAACATGCACAAATCAGATAGTTCAATGGGGGGCATGAGGTGAAGGGGAATGAAGGGGACATGTATGGGGGGGGGGGCTTCATGCTTGTGCTTTGTCAATGTATCATTGGGCTCACCAATGCACCGATGCATTGTACAGGCAGTGCATCACATGTGTGACTGTGTGGCTGGTCATATGGTCAGGCATCAAATGGAATGGCATCTGGACAAGAAAGGGAGGTAACTGGAGGTTGCAGGTGGTATGTTTGTGTGATGGTGCATGTGCATGGTGGGGAGGTGCCAAAAAACACAGAACCGTACAGCATGGCTTGACACAGTGTGATGCAGACAGACCGTAAATGTTTGACCCACCTCGGAAGTGGGCTGTGTGGATGACAGTGTTTCAACCTGCTTTAAAAAAAACACAGGATTGAGCCACTTTTTCCTGCCTGTCTGCTCCAGCCTATATCTCATTTGGAAGTCTCAAAAAGATTTCACAAGACAAAATATAGTCATAGACACCACTGCAGATGTGTAGCAGTCATCTTTTTAAATGTTTATTTTGTTTGGAATGATGTTTTGTTTGTCTTGTAAGCAAAATTTTTGAAAGAAGGAAAAAGAAAAAAAGAAGAGAGGGCCCAATATTATATTTCAAACTTCATCCACCACTGAGCCTATTCATCTTCATAATTCCTGATAAATATCATTCATAGCCAGCCACACAAATCGGGGTATCATGGCCATGATCTTTATGAACTGATTTATGAAATTTGAGAAGAATGCGCTGAACATCCACAGTAACTAGAAGTTTTCATTTGAGGATTTTTTTTTCTTATTAAAAAATAAATGTCAAGCCTGGGATCTGGAATATTCATTTGATATCAGTTTTAGAGCCAGCTATGACTGCTTGCTTGTAAAGCTTTCTTTGGGAAAAAAATCAGCCTAGGCCACACACAGTATGCACTGTGAGTTGCTGGCAATGTTCTGTTAGATGTAATAGGTGGGATCTGATATTCAAGTCATGTAGCATTGTCATGGTTGCTTTGATCTTTATAACTACTCAATCGATATTTTCTGCTATATTCTGAGCTATGTTCTCTCACTCAATGTGTTCCTCTATGGGGATGCACAATTCAACTTAAAAATAACCGAATGGTTAGCATTTAGGAGTGGAATCTGGCTCTACAAATACTTTAGAATAATCTGATTAACAACCACTCACAGAGCATGACAAATATGTCATCTCACCAGGAACAGGAAACAATAATCTTTCAACCTAGGCAAAGGAGTACCAGAAAAATGGTGACATCAGTCATAACTTTGATCTAGAATGAATGACCTTTGAGGAGCATCCACTGTGGACAATTGTGGAGCATAGTAAAATAATCTTATTCGAAGGCTCAGCCTATGAATCAGTTTTTTAAAATGGACCTCCTCCCTCAGGACAGAGTTAAACAGTTAAGAGCCCATTCTCTCATGTAACAATGTTACCATTTTTAAAATATCTTCTGCATCTATATCTGAGCATTATCTTGAGGAGGATTCTGACCAAAGTGAATCATAGATCACCTCAATGCCTTGAGAAGATTGATCTCCTCTTATCCTCAGACTCTGGGGGTGATTTCCTACATAGCTTTTCCAGGAACATGAGGGAGAGAAATCAGTCATGGTCTTTTTGAGATGTGTGAAAGTGAATTGAATCATTTGAATTGAAGGCCTGCTAGACTTCTTTAAAGACTTCTTTCAGAGGATGTTTATCCTTGGTTGAGACATCATTTCTCTATAGGTCAGCTAAGAAAGTGGGCTAGGAGCTATCCAAGGTTCTGACTGCTGTGCACCATAATCAGCCATGATTATGCCAGCAAGTGACACTGCTGTGATTTACAATGGCCTGCTTCCTCATACTTTGAAGATTATCTTAAAGCATTGCTATTCCACTTTAACTGCTCTGGCTGCCTCCTGTTGCATTCTGGAGTTTGTAGTTCAGTGAGGCCTAAGACCTCTTTGGTTGAATATTCTACGTGCCCCTCCTTAAACTGCAAATCCAAGAATGCAACAGGAGGCAGACAGAGCAGTTAAAGTGGAATAGCAACGTTTTAAGAGTATAGTGTGATAATCTCCTTTGTTTCTCTTAACTTCAGTTACCTAACTGAACATGATTTATTGTCATACTGTGACTTGCTTTGTTGTACTTTGACCAACACAAATTTAGGAATGTGAAGAATATTCACAAAATTTCCTGTTCTTGACCAAAGAGACTGGTTTGACATATCAAGATAGCCTGCAGAGAAATTGCTCACAAGGGTTCATGCCTCCAGTGTGAGAATAAGATGAGGAAAACGTTCCTGTTTGTTCATTTTCCTCAAGTATATACAGAACAATATATTTTACACAAGGAGAAATTAAATTCTCAGCTATAGTATGATTCTTACAACTTCTAGCAATATGATAACTAATATGATGAGAAGCTTCAAGCACATTTTCATTATCTTTGCTAACTGACAACCAAGAAAGATACCATATTCTGATGTTTTACTAGATAGTGAAAAATCTGCATTCCTTGCTAGCATGTTTTGTTTGTACAGGCTGCAATAGTAAAGCATGTTTCATGCTTCCCCTGGATAATATTCCCCCACACAATAGGGCTTGGGACAGTCTTCATCTCCTATATATGAAAATCCATAATGTCATATATTCATCATAGTATTTTCTCTTTTTACCTGTTCACAGAACTGAAAGCTGTGCCTTCTCACATTTTTGCACTACTAAAGTTTTAGATGTGTCTTGAGAAGCTCTGGGTGATTGGACAATAACCACATTATGTTCCATCTTTTTTTTTTACTGTGCCAGTTTTTAAGCACTGCTCTATATCTAATAATACACAAATTGAAAAATAAATTTAAAACTTAAAATGATGACAAAGAGAATAATAAATAATAATTAATAATAAAATTTATTTATATCCCGCCTCTCTACAAAATGCAATCGAGATGGCTTATAAGATTAAAATATACAGTCCAAACCCTCAACCCACCCTCCTTAAAATACAGTTAAACAATGTAGGATTTAAAACATAAAACATATTTTAAAACAAAACAATAACTGTGGTGAAGTCAGAGGTCAGCAATTAGTTTTTCCTTCTGTTAGCTGGAGAACTATTCAGGAAAGGCCTGCCAGAAGAGATCCGTCTTTATAGCTTTTAAAAAGCTATTTAGAGTGGTAATGTGACCGATTTTGTCCGGCAGGCCATTCCACAATCTGGGTGCAATAGCCGAGAAGGTCCTCTGGGAGGTCATAGACAGCCTTGTTTTACAAGGCTGTAACAAATTTTAGCCCAAGGATCTAAGTGTGCGGGGAGGATTATATGGAAGGAGGTGGTCCCGAAGATAGGTTGGACCCAAGCCATTGAGGGCTTTAAAGGTGATCACACCTTCTACGGGGCCCAGAAACTGATAGGCAGCCAGTGGAGTGATCTTAAGATGGGTGTTATATGGTCTCTTCTGGATGTACCAGCGATCAATTTGGCTGCCATGTTCTGAACTAATTGAAGTTTCCAGACCAAGCACAAGGGTAGCCCCATGTAGAGTGCATTGCAGAAATCAAGGCGTGAGGTTACCAGCACATGTACTACAGTCTCAAGGTCCCTGAATTCCAGGAAAGGGCGCAGCTGGAGTATCAGACGAAGCTGATAACAGGAACACCTGACCGTCACATTCACATGATTTGTCATGTGAAGGGATGAATCTAGGAGCACCCCTAGACTGCGAACACAGTCCTTTGAGGAGAATATGACCCCCTTCTAGGACTGGAGGTTGTATCCCGATGCCTGGGTTCGGAGCCGATACTGTAAGTACTTCCATTTTGTCTGGATTCAGCTTCAATTTGTTTTCCCTCATCCAATCCATTACCCTCATCCAATCCATCTGAAGTCAAAGCTGAAGACCGAGACATGGAGAAATATATCTGGGTGTCACCCCATCCGTCTAGATGATCTCTCCCAGAGGCTTCATGTAAATGTTGAAAAGCATCGGGGACAGGATGGTGCCTTGTGAGACACCACAATTAAGGTCCTTCCTTGCTGAGCAACTGTCCCCGAGCACCACCCTCTGGAATCTGCCCGAGAGGAAGGAACGGAACCACTGAAGCGCAGTGCCTCCTATTCCTAACCTTCTCAGGAGATTCAAGAGGATATCAT
The DNA here is from genome assembly GCF_019175285.1 of Sceloporus undulatus. Taxonomy (NCBI): domain Eukaryota; kingdom Metazoa; phylum Chordata; class Lepidosauria; order Squamata; family Phrynosomatidae; genus Sceloporus; species Sceloporus undulatus. The sequence goes on along the minus strand of NC_056522.1, from coordinate 152,284,683 downwards.
GATCTATAGTGTCAAATGCCGCTGAGAGGTCCAGTAGCACCAGCAGAGTCACACTACCCCTGTCGATGCCCAGACGAAGGTCATCAGCCAGAACAACCATGGCATTCTCCACCCCAAATCCCATCCTAAAGCCAGTTTGAAATGGATCAAGATAATCGGTTTCCTCCAAGACAGCTTGGAGTTGAAGAGCAACCGCTCTCTTGATCACCTTGCTCAGGAATGGCAGTATAGAGACTGGCCTGTAGTTCTTCATATCCAGGGGGTCAAGGGAGGGTTTGTTCAGGAGTGGCCTAACTGCCGCTTCCTTCAAACAAGATGGAACATGACCCTCCCTGAGGGATGCATTAATGATGTCCCTTAAGAACACCCTCAAGGCGTCTCCCCCCTGCACAGCCAGTCACGAAGGGCAAGAGTTGAGAGGGCAAGTTGTTGCAGGGAAGGAAAACACTTGCACACATCACCAGTGATCACCCCTCTCTCTGTGACCTGTAAATTACCATGTTCTGCAGGGAAGGTTTTTTCAGGGGTGAGGTTAGTAGGTGCATGGTCAGAACAGAATTCTGACATGTACAATGGCAAAAAAAAAAAAGTAAGTCTTTATAGTGTAACTCAGACTTTGTTGTTGTTTTGTGTGCTTTCAAGCCATTTCTAATTTATGGCTTATATTATAGGAGAAAAAAATTATACTGAGGGGATGGCAAAAATAACATCTCTCTCATACCTGCATGAAACCAATCTGTATCACTTCAGTATTATTATTATTATACAGCGGACCCTTGTTATACGCTGGGGTTTGCTTCCAAGATCCCCCATGGCTAACAAAATCTGTGGATGCTCAAGTCCCATTAAATATAATGACATAGCAAAATGGTGTCTCTTATAAAAGATGGAAAATCAAGGTTTGATATTTGAAATTTATATTTTTTGAAAATTTTCAAACCGTGGATGCTTGAATCCATGTATAAAAAAATAAGTGTATAAGAAGGGCCAACTGTATTTATTTCTGTCCCACCTTTCCCCCAGGTTTGGACTGAAAGCAGCATATATATATATATATATATATATATATGACCCAGAAATCACAGTTGGATCAATAGACCCAAATGAAACCTATATGTGTGAGTAACAAACAACATATAAAGCATGGATTATTTTCCAAGCATCTGGTTAATCTGCAGTTCAAATAAATTGGAATATTTATAGAGAGAATCAATGAACTAACTGGAAAATGCAAAATGCATCCAGATTTGGATATATCAAAAGCTCTGTTTATTTTGATGGAAATGTTAGATATTTCCTACAGTATCAAACTTTATAAAACTATTTTAAAAGTCCCCTTACGCAAGAATAAATCCCTTCATTCAAATCACTTTGAAGAACCAATTCTTTTACCAGTCATCCTTTAGTGTAAGAATTTGGCAAGTCTGCCTTTTTACAATAGAAATTGTAGGTATTAGTTTTGGACCTTGTATAGTAATAGCCCTTATTAATTTTGTATATGAACTGAGTTGCGTTTTAAAAATTGACTCCCTTCTCCTTTCAGCATAAATGTGCCAGTTTCTTCCTATTGTTACTTGAATGAATAGGAGACTCCTTTTTTAATGGAAAATGAACTAAACCTGTTTTATGTGTTCAGGTTTGGATTTGTGATGTTTTTCTTCTTGATGCATACTAAGTGGGGAGTTTTCCAAATTCTAATAAACACACTGTAAAGGGAAACAAAATGTAAATTCCAGGCCCACCTACAACTTATGTGGCAAAGCCGAAAGATTTCTCCAGCAAATGTAATATGGAAATAATTATAAAAACTACTGTAACCCCACACATACATAAGGACATGCTGAAATCTTGACTACTCTGGCAACGACAAACAAGAGAACGTTGGGTAGAGAGAGTAAGACTAGACATTTGGACTGATAGCAACCTCTGGGATGGTACACACAGGTGCTTTGTGATGCCCTGACGTCAAAATTAGGGTCCGTTATGGTGCAGCATCTAATATCGGTGCCGTTACATCACAAGGCTGCAGCCTCATGACGTAAGGGCGCCGGAGCATCCACATGCCTCTGGACAGAAGTTGCAACGTACCCCTTATCGCGCCGCAAAAGGGAGCCGCTCTAGGCGGCTCCTTTTTTGCTATGCAGCATTGCCGCCCTGTTTGGTTGCTGCTGCAATGCAGCACAGCAAAGAGGGACAGTGTTTTGTGGTCTATGTGTACCGCCTCTCTGTATCATTGAGCCTGGTCTGCCATTTCCAGCAGAAGAAAGAAGGTGGACTCTGCTTTTTGCAGGACCAAGGCCCTGATTCAATAGGTACTGCCCACCATCTAGCTCAGCTGCCTTGCCTATATGGGCCATTGAAACAATTCTTGTGGGGGCAGGTCTGCTGCTAACAGGGCTGCCCCTTTGGCGAAGCATGAAGGCAAGGGCCTGCCCTTTTGCCCAACAGAGGCAAGGGCTTATTACCTACTGTACTTTTATCATCCACCTGTCTATTGGTTGTTTGTCACAGCTACTGCTTTGTCTGCCCAAAACAGGAAGGATGTGCTTTCCAGAGGAAGGAGAGGTGCACAGATTCAGGGAGCAGCCACTGGAGGGAGATATGGAGGGAGGGCTCAGGTATAATAATAACAAGGAAGAGGGAAACGTTACAGGGTTTTCAGGCTGGGAGGAGGGTTAATCTCTCTCAGACCTCCCCCCCCCCCCCCCCCCCCGGCAGGTTTTTCTGTACAGTAGCAGGCAAGACCTGGGGGACAAAAAGGTGATGTTTCAGTGGGATTCCATTCCTCTGACCAGGTGCTCTCTCTCACAGCCTACAGATTTTTCAGTACGTTCATGTAAAGGTTGGTAGCCATGATAGAATAAGGATTTTGTTGGTATACTATCCACCCCACTGCTCAACAGTCTTCCTTTCTATGCTAGCCAGGGTGGTCTCAGGGTTGGTGTAGGAGTCCTGCAAGTAGTGTAGAGGGACTTCAACATCCATGCTGAGACCACGCTGTCAGGAGTGGCTCAGGACTTCATCACCTCCATGTGAACCATGTGAACCCTACTCATGCTGCTGGGCAAACTCCGAGCCTTGTTTTCTGTGCTGGGTGGGGTGATCTTGTTATGAAAGAACTCTCTGCAGTTCTGTTGTCATGGACAATTCGTTACCTTGTCCATATTCATGGGAGTAACCTCAGTGCATGTGGAGGGAGAAGTGTAGTTCTATTCCAATCTGGTTTCAGCCTGGTTATGGTACAGAGACAGCTTTGGTTGCCTTGGTGGATGATCTACACAGGGAACTGGTCAGGGGAAACGTATCCCTTCTGGTTCTGCTGACCTCTCATAAACCCTTTTGGTGACTCCTAAGCTAACCAATATGACCTGCTCACTTCCACATAATCACATCCACATTAGGTTCATCGAGGCTGGATTGATAGCAATTATGATATCAAAAGAGGAGGGGGAGGCTTAGTATGCACAGGGCTAAAAATAGTGTTAAATGGGGCAATTTCCAGAGGTCATACTCCATCTGAAACAGCTTCACTGGCTGCCAGTTTGCTTCAGGGTACAATTAAAGTGCTGGTAATGATCTATAAAGCTTTTAAAGGTGCACATCCAGGCTACCTGGCAAACCCTATCTCCTTGTATGAGCCAACCCATGCTGTGAGTTCATCGGAAGAGATCCTTTTCTCAGTCCCACCACCACTGAAAGCACATTTAGTGGGGATGTGATAGAGAGCCTGCTCAGTGGCTACCCTTAGACTCTGGAACTCCCTTCTCAGGGAGTTGTTGTCCTTCTGTCAGCAGGCTAAAACTGTTTTATTTAGACAGACTTTTAAACTAGAACGTTTTTAAAGAATGGGCTGTATTCTTTTAACTGGATTATTTTCAGGAGCCTTTTACATTTTGAATTTAATTTAATTTTTTTAAACTTGAATGTGAATTGTTTTAATATTGTAAATAGTATAATTCTATTTTAATGTTCACTTTTTGCATGTTTTAATTGTATTTTTATTTTAAATTGTGAGTTGCTTTGAGTCCTAGTTTGGGGGGAATAGTGATGGAATACATATCATCATCATCATCATCATCACCATCATCGAAGGGCATTTTACAAACTGAGAGCACTGCTGAGAAGTCTATCTACTATGTCCTCACCAGATGGATGTATGATAGTGGCAGAACCAAGAGAAAACCTTCCTGCAAGGATCTTAAGACTTTGGCAGGTCTTCTTCTCCCCACCCCACCTCAGAACTGGGATTCAGTTGTAATAGATAATTGTAATGCATAACCAAATAAATAATCCAGTACTAACCGTCAGAAATTGTTTCATCCAACCACTTTGTGATTCATGGGCGATGGCTTATGCCAAATGATGTTTGCAATCTGTCTTCAGAGCTATAAAAAGAAGAAAAAATAACATGTGAACAGGGCTGTGTTGAGCAGCTGTGTCCACAGTGCTGCCAGAGCTGAATACCGTTATCCCTCCACATTTGTAGCACTGACTTTTGTGGATTTGATTATTTGTAGTTTTGATTAGTATGTTCTCTTTAGGAAACTCTATGTCCTCCAGCGCAATTATGCCAAAGGTGACCATAGTGTTGTGCTGGAGAACCTAAACATTCCTGGAGAAAACACTTCTGTAGACTTTTGTAGATCTTCCAGTATTCTATGATCAACTTCTGGCAGATGTTGACCATAGAATTGCACTGGAGGACCTGGAGATTTCTAGAGAGGTGTTCTCTCAGGTAAAAAGAATTGTGTTTCTTTATTTGTGGTTTTTTCCACATTCATGGGATCCTTCATCCCTTGCCCTAGTAAATGTGGCAGGACCACTGTAGTTCCAACCGGCCAAATCTATATGTCATTAATGTATGCAGCGAGGGAGCCTCCAATATGTTAGTCTTTTTTGTAATAACTGAATAGAGCTACAATGAATGGATTAGATTATGTTCATTAGCCCAAGCTACCATTTTAATGACCACCCAGACCTTCAAATACGAGATACAAAATGGTGGTTTCTGGTCATTACCAAGGTATCAGCAATCATAATTATGTGTTTCACATGCCCTCTATCTTGCCTTTCATGGACCATTGGAAGTCAAGGCAGATTCATATTCAGAACTGAAAGAACATGCCTATAAGCTTTACTTTCTTATGTCTTGTAACATAGCCGTTGTGGATTACTTTGAGTTGGGAAAAAAGCAGGATAAAAGAAAATAAAATACAATAATAAATAAGTAATAGATATTCACCCTGTGATGATGACATGTTTCTGAAAAGGAAAATGTTCAGAGAAACAATGCCCCTACTTGTTTCTCTTTTGGGCACATACAGATGGAAATGGTATTGAAGTTGCATGCTGGTGATTTCATCCCAAATTTTTATTGATACACCACAAAAAAATTCAAACCTTTCTCCTTTGTTCCATGCCAGATCCTCTGAATGAATACTAGATTATCAATTGGTAATATATTACATAAGATTTGGTAATCAAAACCACTGGCAACCATGGAATATGAATGTGTGTATGTGTGTAACAAGTTTACTCTGTGATGAGACTCAGGTTTCATGTTCCTTTCCAGCATTTTACAACCACATTTTTATTTCCAAGCCTATGCTAATGAATAGAGTTTGTGGCCAAAACACAGGATAAAATAAAAATTTATGATCTAAGTTGTGAGTTAGTGTAAGGTCATTGGATTTGGCAGCAAAATTGTACTTACTTGTAGTTTGATATGGAACCTTTATTTTCAAGTTCTTTTTTTTTTTTAAGCCACTTGGGCATTTAATGCAATAAACATTAAGCCTTCAGATATTACAAGAGAGTTGATTCTAGTTAATACTGAAACTAAATATGGGTTCAATACATGCATCCCAAGAATGTTCCATAATTAGTCTATTTGTATTATTTTATGCTACTTTGTATTGCTATACCATAGGAGAACTAAGATTGTCAAAGGTCACTTTACCTGTATTAATAGCTTGCTGTGCCTTATATTCAAGATAGGGACATTAGGATGGCTCCATCTTTGTTTTCCTTTTCATCACAGGTTAAGATTTTTTTTCCCAGTTAGTTTTTGAAAACTAATTTTAACAAAAATTGCTTTTAAATGGCTTTAATTCTGTAAAGTCAAAGGCTTTCATGGCCAGCATCCATAGTTTTTGGTGGGTTTGGGGGGCTATGTGGCCATGTTCTAGAAGATGTCAGGAATAAACTCTTCTAGAACATGGCCACATAGCCCAAAAAAACCACTAAAAACTATGGCTTTAATTCTGTTTAATACTATTATAATCTTGATTTAGAATGTGTGTTTTATTGTATTCTGTCTTTTTGTAAGCCCCCTTGGGTCCCAGCCAGGGAGAAAGGCGGGATGTAAATAAAGTGATGGATGGATTGATTGATGGATTCTGGTAATTTTAACTTGCTGCTGTGCCATTTGTTTTTCCGCTGAAAACATGATTCCTAAACCAGAACAGGCTTTACAATTTACAAGGAACATCGATGTGAAAGGTATTTACTGAATTAGATTGCATTCCTTTGCTTTTAGGTCCATGGATTTCATTCAATAAATATAGCTACTTCAGTTCTTACCAGAAATATCTGTTATATGCATAAAGTTAGATGCCTACAGTTCAAGCCATAAGCATGAGGTAGAAGCACGTCAGGCCAAAAAGGTAGTTCAAATACTAATTTCTTTATAAAGTAATCATTACTCCAGCTGATATGGGGCATAATGTTTTCCATAAAGCCTACTGTGGCATGTTACTTTAAATACTGGGCTCTAAATAAGGAGGCTTCTGAAATTCCCTTCTTCTAAACTTCTTTCTGGAACTTGGATTCTGAATTATCTGGTCTTGTTTCCAATGAGGAATTTTTGTCCCATCTACTTTTCTCCTATTTTGTACAAAGTCTGGGCACATCTCACAGTCTCATCTTTCCAGCCTTCTGTTCCTTTCCTTCATGGCTTCCCTTTTCTCTGGATTACCAATGAACATTCCTGTTTTCCAATATATACGATTGGGGGGTGGTGGTGGTGGTGGTGTTGCAGTATTTTAACAATGTGCAGAGGTTCACAGATGCATCAGTAAAAGATTATACCGGGGGGGGGGGGGGGGGGGGAGAGAGACGGCAAAAAAACACAAACCACTGGGGTTTTTAAAACTGATTTTGAAAATTCCTCTAGTTATACCAAATTTCAAGAAGAGTGGAACACATTGCAGAAAGTGTACCGGGGGAACAATGAAAGACTGGAACAGAGGAAATCCTTGCATATAAAAGCTAAACCAAAATGATTAGGCACTTTTTGCTAAAGCTTTTGCAATTTATCTTCCCTCCAGATATGTATGTACAAAACAGACACAAACACAAACCACTTTTTTCAAAGATGATTGCTAAGAGGATTAAGAACATTTAGGCCCTATACAGTCTGACACTTAGGCCGGCATGAGGGTGGAGTCGGGCATAGAGTCCTCACGGCGCATGCCCAGACTCCTCTCCCAAGGTGCCGTGATGCTGCATGCCTCTCCATACAGTGTGCAGCACTTCATATGACACAGCACCAAAGGAGTGCCCCCGTGGCTATCGCACCCTTTCCAGGGCACAAAAAGGAGCCACTTTTTGCATTTCCTTTTCATGCCCTGGAAAAGCCAGATCGGGGCCATGGTGTGAAGTTGCCATTGCCCCGATCCAGCTAGGAAAGGGGCGGCTGCAGGTCGCCCTTTGGGATTGTATGTACAGTCCCTTAATGTCTGAGAGTCAGGACAAGGAAGAAACTCTTCTAGAACATGGCCACATAGCCTGAAAACCCCACAAAAAACTAAGCCAGGACAATGTTTCCTGCCCTCACTCTGAATTAGCTTTGTAATCGTACCACACAAGCCAAATCTGACTTTTATTTACAGAATATTCTTATGGAGATTAAGTGAGGATAGTTCATAGTGGTCATTTCTATTGCTGCAACAAGGAAACCTATTGCAGAGGACTACAGTCTCCTCTTTCTGCCTTTGGAGGGGAGAACTTATGTCATTTTATGACCCTCCCAGGGACCATGGGACTTAACTCTTTACATTATTGTCAATTGTTATTGTTTTTGTGTGCCTACAAGTCATTTCCAACTCATGGTGACCCTGAGGTGAATCTATCATGGTGTTTTCTTGGCAACATTTATTCAGATAATGTTTGGCAACACTCAAATCACTATGCCACACTGGTTCCCCTATGACTAATAACTATTTGCTATTTCTATTGCTAAGAATAAGAAAGACTGTGTCTCTAAAAGGGAAATGGGATGCACATGTAGGAAAATGAATTTTAAAAATATAATAAAATATATTATGTCAGTGGAAAATTGTTGATTTTCTCTTTTTTCTTTCTTTTTCTGTCATTTCTCCATTTTCCACATCTGTAAATAAAATGATTTAAAAAAATCAAAAAGAACAGGTAAAGGAAGATGTCAGGATACAGAAAGACTAGATGTGATGTGGCAGTCATTTGAATTTTAAAAGTGTGAACATTACCAGAGAGAGGGGTTGGGTGGGGTTATGTACATAGGTTTTCTATATACCGCATATGATGGAAAATAGAAAATAAATATCATCTATGCATAGGAAAACATGGGCTTCCTTCTTTGGTACTTTCCCCAATGACTGGAAGAGAAGTGGGAAAGACCGCAACATCAGCCATGTCAGTTCCATTTCAAGCTGCACAAGACACAAATATAAAGCTCACTTGGGCCTCTTTCCCACCATGCAATTATTGCACTATGATTCCACTTTAACTACCATGACTGTCTCCTGTGGAATCCTGGGATTTGCATTTTAGGATGGGGCACTTAGAATTGTCAGTGAGAGAGTTTCTCTGGGGACTCACTAAACTGGCATTTGGCACATCATTGCACAAAGGCTTCACAATGTAACTGCTCTAAAGAATCATTTTCTGAGGATGGGACATCTGCCAGTTTAACTTCCTTCTTCATCTACATTTAAAAACAAAACATCGATTTCTTTGTATCATTAATATGTGATTTTCAATTTTGGTAAACTCCTTAAAAATGAACTGAAATGAAATAGTAAACTCATTATAAATCCATTTACATGGATCCAAAGATGGACCTAATATCAGCATAAAAGGTACCATTTTTTACTTGCTTGCTGTGTGTGTGTTTAAGATGAGGAGCCTCTCAAGGAGATTTAAAATAAAATAATAAAAATACATGGCAGCCCTAAAAAAAGCACTGTCACGACTGAAATTGCAAGGACTCAAAGCGAGACTTTTAAGAGCTGAGCAATTATTTCAGGGTGTGGATGGCCAAATTGGTCAGTTTTGGGTTCTCCTTCATTCAATTAAAATGAATAAACAAATAAACCACAACACTTGAGTTCTTTCCATTCTAAATGTAAATACTTGGTTTTTAAAAAATGAGAAAAAAAATCTCACCAGTGACCATCAGTGTCATGTCTGAGATGGCACTATCTGGATCAGACTTTCTAAAGAATACACACGTCTTGTGCTATCTTGCAGCTCCCCTGTCACTAGAGAAAGAAGGGGCCAGACTTCATCTAGACAATAAAAACATGGCTGTTAATTAAAGTCTTAAGGCCTCACTGATTTACTTCAAAATGCTTTGCACATGACTTTACAACTGTTTTACCCTAAGCCTTTTGAAACTTGTTAATGTGTCTAATAGGTTTTTAGCCTATTTAGTTATTTTTATTGTTTTAAACTGTTTAAACATGTTTATTGATTTTATCTGTATGCTGTCCTAAGGCTGGAGTAGGAATATTGAGAGCCATCATGATTTAGTGGTTTCAGCATTGGACTAAGACTCTAGAGGCCAGGGTCCGGTTCCCTGCTGAGCCATGGAAACCCACTGGGTGATCTTGGGTGAATCTCACACTCTCAGTACCTGAAAACATTGTCCTAGGGTCACCTTAGGGTTGCCGTAAGTCAGAAACAACTTGAAGGCACACAACAACAACAAGTATTTTAATTAATAAATACAGTTTTTGAACTATTTTCTTCCAACCATATGTAAATAGCTACCATTATCATTACAATTTTGTAAAAGAAAATCTATCTCCTCTGGGTTTTTGAAGTAACTGAAATGACTACTTCTCAATTACTTGGGGAAAGAAAGTGGATCTGAATGCTACAGTCTGATGACCTGTGTTATAAAACATACTCTCTGCCTTCTCGTTCCTTCAACACCCACAACAGAGCCTGAAAAACAGCTCCATAAACAGACACTTTAAGTGTATGATCATTCTTCCTCCATCAGGTACAGCTACATGATGCAAGGAACATAATTTCCTTTATTCAGTTACATCTCTAATGTACTCTCATTATACATTCCTTACTGAAAAATAATAGATGACACATAACCAGTTCTTTATAACTTGTTGTTTCTGGATTCTGGTGGGAGATAACCTTACACCCCCAGCATCATACACAGATTGACTTTAAGCCAATTTCCATTATTTGGAGTATTGCTGGACTAGGTTGTGCTTCTGAACAGTCAGCACAGGTGTTTTCTTTCTGTGAGAGACAGGGCACTGTGGAAGAAAAGGCATCTGTCTTTCCATAGACCGCTTCCCATGCTTCCAGTTGTGCACCAAAGCACCCATGAAAGAGCAGCCCCTCAATGTTATGTGGACAGGCCCTTAGATTGCAAATCGTCATAAATGAATTATCAATGTGTATAACAGGATGTGCTTGCATCTCTCTTAAAATATGACTCGCCAGCTGCATTATGGTGGTTATATAAGCCCTGTTCAGAGAGTGCTGTTTTTCCCATTCCATTCTGAATGTAAAAGTGCATGTTTAGGCAATTATTATTTATGTGGGAGAATGGGATCTTCTGAAATTATTCTTTCTTTGATGTAGGAATAAGGCTGTCCTGCAGTGATCAGGTTAACATGCCAAATGACCACAGCTTTGAAGACGAGCTGCATGTTTAATGCATACTGTGAGCCACTGACTTCATCGGATAAAAGTTTAGTAGAGCTGAATAGACTTTAAAATGGATCATGAGCTCAGCAGACAAAATGTGAAGTGTCTTGCTTATGTCTGCCTTTCTTAACAGCAATAAATAATCTTCATGTTAGATTTGCACCTGACTCTTCCGAAACATATTTAGGTGGAAATGAACTAAGGGAATCAAGCATGCTTAAGACTGAATTTTGGATTGTAAGATAGCTTGGCAAACCATTCTGAAAACATTCTAGAATGGTATCTTTTTGAACAACTATGGGGAACTTTGATAAATCAGTATTCTAACTGATGAAACTAGGGCTGAAAAACCCTCCAGAATAGTGTTTTGGATTGTACAACGAGTAGAGGAGAAAGAGAGAAAGAGAAAAGTCCTGTTGAAGGTATCGGTGTATTAACTAGGAAGGAGAATCTCCTTCCTTGGATCATTTGTTGGAGCCTTTTACGTGAGCAGATGTACACTGTTGGATCTTGGCCTAGACTTGCAACCTGCCTTCATAAAGTTGTTTCCATAAAAATGGATCTGGTTTTTTTCTTAGTCACTTGTTCATCTGTGCATGCATAAGCTCTGATGCTGCTGCAGAATGGCTCATACTGAGCCTTTTGCTTATGCTGTCAAACAGGAAGTTGATGATCTCAGAATATAAACCCGTTCTCCTTGTATTTCCAACTATTTCCTGAATCTTTAACTGCTTCTGTGAGCTCCCAGATTTCATGAGCATACAGAGTAATAACTTCAACTACCTTTATATTTTTCCTAAGAAATTGTCTCCTGCTTCATTGTCCTTATGAGCAAGAATTGCATCCATTCAATCACTCATGTGCTTTTATGCACATTCCTAGGGAGTCTTTTTGATAACTATCTTTACAGATCTGTAATAAACGCAGAGCATACAGAGTACTCAAATGCCTCTGTGGCAAAGATAAAAAGAATTTTAGCATTTAGTTTTATATTAACTTGGTCATGGGGAAAACAAATGTAGAGCCCTTTTCAACAATGAAAGTTAACTTCTTTGGCCCCGTTTTAAAATAATACATTACAAGTAGCATACAAGACAAAAATGTGAATTCATTGTAAGGAACCCTGGGTGTATCAACATTTCAGAAACAAAGTAGGGTTGTCATAATTGTCCACTAAAACCCGGGACAAAATGTAGGACAAAATCTAGACCAAACTGTAGGACAACTGCAGGACAAAACTCAGCCCAAAATGTAGGACATTTAAGGTCCTCCATTTTTCTTAAATGTCCTACATTTTGGGCTGAGTTTTATCCTGCAGTTGTCCTACAGTTTGGTCTAGATTTTGTTCCACATTTTGTCCCAGGTTTTAGTGGGCAATTATGGCAACCCTTGGATACCACTTTAACTGTCATGACTCTGTCCTATCGAAGCCTGGGATTTGTAACTTGTTGAGGCACCAGAGCTCTCAGACAAACCAGGCTGAATACCTCACCAAAGTGCAGATCCCAGGATTCCACAGAACAGAGCCATAACAGTTAAAGTGGTGCCAAATTGCTTTATTTCTGCAGTTTGGCAGGTTTCTATGAGAGCGCTGGGAAGTGTGAGAGAGAATATTGGATATCTCTCAGAGTGTAGTCAAACTAGCAAGTCAAACATCAAACAACAACCAAACCCATGTCCAGCCAAAAACACAGAGGATCTGTCAGACAAATAAAGAAAGTTTGGTCTTCTTGGTAAGACATAGATTTACGTACAAATTATTTGGGCATAGTTAAACATTGGATCTGATATAAGGGGGAGAGAATGAGAGAGAGAGAAAAGAATGTGCCTTTCTAGTTGCTTGTTGACTTACAGAGGTATGTTTTAAAAAGGTATTAGTAGAAGTGAAAATGCTTTCTAGGGTACAATGAACTGTAAGATATGAGACCCATAAAGCAAACACTTCTTCAAAAGGACTATTTCAAAATGTGAGTAGCATAAAGCTGTATGGAAAACCAACAATATTGGTTACTGTGTCACAGTTATTGATGGAAGAATAGTTAGTGTGGCCTGTTACAGACTGCCCAAATAAAGCTGCTTCGGGTCTCTTTGGAGGTATGCTATTTAAATGATGCATGGGTCCTAAGAGTCCGGAGGCCGTGCCAAAGCCACACTCCATTCCTAAGCACTGGAGTGCAGCTTTGGTGCAGCTTCCGGATTCTTAGGCTGCATGCATCATTTAAATAGCATACCTCCAAAGAGATCCGAAGCAGCTTTATTTTGGCAGTCTATAACAGGCATTAGTTAGTTAGTTAGTTAGTGCATTCATACCCTACACTTCCACCACAATGATTCTGGTCTGTGTTATGGATGCTATGGCCAATAACTGAATATTGGATGCTGGGTTTTAATCCAAACAGCTCCTTTAGATGTATCCACAGATGTGATCATTTCCCATGGAACTACAACATCTTTCTTCAGACTTCTTCTTTCCACTTCTGCCAAGGCTTCTTGGCAGATTGCTCATAGGAACAATTCTGTAGCCATTGAACCAAACCTCCAATGTATGACTGTCTGAGTAGTAACCATGAAAACATCCAAATGGACTGTAAAATGCAAGGAGGCTCATGTATACATAGAACATAGTACTATCCACCTGTGCTTTACTCCACATGATTGATATTGCATCAACAGGGAGAGGGCAGTAGCTGGCTCTCTCCTTCTCATCATTAACCCTAGACACTGTATCCCTATACTTTCCAATGTTTATAAGCATGCTTAAAAGAAGAAGCCTGACAGATGTTCAAGATCTGTCCCTCAGAGCTGAAGTTCTACTCAATTTCTGACTTGTCTGGGACCAGGGAGGAATGGAAAGTGATGGCAGGACTAGAATGGGAAATGATGGCAGGGAAGTGGTAGTATATCAGCCTCACTCTCAGTCCAAGTGATGTCACGTAGAACACCCAAATTGAACTTTTGAACAATAGTCATCCAAATAGTTAGGAGCCAAAATGAAATTAGACCTTGCTTTTATATTAAGAGGAATAGTTTTTCTAATAACTGGTTGTGTAGGAGAGAGATAGAAATCATGAAGTGTACACACACTTTCTTAATACTTGTCTATTAGATTCTGCCTGGGAAGTGGTCTTCTTGAAGACAATGCTGAAACTGGAGTCTCAGAGACGGCAGGAAATGTTTGCAAGCTGTGCAAGGTCCAGCAGAGGCACTTAAAACAAAACATCATGTTTCAAAGGAGAGCACTTCATGCTGATCCTTCCCAAACTGGACTCCCACATCCCTCACCACTACCACAGTTACATTTCAAGTTTTAAGGGGGAAGGCTCACAATGAACCCAAGTATTTTAAAAGAGCATAATGATCAAGCCCCTTCTTTTTCTGTCCATAGGAAATAAACATGATGCAGAAAGCCTATTTGGCTCTCAAACATTAGGACGGATTCACAGTTTGTTCCAGAGCACACTCAGAAGCAGACCTACAAAGTAGGCAATCTATGGCCTTGGATTCTACACAGCCAGCATCCTGTAAGTGACACGAACAGATGTAAATTGCTTTACACATATGGCATACTTTTATTGGGCAGAGCATAACACCCTTATCCAGTTGACTGGAAGGAAAGCAAAGATCCGCACGCAAAGCACAAACTGATGCTCATTGGGTGGGTGGGGGTATGTGATTTTCAGTGGGGCTCTGCTCATTCCCTAATGGGACCGGATGCTCCACTTTGGAGCATGTAGAGATCCAATGCAGAACATGTACCGATGTACATAACACAGTAATTTTGTAGTCAGCATAGATTTATAGTGGTATCTGATGTAGGAACTATGTAATGCAGGTGGAGCTTAACTCCACTAGTGGTTATTTATACTGCACTGCAGTAATGTAGGATCTCAGCAAATGCCTGAAAACTTTAGACACTGATCACCTATGGTTCTTTCTCTCTTTTTTTATGCAAACAAGAAATACTGGAGCAAAAAATGTCATAATAAACTCCTTGTGTTTTACCATTTGGAGTACTGTTTTATTGCAGCCAGTATAACATATCGGGACAAAGTCAATGTCATTTTTTGGCAAACTGACTTGTGATGCAATGAAATGACCCCATTTGGGGGATAAATTCTTCTTTGGGGACAGAAGAATTCAGGAAATACCCCTACAAATCAATAAATGCCCATTTTATTGTATTTTATCATATTGTATTTTCCTGTTATTCCATCATATGTTCTCCGTGGAACAAATGATTCTGGACATACAGATTCCCCTTTGGATATGGTGCATTTTTATACCACATAATACACAGAAAGCCTTGATATGGTCATGGCATAGCCCAGAATACATATAATGCAAGGATTTTGTTTTAATCCCAGTGCATGATATTTAATCACATAAAACCAGATACTTAAAAACCTCTATTGTACCTAGCTATCTACAGAATTACTGAAATGTTCTTAAAGTGCTGTGGCACTGGGTTTAATGCAATGGAATCAATATAATAGTTGTTAGGTTTGTCCCATCCTCAGTACTTGTGAGCTGGTGCAAGGGAAAGCAACCCGGTGCACTCCAGAGGTTATTAACTACAGCTCACTATAATCCCTCCCATTCCACCAATCTATCTGGAGGAGAGGAAGGGAAAAAAAGCAAGGAAGTGGGGAAACCCTTCAAAATCTTGTAATCTGTACTGCATGGATCTTGTTCCAGGCCTCAACAAACAATTGAAAATCATTGTTCTGAATCCCAGTGCCGCAGGAGTTATGTATTAGCCATGGCATGCGTTATTTTTAAAAAATAGATGTACAGCAAAAGAACTCACTAGACTATTTGTGTTAGTAGCACAGATCAAAACACAGATGGAAGCCATACTCTAAAGCCTCCTAGGCACATGCCAATGGGGACTCAGAAATATTCTATCTCAGTGATGCTTCTTCTAAAGGAAAATGTTGTGGCATGGCGGTGGTGGGGAATATATTACAGGACCATGACAGAGAATATTTACGAGACCAGTCTACTGCTTGCAGAATGTTGCAAAAATATAGTAATAAAGATAAGCAAAGGGCTAATCCAGGATGGTGCAATAGCTCTTATCATCCATTCTAGTAAATGTCTAATGCTCCTCTCATTTTAACCACATTTATTTTCACATAAATTCCTTTACCTTGTAATTGCTTCATAAAAAAAGCATGACTAATTGGTTTAGATATTTGCTATCCCTTTGGAAACAAGTTTTTTCATGGCCTTCTGGTATGCTGTATAAACCAGCTGATGAATCTGTTGTTTACAATGATGGACAGGAAGTAGTTAGAGTAATAAAATTCTACAAACCGGTCTTACTCCTCCTTCGCCAAATCACCCAACTGTTCTCAATATGTGCGAATATTTTTCACATGAATTCACTGCAGAACATTATTTTTCTGATCTATACCAGATACTTGGCTACTCGAGCAAGATGAGAATATCGGAGTGTATATTTGAAAATCGTGCATTCTGCCTTCCTTCGTGAATAGACATGTGCAACGGATTGTAAAAAAATATGTGGGAACTGGTCAAGCCAGTCATCGCTCATTTTTATGAACTAATTTGGGAAATTGATCTCAGCTTCAAGAAATAGGGAGGTTTAGGAAGCTTGCTACTTCATACTGGACCAGGTTAGTTGCCCATTAAACCCAGAAGTGTCTGATCTCATTGGCTGCTGCCAGAGTTTCAGGCAAACAGAGGCCTTTCCCATCATCTGTCAACTAATCCTATTAACTGGAGATACTTGTGACTGAAACCTAGCCCTTGTGCATGCAAAATTTGTATGTAACCTATTACCTAGTATAGAACATTCTTGCACAGCCATACAGTTCCTGCAGATTTCTTTATTTGCTGTTAATAGCAGTTCAGGTACATAGATATGGGGCTTAGTGCAAAATAGTTTGAAGACTCTAGAGGGCTCATGGGTTCAGGAAAAAGCTTCAGGCAACTTTTCTCTAGGTTCTCTTTCCAGAATATCTTTTTACCTGATGGTCTAGTACAAAATCTGAGATGAACATGCTTGCAATTGCTCAGAAAAATGTCAATGATAATGGCACTGGTTGGGAAATCGATTCAGTGAGCATTCTCTAGATAAAAGCTCAGCTAGGTGCAGGCATGTATGTATATACTGGCCACCTACTGGAAGGATCTCAATCTGCAAAATCTGTACATTTGCAAGTAGCTCAGGAAAAAAAACCTCATATTTATCTTGAGAGTCACTCGAAACTGGAAGCTACCATTCAAGGTTTTGTTGTAGTCCTATGTGTACAACAGTACAGTGACATTAGGCACAGGCATTAGAGGATCACCAAGGAATGAGAAGATCTATCAGATTAGACTTCTCCCCAGTTATTTCTATTCCCAATGTGAAGAAAGTCTCAATTTTTGAAAACGTCTTGAAGAAAAATTTTGGAAGAAAGCTTCAGTTTGATTTGATCTGAACTGAAATGCTCTCTTCTGTTAGCTTATGCTTTGTAAACCACTGAGGGAGTGCTTAAGTGCACTGATAAGCGGTATAGAAATGTACTTGCTATTGCTATTGTTACAGCTATCCCTAATATGAGGATTATGATATTGTCTCTGCTGTATATCTACTCAAATGAAAATGAGAAGCCTCTCAAGGAGAAATGGAGGCAAGTTTAATATATTTGTGGAATTAAATATATGAAAAACTCATATCTCTGGACATGGATGGCAGAATTGCTAATGTCTAATAGCTTAGAATGATATATAATATTTATTATGATCATAGACTAGTCATAAAACCTCTTTTTTCCCATTTTTCACACATTCAGTCTTTCTTAGAAAGCTCAAATTCTTTTCTTCCTGAACATAAGGAACATTTTGAATATAGATTGAACATTATTATGGGGGAAAATGAATTGAAACAAATCTCACTCAGGCCTATGGTCACCCTCCATCCTGAAGCTTTTAAGACACCTCAACAGTGCCATCTCCCTTGCACTTTTCAAGCAAAACGAATTATTCAATGTGCAAGGTAAGGACATTCAGAAGGCACAGTGCCCACCTTGTTATAAATGTGATATCTGGAGAACCACACTGTTGTTAGGCTCCCAACATTGCATGGCAGAAAATCATTCCCTTTCCACCCCTGTGTTCCTTCCAACTCTTGCACTGTGGCTGTGCCTCTGCATAATCTTGACTCACATTAACTCATGTGTATAATGTTACACAGATGCCTAAAATATGTGTAGGATTGCAGCCTGACTGCCTGACAGAGCATTTCCTGCATAATTTAAGATGTGAGAGAAGGGGAAAAGAAAAACTCAACAACCACGCAGATAGATAAAGGTAAGTGTGAATGCTAATGGTGTGCGCATATACAAAATTGAGACTCCATTCAACTGGACAGCATTGAAACAGTGTCTTGCCTTTCCGTCCCATTTCTGAAGTAAGTCTATTCTGGGCACTTCCCTCCCTCACCCCTCCCCACCTCTCTGTTTTTATATATAGTAGTTGAAGGCTATCACAGGATTTCAATAAGAAATTTCAGTGTTTTTATTAAGTTCATATGGAAAGTATAACTTTGCATTCCTGCATGTTTACAGTACTTTCCATAACACTCTGGCTGTCAGGGGCAGGGAGAGAAAAACCCAGCAGAGCTAACGAAAAAGCATTTAAGATAAAAGAACGAACCCTCTGTGGATGTCGCCAAAGCCATGGGATTCCTCCATGAACTATGTACCTCTTGGGAACTGAGAACAGTGGCCACTTTGCTATTTTACAAAGAAAAAAAAGTCCCAAATTCCTCCTATTGACTGGTCGTGCCTTTTTCCAAGCAAATGGGACAGAAATGAAGGAAAAATCAATATATGCAGCCTAGAAAAGCAAAGCCACTGACTGATACACAGTGAGCCTGGCATGAATTTCAGTAGTGACACAAGACAAACTTCTGTGTCTCAGTCTCAATTTCCCACCCTCCAATTACTTACCATGTATACATCTATTATGCCATCAGGTCCCCTGCAGAGTTAAAGTTTTGATGTTTTTAATTGTACTATTCTTTTAAACCATAAGTCACTCTGAGTTACAATTTTGGGGGGGGGGGGGGAAAGGATAAAAATAATGACAACAACAACAACAATGCCATGGATTTTACAGGGTTTTGTTAGGCAAGGAATAGTGACTGACCATTGCCTTCATCCGAATACAATACCTGGTATTACTTGCCAGTTCTCATTTGAGTACTCTGGCTTTGCTAAGATCAGATGGGATCATATGGGGTTGCTTTAAAACTGATCTACTTTAAGAGGTAGTTGCAAGGGTTTCAGAAGTAACTGTAAAGCTTGGAAATCTTGCTTTTTCGACAACAGCTCTTAGAATCCCACTTGGCATATGAAGCTTTTTGACATCTTCATAACCCACAATAATATGCAAACTATTATTGACTCTTACCTCTGAAGAATGAGTGTTCTTCATGAGTATTGTTTATTAGTTGCCATCAAGTCAATTTATGGTGCGTCTATGAATGAGAGACCTCCAAGTCATCCATTTATCAGCAGCCCTGCTCAGGTCTGACAGACTCAGGACTCTCTGAATGAGTCCATTCATCTTGAATGTGGGCTCCTTCTTTTTCTACAGCCTTGTACTTTGCTATGCATTATTGTATTTTCTAGTGAGACATGTCTTCTCATGATATGACCAAAGTATGACAGCCTAAGTTTGGTCATTGTGATTTGCTCTAGGACCCAATTATTTGTCTTTATAGCAGTCCATGTTATCTGTAGATCTCTTCTCCAGACCACAACTCAAAATGAATTGATTTTCCTTCCTCTAGTTTTCACCTTCCTTCCTTCAGGTCTAGTCCTGCTTTACATGTGATATTTTCAGTACCCAAGTTAAACTGATAGGGTGATATGATACAGCCTTGCCTAACCCCTTTGCCAATTAGAAACTATTCTGTTTCTCCATGTTCTGTCCTAATAGTAGCCTCTTGTCCTGAGTATAGGTTAAAATAATCTCTTTAAAAGCATTCCATTGTTTTTCATAATCTATACAAAGGCTTTGCTACAATCTATAAAGCACAGGCTTATTTTTTTCTGAAATTCTTTTTACACTCAGTTATCCATCATATGTTTGCATTATGATCTCTAGTGTGTCTTCCTTTTCTGGACCCAGTTTGAACATCTGGCATTTCTTGCTCTATATATGTAAAAGTCTTTATTAAATCCCTGGTGCCTCCCCTTTGAGGGATCGAAATGTATGTTGAGCATATCCGGTCTGTAGACCATTGTTTTGTTTTCCATATTTGTTGACAGATTTTGGCTAGAATCTCTGTGGATTGAAGCAGCTCTAGAAAGTAAGTGGAAGCTGCACTCAGAATATTTGAGAAAAATATGCTATCTCTTCATGGTGATTTGTTTTTCTCAAGTATTCTGAGTGCAGCTTCCACTTACTTTCTAAAATCAGAGGGTCATCTTCATATGATTCTACCTCAAATAAATTCTCTGTTTTCTAGATCATTCTTCATGCCACTATAATCAGGAAAATAAATGTTTTATGCAAATGAAACAATTTTGTTCATTTGTTTGTTTTGCATTAGGGATAAGCAATGTCACCAGTGTAAACATTCTGAGACATTTCACAGGTAGATGGTGCAAAGTAGTATACCTGTAGAAAATATTGTTCACCTGTAGTAAAGGTATTGTTTGTTTCTGAGGAAGCAAACTTTACTAGCAAGAACTGCCACACTGAAATACGAAATAAACAAAAAAATGTTGGTAAGGAGCTGAAAACATAAGAAAGGATTTACTTTTTAATTTTTTATCACATCTGTAAAATGAGCTTCAAATTTAAGTTACTTTTCTTTACAATAATAATCTCTTCAATTTTACAAGCCCTATATTATTTTTACATTTTAAAAAAACACTATAAACTTCATGTTTTATTGTTCCTTGCAGTTATATAAATTACTTTTGGCCAACATAAATGTAATTCCTACTGTGTGAACTGGGAACTTTGAATGTTGGTTTTCCTCAAGTTATAAACAATGTGAAGATATGTTATACTGGGTCACAATTTTCCACTGCACAGCAAAATATATAACTCACTTTTAATAACAAAACTGCATATATCATTAAAGTTTCCTGCTCTATAGAGTACATATTAGGTTACGCTGCTCAGCAAGGGATATCCTTTCCATATACCACAGTTTCTACAACATTGTTTGACTCAATGAAAAATATTTCACTGATTCATTAGCAAAACAGTTGTCAGCTTGAAAAATTATTCAAATTTGTCTCTATTTTTTTATTAGCCAGTCTAGAATTGCTTCTCATAAACTATTTCAGTAGCTCTAATATCACCACAAGCATTTTAATGTGTGTAACTCTATTGATTATGTATAAAACTGTGTTACAGAGTGAAACTGATTTATTACTAGTGAGAATCCCATGCAAAGATTTTTTTTATCAGCCTCACAGCATCTTTTGCAAGATTCCATCTGTTTTCCTTGCCATGAGTAGAGGACCTTTCACATTACAGAATTATACCACTATGACTGCATCTACATTGTAGAAGTAATGCAGTTCGACACCTCTTTAACTGCCATGGATCCATCCAACAGAATCCTGGGGTTTACATAGCTTTGTGAGGCACCAACACTCTTTGGCAGAGAAAGCTGAAGGCCTTGTAAAACTATAGATCCCAGAATTCCATAGGATGGAATTACAGAACATATTGATGTCAAACTGCATTATTTCTACAGTGTAGATGCATCTTATGTCTTCACTTTAACCAACATGAGTCCATCCTATGAAATTCTGGGATTGGTTGTTCAGGAAGGGTTTATTTAGTATTTTCACCTAGGGCTTGTCCTCAGAGGCTGAAAGAAATTGCCCATCCCCATTTCAGTATTCACCTGTGGAAATGGTACACATGGCTGAAATGTCAAGAAAACAGCCCCAACCTTTCCATGGCTTAACATTGGTTGCTCGAGTTCAAGCTGGAAAGAGGGAATGGTTGCATTGGTGTACAGATTGCACACTGCTGTGGTGACAGGACAAGGGGCTAAGTTGCTGCCCATGCCATTGCTCACCATATTTTGTTGTTGTTGTTGTCTGCCTGCAAATCAATCACAGAAGTGCAGACATGGTCAATGGCACCATCCATCCATCACATGCCCCGTAATGTGACATAACAACAAACACATCATAGTACCAACAAAAAAATGGGTTTTATAAAAACATTAGCAAACTGGTCGGTCCAACAGGAGCCCATGACGGCAAGGGTGAGAAATGCAGTATGTACAGGATGTGCTGGGGACATCATGGGTGGACAGGCACCTGTTGTTCCAGGAGGGGCTTGAAGGTTGCCTTGGATCTCCCTGAGCTGACCCATTTCTGGTCCTGTTAGCAAACTGCAGGTGGTGAGCATGATAAAGTGGTAGGGCAAAGCTGTGCCAATGTGTCACTGGACTCATTAATGCACTGTACAGCCAGTTGATAAACCATGCAATTGAGCAGATGGTTGGACAAGGTGGCCAATGGTTTAGTGGCTCGGTGGGATGAAGAATGCAATTGGCTGGTGCTAGCAGAGTGTCTGTGTGCTCATGCACAGTTCGTTTGCAGCAGAATGGGAAAAAATAATAATGAAGATTTCCATACCTGGCTGAATCATCGCTCAAACGTCCCTCAAAGGTGGAGGAAGCACACATGTGTGGAAGCCAGGTCATGGAAACGTTGCTCCCTCTAGTGTCCCTGAATCATCTCAAGAGGAGTGTATTTCCTATGAATGACTCAGGGATGCTAAGAGGGAGTGATGATTGCATGGCGATTGAGGAAGCATGCCAGCTTTCCACACATGCATGGTTCCTCCACCTTTGAGCAACGTTTGAGCAATGATTCAGCAAGGTATGGAAATCTTCAATGACATTGTGGAGCTTGTAGTTATGATTGCTCCTTGCAGTGAGAGTGGGGTGTGTGGACTCTGTATCAGTTGTTAGCCCATTGTGACAGCCATTGCTGTAGTCAGCATGTTCTCCCTGTGAAATGGGAAACCCTGGGAGAGAACAGGCTTTTCCCCTCCATCAGCTTTCAGCCCTAGAGAGCTTACTCTGGTGCCTCTGACCAAACTACAAATCCCAGAATTCCAGTTAGAGTGGAATCATAGTGCCATAATTGTGTGCTGTGAAAGAATCCTAGGTGTCACACTCTATATCCGGTCCAATTCTCTGCATATTAAAATCTTGTATATGTTTCCTAGGCAGGTGTGAAAATTTCATTTCAGTGCATTTTATAAGCATTTACCAGAATTCACAGGTTTCTCTGTAGATGGAATGCAAAGAATTTGATTTAAAGAACAAAACAAAACCAAAACCCCACATGTTGGAGAAACTGAAACTGACCTATGCTGAGAGACTCCCTTTCTTTTAACACTGAAACAAAATAGTCCTTTCCTTGCTGATTCTTATAAGATATTTGATTGCTAATTAGTGATAGGTGAAAAAAATACTTCTGTGGCAACCTAGGCTGGCACAATATGCTCCTTTCCAAAGCAGATATTCTTAGCCCTAGTCTGAGGAAATGGAAAGGTGATAGATGAATGTGCAGAACTATAATAAATGAATTTGACTGGTGCCATAGAGGTTTACCCCCTCTTGGTTTGCTTTTGAAAAATTTAACAAATTACATATTTCTTAACATTCATGGTGGGTTTAAGGGTTTTTTGTTTGTTTGTTTGTTTGTTTGTTTGTTTGTTGTTTTTAATGCAAATGTTGGAGAAAGAGAAATGGCAGGTTTTCCTGTCCCTGATGCTATGTAGGCACAGACATTCCTTTGTGGGAGAACATGAGCTGCTCAACTGATCATATGTCCTATGACAGTGTGCAACTTTTAGGTAAACACTGCTCCAACTGGCTAGGAATGACTACCTGTATGATTTGAGAACTGGGGTTAGTTCAAGTAGGGTAAGGATTAGCAAGAGCAGTGGCCCTCAAAAGATGCCCTTTAAAAGATTTTGAACTTCGACTCCTTGAAGCCTCAGCCACGTTGGCCAAATGTCTGGGATTTTGGAAAATGAAGTTAAAAATCCCTTAAAGAGCACAGTTTGGAGACCACTTAGCTAGAGGGAGAGGTAGTACATTAACACACACACACCAGTTTGGCTCCTTTCATCAGAAACACTAAAAAAATACAGATCTTGTAGATCATATGTTTTATTCTTATATTCTAAAAGAGAGAGGGAGGGTTAAGGAGATTAGGGAATATTTACTATTGTTTATGTAATTGTTTATGTATTGGTCTGCTGTTACCCACCTCAATCCTCAAAAGGGAGAGGTGAGATACAAATAAAATTATTATTATTATTATTATTATTATTATTATTATTATTATTATTATTCAGGATAGGGCACCTGGTCAAAAATAAGAATTCCAGCTAGACAACAGCCATCTACTTCTGTATCTACCTGTCATCCATGCTGTAGTGACAGTTTGTGGATCTGCTACCACAAGAGTGGCAAATCTGCTCTTCATTTGTGCCAGCCTGTGGGCAGAGTTAGGATGCAGCATCCACACACTACATGCCCTAAGCCCGCCCCCAGGCATGTTATACACATGATATTTTCAGTACACAAATTAAACTGATAGGGTGATATGATACAGCCTTGCCTAACCCCTTTGCCAATTAGAAACATGTGCCAGACCACACAGAACGCGTCATGATGACACCCCTCTTGTGCTGCATCCACATGATGCAGCACCGAAAGGGCATCATAAAGCTGCACCGCTGCAGCTATGGTGCCCCGTGGAGGGCACAAAAAGGAGCCACTTTTTGCGGCTCCTTTTTGCATTCTTCAGAGGCTGGATCAGGGCCACAGTGTGAGGTTTCTGCAGCCCCAATCCAGCCAGTAAAGGGGTGGTTGCAGACTATTTGTATAGCCCCTATCTTAAAGAAACCCATTACTTTGAGACGACGAGCTCAAACAGACAGGCCAAAATAAAGCTGCTTCAGGTCACTTTGGAGGTATGCTGTTTAAATGACACATGCATCCTAAGAGGCCAGAAGCCGTGTCAAAGCCATGCTCCAGTCCTAAGGACTGAAGCACAGCTTTGGCACAGCTTCTGGCCTCTTAATATGCATGTGTCATTTAAACAGCATATTTCCAAAGTGACCCGAAGCAGCTTTATTTTGGCCTGTCTGTTCGGGCCCTACAGTTCCTCTTGTCCCATTTCCTACTAACCTTCAGTTTTTCTGCCTTCTGTCCAGCCCCACGTACTTGTTCCACCATCAGTGCTTTCTTCTCTTCTTGTTCTTCAGCCATGGAACCACATGTCCACAAGTAGCCCTGGGAAGTCATTGTGTTTTTATTGCTGCAGAAAAACCACGGTCTCTTAGCTTACAGTTGCATGGCTGTACAGATATTGCTACAATAATTTCTATGGTAAGCCATGGCATTCCATATAAGTAGACAGACAGACAGATAGACAAACTATAGATCTGAGGTTGGAATTCAAATAAAGAGTCTTTAAAATTAGAGATTCTTTTTCAAAGGAAAACAAAAAAAGAGTATCCCAAATACAGAGGCTCATAAGTTGCTCATGAGCCCCCCCTTCCCTCCCACACTGAGAATTAAAAATGGAAGGAAATGTGTTTGCCTCTTGAGCTTCTAAGGTTACCACAAATTATCCCTCTCCAAACCAGAAAGACATCAATAAACTGGGATTTTACTACATCTATTAATCATAATCACAACTAAACAGAAGAAGAAATATTATATCCATGGGGGGTAGAACTGTTCAAGAGAAAAGATTGTTTTTGTTTATTCCAGTCTGTCCTCTTCTTTGTTAAATTTCCCCTAGCAAAGTTATGTAAGAACTATTTGAAAACCAAAGAAGCCTGAAAACCTTTTAATAAATTGTGATTTACAGAATAATGTTGTCTAGCTTATGGTTCACAAACAAATAATATTTTCAAATTATAAAAGGAATTATACTTTGTAGAGGAAGAAGTACAGTGCTAGTGGTAGAATGTCAATGGTGCTAACATCATTCTTTTTTCACATGTAGGACTTCCATTGGGCATACACTAACTTCTTCTTAACATCAGATTTAAAACATGGCTTTTTATTAAAATGTTTAGAGTTAAATCGTTAGGGAATTGGGGAATGGTTTTAAACTGTTTGAAGTTATTTTAATTATTACATTGTTGATCTTTACATTGTTTTAATTATACTTATTATTATATATACATTAAATTATTTTAATGTGTCAACTGCTTAAATTGATTTTATCTGCATGCTGCCCTGATAACATCTTATAGCATAGTACAGGACATAAACAGTTTACGAAATAAATAAGAATATTGATCACAGACTGCTATCTGACCCTAATCATGTGCAAGCAGACCTGGATTGGGAGGAAAAGAAAAGAAAATGTGCCATATACTGCAGTTGGGAAATGAAGCTGCCACATAGTATGACAAGACAAGGTTCAGCTGAGTAGAGATGTAATTCTTTCCTAATTTTCTTATCAAAAAGAAGCAATAAGTAATTTTGGCAATTTTTTTCATTGCTGAGAGGAATTTGGGACTATTGACATTTTAGGACTTATTCGGAACAAACTATCCAGGTGATTGTTCTATGCCAAAAAAACAACATTTTTGCTTTATTTGTATGTACTGAAAACTGCTGTATTCTGCACACAAACAAAAATAAGCAAATTGTGTAATGAATAAGCCCCGATTTGTGAAGATTCTCATCAATCCTGAATTCTTTTCATCAGGATTTTTCAACACTAAATAATTATTTTTAAAAATGCATTTAAAATACAGTGGGCCCTTCTCTTATGCATGGGATCCGTTCTGGACACCACCACCCCGTGTAAGGAAAATACTGTGAATGCTTGAACCCCATTTAAAATAATGGGGCTTGTGTGTATGGTGTGGCACAGCGCATGCACCATTGCGAATACTGGAGCATGGCTTTCAGCGTAAGCGTATGACATGGGTGCACTGTATTTTGAAATACAGTGGGCCCTAGTTATCTGCTGCAGTTTGGTTCCAGGATCCACCATGGATAACAAAATCCATGGATGATCAAGTTCCATTAGATACAGTGGCAGAGCAAAATGGTGTCCCTTATATAAAATGGAAAATCAAGGTCTGATATATGGAATTTATACTTTTTTTGAACATTTTCAAGCCATGAATGCTTGAATCCATGGATAAAAAAATCCGTGGATAAGGAGGGCTGACTGTGATGCCTTTTATTGGATCAGATTCGAAGGCCAATAAGAATAGACACTTTTGAGATACTTTAAAAGTGTGCTACAGAAACGTATTAGGCAAAAGGATGGAAAAAATGTCTAGATCTTTTATAGCTTTCAGAAGTGCAATCACCTTCAGAAAAGAAAGGGAAGAGACTAAATATCTTTATGTGTTTTATTTAAATTATAATTTGATGAAATAATGGCAGTTGAATAAGGAAAGGCAACTCACTCAAAGTATACTTTCTTAATATATCCAGGTTCTACATTTAGATTATTCTGATTTTAAAACATTAGTAAAAGTTATTAAATTTATGCAACAAAACTTCAATGAAAACCATTGAAAAAAATCTACTAGAAAATATGTACCCTTTTAAAAGCAAAATGATTTAAAGTCTTTATGCATACATTTTTGAACTAGCTATACAATTGAGTTTTGTTAAACATTCTGCATCATTTGACTTAATATTATGGCATAAATAATGTTGTACCTTAATTTATCAGTAAATGGGAGAAGGGATTATTTATTGGAATTGGCTCCTTGAAGCCCTTTGTTAGGGTAACAAAATGTTGGTTGCTATCTAATTCCCAGTGAGAGTATCCATTTCTCACACACCATCACTGTGTTCACTAATCATATTCCCTGTGCCACAAAAAAGGATCAAAAAATATTATTTGATTTCACACTTCCATAATCTTCTTGCAGGCGATCCCAGAGCTGTTCAAGGAACTATAAAGGAGAAGAACTACCATTATATTTGCTACTTTGTGGATACAAAGGGTCAAGTATGAAATCAAAATATAGGTAACATTTCATAGAGTCAATGGGGTTTCCTTCTATGTAATATGCTGTACGTATTCTGCTTTAACTGTATTTAAGTCTCACATACAAGTCATAATTCCATTTTTCATGCCTTTTTCTAAAGAAAATGTTTCTGTATAGCCACTTTTATATGGATATTATTATTTCAGTTTCAATGTCTCCCTTCTTTTGTATATCCACTTTTTAAAATGATTGACATGAACAGCAGACTTTGGATAGACAAATTCAAAATTACTCCCACCTTTCATATTGTAATGTAACAATTGGAATAAGTCATTTATATTGAACAAGACAGTAGAATTGACTACTCTGGATATAATAACTGTACAAATATTTATTTTAAAAGATCCAAGACAATGTTGAACATCTCCTGTATTATGAACGCTTAATCTGCACCAGAATCAGTCTTTAAAACAGGGAAAGGCAAAGGTGTTGCAGTCTAACAACATCTCTAGATGTTGTTAGACTGCAACACCCAGCATTCTTCACCCTATGCTATGCTGATTCAGGCTGTTCAACAACATTTAGGTGTTGGGCCCACCATTGAGAGGATATCTTCAAAAACATGACTGTCTTCTGAAAGCCATTTAAATAGAGGACATTTACTTGTAAAGCAGAACATATGGCCATCCCAGAAATCTTCACATTTCTGCAGGAGAGAAGAAAAGCTGGTGGAAGAGACAAATTACCATAATAACTCATTATTCCAAAGTCATTGAGAGCCATTGCTGCTTCCAAACATTACAAAATAATCAAGCTCTGAAAGCCTTCTCTTCAGTCTAGGTGTTACATTAAACTGGAGTAACAAAAAAGAGATGGTGGTGGGGAAATATGTGGAACATGTTATCAACGTGCAGAACTGGCCTCACATTGTGAAGATAGGCCACACTTGAATTGGGGATTTGGCCCTGTTACATGTAGACAGGCTGCAATGGGAGAAGGGTCTGGTTTAATTGGCCTATGTAGACATGTCCACAAATTCTCATCCTGTCACTGGAATAAATGTGACATAGGAGCGAAACAGACTATCTCGAAGGAATGGCTTCTTGCTGCCCCTTTGAGCACTGGATTGAGGCTGCAGCAATCACATGCTGCAGCCCCAATCTGGATTTCCCCCCAGCAAAAAGAAGCAGCAGAAAGCCACTCTTTTTGTGCTGGGAAAAAGGCGCCTTTGCCTCCACAGCCACATTTTTCTAGGTTTCTGCAGTGTAGTGTGTGTAAATACCATGAAGCTGCCACACATGCAGTCAACTGTGCAGTTTCCTGGTGGCGTGGGTGCATGCTGCTGTCTGAACACCATGCCCCCATTCTGCTTGAAGCCGCCTCTTTTTGCCAGTCTGTACCAGACCTGTTTCCTGCTATGTCAAAACACAAGAATTGTGATACTGAGTCAGTTCAAAATCTCATCTTCTCTGCCATTCTCTTTCCACCATTTTTGTCAATTAGTGTGCTGCAAAAGTAAAAGCTATATGAAATGTACTCATCATGACATTTCCCAAAACTATGCTTCCAACTCTGCTTTCAAAAATACAGGCAGCTCTGTTGGTCTATATTGACAAATCCAATCTAGAAGTGTCCACCTGCACCAGAAGCAAATATTTTGTAAAAACTAATGTGTTCTACTTGTCCACACAAAACCAGTCATGCCTAAATGTAGTACGTCCCATTGCAATAAGGAGACCTTATCCAAAAACACTGGCACTACAAGAAATTATTTTCCTTCCTCCGTTACTGTGAGAACTGCATTCAGCTGAGGGGACTGGGAAACTTGAGAAGTTGGGATGGCAGAGGATAGCTGTGTCCCTGCCAATCCAAGTTTCTAAGAACCTCAACAGACCAAGTCCTGTCTCTTCTAACCTACACTTCAGGAGGCTGTGAGTCCTGTAGGTATATAAATTGGCAAGGAGCCTGTCACTGTGTCCTGCATTTTAGATCCTTCATTGAGTAGAGAATTGATGACTGCCGGAGCTAGGTTGTGTGTGAAGGTCATGTTTAGACCTATCTGCTGCTGTTTATGTGAGACTACTCTCCCAGTTCCAACTAAAACTGCACTTTTCTCTTGCAACACTCAGCTGAGCTGAGCAAAAGTGGGCCAGTGGTTTAGGGGAGAAGCAGCTACCATCCCAGGGCCTTATCTGTCATAAAAGGACACACAAAAGGACCAGCTGTTTGCATACACAGCAGCTTGGCAAAGCATTTCACCAACTAACTTCTTTGACACAGCTGTGAAAGGAGAGCACACATAGTGGCTGAGGATGTTACCTCTGCTTTCTCCCCCAAAACTGTCAACAAGCAGAAGCTGTTTCAGCTGGCTGCTTGAACCATTTCCATTCCATGGCCTTTAGAAGTGCTGGACTCAATTGACCTCATTCTCTCCATCTCTTATTCCTTGTGTGTCAAGTCTTCAATTTAAAAGGTCAGCCTGGGGGAAAGAACTATCATAAAGCTAATCTGGTAAACCACTCTGGGAGCCTTTTCGACTGAAGAATGTGGCATATGGTAAATGCTTTAATTAAGTAAATAATAAGTACTTTACTCTCAAAGTGCCTTCACACTCACTACATCTATTACTTTTTGTTTATTCCTAGCAACCTACTGCTAATTGATGAAAAGGATTAAACCCAACTACTAATGCAGGAGTGGGCACCTGTGGCCCTCCAGATGTTTTTGGCCTCCAGCCCCCATAATCCCTCACTATTGCGTGCAATAACTATGGCTGCTGATGTTATAGGCCAAACCATCATTATCATCATCATTAGCAGCAGCAATAGCAACTTTCTTCCTCCCCACAAAAACACTGAGACTTGAGGACCACGGTTACCTCCCCTTGCACTAACATTTTGAAAGAAATTCGGATCCTTTTTTTTCTCCCCTCCTTTTCCTGCTTTCTCTCTATCCAACCGTTGACTTAAATCATGGATCAGTGTATGGCTGTGAGAGATTGCCACTTTGCCAAAGGAAGTGTGAAAAACTTTGCACCTTGCTCCAAGAGACATGTTTAGCATTAAATTACCACAGGCCACCATTTTACATCTTCCATTGATGGCTTGCACCCAGCTCATTTCATGGGAAGGAACTGTCACAGGCAGGAGGCACAAAATGTGCAACAATAATCCTTAAGGCAACACAGTATAATTTGCCTTCTTCTGTTTAATGCCATGTCATACAGAAGGATTGCTACATATTTCAGATGGCGAATGTGCTCCCCTCGCCTTAACTTGAGTAAAATTTGATTTACTTCAGAGCACCGTGAGAGATGAAGGATATGACAGGTTCTGAGCATGCCTAGTTCTATATTCAAGCCAAAAAATTCCCAGAAGGATAAATCTTGTTTCCTGCCTTACTTCACAGACATTAATTTTTTAAACAAGTCATGTTCTGTAGTTTGGATACTCTGTTTACATCAGTGTTTTGTTTCCAGTCTCATGGATGATAACGGCATGCTGGCCTGTAATCCTAAATGTTTTCTTGAGGGAGAAATCACTGTGTTTTAATCTCACTTTTACTTTTTATTATTTGCATGAATTTGCCTTTAAAGATAAGCTGCAATGAGCTGCTGACATTTTCCAGGTATTACCAGGAAAATATGTGAAACGGAGCTTTACCTCACTATAAACTATATTCCTGCAACTTTGGGTCACCCTAATGTATTTATATTCTATGACTTTATTTATTTTAGAAAAATATGTACAACTGAAAATTAAGATTTAATTTTAAAAATATGGTTTGCATTTAAAATGAGTTATGTAATACATACTTTAAAAGTTTGCAATTCAGTGCATATTGCTCCATTTTTGTTTGGAACACTGTCTGTTAAACAACCATTTTAGCTGCACTGAACTGCATTTTTTGTTTAGTGCAGTAGTAACCAGTGTGGTGTAGAGGTTTGAGCATTGGACTAGGACACTGGGAGACCAGGGTTTGATTCCTAGCTCAGCCATGAAAACTTCCTGGGTGACCTTGAGCAAGTTACACTCTCTCAGCCTCAGAGGATGGCAATGACAAATCTCCTCTGAAGGAACTTGCCACAAAAAAAAAAAAAAAAAAACCCTATGATAAGCTTACCTTAGGGTCAACAACTAACTTGAAGGCATGCAACAACAAACAACCAAGTAGCTCCATTGGTCTATTGCTTTATCTACCATACATGAATACACAGCTAAATATTTGGAGGACTGCATGAATCCCAGTCCTTGGCTAAGAATTTTTTCCCCAAACCATTGGTTATTTTTAACAAATATTTACTAAAAATAACCAGTGATTTGGAATATTTTTCTTAGCCCATGGATGGGAATCATGCAATCCTCCAAACGTTGTTGGACTGTAAGTCCCAGCATAATAAATGTTGCAGTCCAACAACATCTGGTGAGCTGCATGATCCCACCACTGTCTTAGAGCTTGAGGAGCTATCATCTTCCCAGCCTAGATATTAAAATTTTGTTTGAAGGCCAGTACATATTTTAAAATACGTAACAGGACCCGAGAATAGACTTTCATACTAACTAGGAAGTCATTAAACATTTCTCCGTCCTGGCTAATTATGTAGACTTTGCCATCTTCTTTCAATTAGACTGTGAAAATATTTTAAAATCTTTAGTCATGAAAAATGTTTATAACATCACCAGTGCATCTTGTTTTGATACCATGTGTGTTATTTTCATAAAATTATGCTCTGCTGTTGCTATATTTATTCCATGTCTTTCCATGGATCATTTGTGAGCTATTGCAAATATATTTTTAAAGAGTTCCCTGTCATCAGGAGATGAAGCAGGTCCATGCTCCCAAGCTAAGCATAACCCCATACACCTCCATCCCTTAAGTCTCTTAAGGGGATCATCACAGAGGCTGTTCCCACTCTCAATGTCTGGGTCTTACCCTTTTTCACACCACCTCCAAGTTGTGTGGTAAGATCTATAAATATTCTAAACTGAAAGCAAATGGTGGGTCGGTGAATGGATGGGAAGACAGTTTGAGCCCAAATACCCGAAGGAGACCAGTGCTGGGAAATAAATAATTGCTAAGTGGATTGGGAGAGCCACCTTGGTTTAATTGTTTGAGCATTGGTCTATGACTCTGGAGAAAAGGGTCTCCACCTCACAGGATGGCAATGGCAAAGGAAGCCCTGTAATGGGGTTGCCTTAGGTTCACCATAAGTTGGAAACAGCTTCAAGGCACACAACAATAAAAACAGCAACAATTGGATTGGAATAAATACTGGCACTTGGGAACACTTTAGTCTCCCCATTGCAGCCACTGATTGGCTGCCTCCTCCAAGCCATTGAAAATGATGTGGTGGCTCATGTTAAGGAAGCAACATGCTGAGAAAAGAAGAAGATGGCTTTTTGCTGCTCAGCATCACTTTTCACAGCCCTCAAATGATCTCCCAGGCAGTTCTGGGGTCTTTTAGTTTGTATTAAGATTTCTTCAGTCTGTGTAAAAACATCCTAATGAATGGAAATACTTCCTCTGAGAATGTTTTTAAAAAGCCAGAAAACTTTCATCATCTTATAGGCAAGGAATAATCTGTAGCTTTCTCATTTTCCAGAATGAGAATGAGATGAGTAAAGGTTTGTATCCTTACCCAAAGGGGTTGCTTGTTGCACTTATGAGCCTTCAAGTTGACTTCAGCTTAACACAATCCTATCATAGGGCTTTCTTGGCAAGATTTGTTTAGCGGGTCTTTCCATTACCTTCCTCTGAGGCTGAGAGAATGTGGCTTGCCCAAGGTTTCCCAGTAGACTTCCACTGTAAGCAGGTATTCAAAACCTGGTCTCTCAGAGTTCTAGTCCAACATTCAAACCACTACTACACCATGGTGCCTCCAATCCCAAGGTTCTGAAAGAATTTGCAGATATTTCCACCAACAGAGCCATGACCAGTATTTCCTTCAAGTTGTTTAAATGCTGGACTCCAGACTACATGTGTGACTGGAGCTGTGTCCACACGGGCCAGATACCATATCCTCACAGGAAGTCGTCTTCATGATGTGGATCCCAATCCCTCATTTTGGTGTGATCTGTCTGGATGAAGTATGGTCAGTTTCAGCATTGAACCCACCTTATTTAATGTTCATTTAAACAAACAAACAAAAACCCCATGCTTTTTGCTCTGTATTTTCCCAGAAGTTCCAGGGCCCTCTAAGGTGATGGTGTGTGGCTGGGTCCCACTGTGCTGCCCACCACCATCACTGCAGTTTTCTTCCTCTGAAGTACAATGAGCCATGTGATCGATGCTAAGCACCATGTTTTCAAACTCAGTGGGAGCGACCCACCACAGGACCAGTGACCAACACAGTGGGATGCATGTGCGAACAACTACCCAGCATTATTCTGGAGTGTCAGGTAACAGAAGGGCACCTGCTGGTCCGAAACGTTCTTACTGACTTCTTCATTTTATATCTCCTTCATCAGCTGTGTGACCTGTCTCTTTTCTGATATTTTGAATATTTTTCTTAGAGTCAGATGATTGTTGTGTTGGAAAATTTGAAATGCACGGGGGGGGGGGGGGATTGAAAAAAAATGTGCTGAATAGATGGCTGCTTTATTATAGAGAAGGATATTTATTATAGAGAAAGCCCTTTATAATAAAGCAGACCTTTATTGAGCCCTTTGAGATGTATCTCCATTTTTCCCTGTATATTTCATTATGTTCTCTCTGGTTTTTGTCTCCTTTAAAAGTATTGGAAGTCACCTTGAGCATTTTTCATTAATACTAAGAAATACACCTGCTGCTGGTGGCGGTGCTATTATTACTATTGTCACTACCACTAATAAACATGTGTTGGTTAAGAATAAATATAGCAACAGCAGAGCAATGCTCTGCTACAATCACAGAAAAATGTACTCAGCAATCATGACTTTGTCTCCGGACAGTCTGGGTCAAACATTATATTATCTACACAAATGAACCCTAAGGGACATTCGGGACACATCATGGGGAGAAGTTTTTGGAATGTCTAAATGATTCCTGGGAGAATGGCTGTGTTTGTTTCTGAAGATTTACAAGAACACTTTCACAAGACAAGCAGAATTTGCCTTCATATGAATGACTCAGCCTGCAAACATTCATCCATCTTGCATTGCCGCTACAGCTTTTTCATCTCCAATGGAGAACTTGCCTTTGCTCCATTGGACAGACTTCCAGCAACTAAATTGTGCATCAAAATATTTACTATACAGTAGTCATTTTGCTACTCAAAATATATATCTGTATACACATGCATAATGAAAACAAAAAAATGATTAATTTGAAGGGAGAGCTTGTCCAGTTTCTATTTCTCCAAATTCTTAAAAGGGAATATAGAGGGTGACTCTCTATGCTGTTTGGCTACAAGAAGTGAAGAATACACAGAACAGCTGCCTTTCGCTCAGTGTGACAGTTCAATGCGCAGTTGTTTGTTTCTACTAAAGGAACAGAGCAAAAGAAGATTCTCTGTGGATAAGTACCACATAAACATGCAGTTCAAATTTTCTCTTGAAAAAGCTCTGACTTTATACTTGCTGGGGATTTTCTTTGTTTTTACATTGACCCTTGAGCTTTCAAAAAACTCAAGAGATTTTATTTTTCTTTTGGTAAGTAATTGATTTAATTTAAAACAACAACAACAACAACTGAAGCTGGTGTAAATGGTTTGTCTCAAAATACGCAAACACCTACCTATAAAAAGTTGCATAACTGAGGCATATAGATGTTCAGCTTTCCACACACCAAATGGTGGAAATGAGATGCTAGCTGGAATCCTATTGGTGTACTAAGCTGTTATAGCTACACCAGGGGAAGTGGTGGCAACAGGAGAAAGAAAGCCGCAGGTGTTACAGTCACTAAGGAAAAAAGGCATTGAAGAAATAATAATGGTAAAACTGTATGTGACCCTTTGTCTTCACTAGGATGCTTATCGCACTCATTTTCCCCCCATTATGGGAACGGGAAGGAGATACTCGCACATCACCGAGAAAAAATGGATTTTACCACACACCAAAGTGTCCTCAAAATGTCCCCATTCCGTTCCCCTGCCCCAAGCCATCCCCATTGCTGAGGCATGCCATTTTGCTGGGCCGGAAGACTTCTGACCCAAACTTTTAATGCCCCTCAGCATTGAATGGTGTCGGCTTGGGGTCGGAGAATTGAATGGAGCCATTTTGAGGACACTTTGCTGTGCAGTAAAATCCATTTTTTCTTGATGTGCGGCCCCGAGTGTCCCATTCCCATTCCCATAATGGGGGGGAAATAGGTACAATAAGCTTCTAAGTGTCTAAAGATCAGGACTACTATTGATGGCAAACTACCCCAAGCTAATGGCCTAATATCTGTCAGATTAGGACAATATTCCCAGCCAATGGAAAGGACTGAAGCAACACTTCCACTCCTCTCCTTTAGCCACAACATAAAGTATGGAGTATGGTATTCCAAGAATTAGCACATATCAGTGTGCTTCTGGAGGCTCCTTTTCAGAGACAGGCCAGGCCAGAAAGCTGCACTCTAGGGCTACAGGACCTGCACACAGGATATAGCTAGATCTTTATGGTGAACCATAACTCTGGGCAGCTGCTGATGGTTGACTATAAAGATCTAGCTATATCCTGTATGCGGGTCCCGTAGCCCTAGAGTGCAGCTCTCTGGCCTGGCCTGTCTCGGAAAAGGAGCCTCCAGAAGCACATTGATATGTTGTTAATCACCACCTACACATCCATGCCTAATTGTGACTAAAGTTGCACCCAATGCAACTTAAGCCAACTACTGGTTAACCTGTACAGAGTAGATGGAGAGAGAAAAAACTTTGCATAACATAAATGAGCCAGAAATTCTTACTTGGCCTCCTAGGATGACCACAGAATTGGGGGTGGGAGTAAGAGAAGAGCCACTGCAGAGAAGCCTGAAAAAGGAAGAGGATATGGCTGAAATAGCCTTGGCTATCCTTCACAAATGGTGCATGCCATGACCTGGAGCCTTATTGTATCTCTGTATCTTTCTGTATCTTGATTGTTAGTGAAATGAAGTGAAGGAGGGCATCCTTCAATAGTCTCAAGCATGATCATGAATCCCTAGTAAACAGGCTTCA
The DNA here is from genome assembly GCF_019175285.1 of Sceloporus undulatus. Lineage (NCBI taxonomy): Eukaryota > Metazoa > Chordata > Lepidosauria > Squamata > Phrynosomatidae > Sceloporus > Sceloporus undulatus. Next base: position 152,247,632 of record NC_056522.1, on the reverse strand, counting down.
CTGGAGTAACTCCTCTCCCTTCTTCTCTTCTGGCCATCCTTACCTCTTGATTCATCATGATGGACAGTAAGTAATCATTTCTCTAAGAGTCTCCTTCCTTGTACAGTAGGCTTCCAGACCTAGAGTCCTCCAGATGTGTTGGACTACAACTCCTATAGTAATAGTCTAACACATCTGGATAAGGGAATGCTGTTCTGTAGAGAAAGCATTTATTGACGATCCATCCCAAACAGCTGCCTACTCTTTAAGTGATATTTAAATTCCTTCATTAAGCATTTAGACGATAAGGTTCCCTTTCCCCACCATGCATTTCTCAGATTAGCAGAGGGACAGGAATGTTTTTTGGCTTTGATAAACCCTTCCCACGTTTCTTAGAAGGCTACAGAATTGCAGGTGGTTTTGCAGCTTTGTGTTTTAGTCCAAGCAAGTTTATCTCTTCCTGCTTCACTCCCAGGAAATAATCTGAGACCTTGTGAGCAATTTGCAGACTTCTACAGATGGACATCAGTGCCTTTTGCATTATATTAACACAAGTTAACAGTATATAGCAACAGACAATATATTGTATTCAGCTGGTTGCAGCAGATTTTCATTTCAAATGGAATTTTCATTTCATTTCATTGATTCCCTCTTCTGAACTTTGCCACTCACTAATGTCAGCTACCACTGAATATCTTCTTCAAAATATCTTTTCAGACAATATTATCCTTCCCTTCCTCATTCTTACTAAATAGGCATGGATGGATTAATCTATTTATGGTTTATTTTTCACATGTAAGCAACCAGAAGGCCTTTCTGTCTTGTTTTCTGCTTTTAAACAAATGAAATCTAGAAAAACTCCTATTTATATTGTATACACTTTTCCTTATAATAAACATTTATGTACACAGTTTTTTGTGGGGGGGGGGGGGGGGGGGGGGGTGGGCTATGTGGCCATGTTCTAGAAGAGTGTCTTCCTGACATTTCGCCAGCATCTGTGGCTGGCATCTTCAGAGAACATTATCCTTTCCCATTCTCTGAAGATGCCCGCCACAGATGCTGGCAAAACGTCAGGAAGACACTCTTCTAGAACATGGCCACATAGTCCGAAAAACCCACAAAAAACTATGGATGCCAGACATGACAGCCTTCGACTTCACATTTCTGCACTCATTTTTTAAAAAAATAATAATCAGAGGCCCACATTCAGTGAACTGCAAAAGGATTCAAAGTGCTGGTCATGACTTATAAATCCCTGTATGACTTAGGTCCAGACAACTTGAGAGACCGCATCTCCCCATATGAACCCATTAGAGCCCTAAGACCTTCTGGGGAAGGCTTTCTGTTGGTCCCATCACCATCGCAGGCTCGATTGGTGAGGACATGAGAGACAACCTTCTCAGTAGCTTCTCCCACACTTTGGAACTCCCTTCCACAGGGGACTAGGTTGTCCCCCTCCCTTCTTGCATTTCGCCGGCAAGCAAAAGCTTTTTTATTTAAGCAGGCTTTTAAACATATAATCAGGACAGGGTGGTTTTATATGGATGATGATGATGATGATGATGATGATGATTATTATTATTATTATTATTATTATTATTATCCTTTATGGAGTTTTAGTGATGTTTCTAACTCTGTATGTTTTTATTAATTTTATACTATTTTAACAAGATAATTTTAATTGTTTTTTTTAAACTATTGTGATGTTTTATTATTGCTTTATCTTGTCTTGGGTCCCTTTTTTTGGGAGAAAGGTGGCATAGAAGTGAAATAAATAAATCAAGACTGTGATTCTGATCTGTGCTCTAGTCTAGAATGCTTGAATTAGATCACTTCTCTTAAAAACATGTCCTGCACCCCTATAGTAGGATGTCCAGGACTGGCTTCCTTTTTGTATATAATCCTAACAGTTTCACTCCCATCCGGCCTCAGTGTAACCATTACTGTGAAAATTCATTATTTCCCAATCTATATTAATGTGGCGCTAACTTTGAACATGGTAAGAGGAAAGAAGAATAAAGGGTAGAGACTGTGGTATCAGAGGGGTAACTACAGAGCAGGGAGTGAGGACACCCCCCCAAAAAAAGAATTCTGTCCCCAATGAAATTTTCCTTCAGTCCTCAAATTTCTAGCATTGCAGTAACTCAAAAATTCAGTTGAATAGTCAGACATACAGTTTAGGCACCCAAAGAAGAAGGGCAGCAAGTTACCAAGGGAATGTGAGCACAGTAAACATGAGAGTTCTAGGTAAGAACAATTTTCAATATCTCTCTCTGTGCAATGCTAGAAATCTGAGGACTGAAGGAAAATTTCATTTGGAGAGTGGAACATATCTTAAGGTTGAAGTCTGCCAGTTCCTGCCGCACAAGCTATATCCCTTTGATGCATAATGAATGGTTAAGCATGCTCTCCCCTGCTTGCACCCTATGCCTTTTCTATTGCAAGCCACTCTGTCTAGAACTGGCTTTTCCAGGTAAAGAGTGGGGACTTGGGATTCAGTTTCATGAATGGAAGTATAAGATGTAACTATTTTCTGAATTTCAAAGACTATGTGATCCCCCTCCACTTAAGGAGACTTTAATTAATTGGATGGCTGTGTGGAGATTGTTTGCAAGCACCCTACAGTAGGAATGGAACCCCCCCCCCCAAAAAAAACCCCAAAAGCATGTCTTTTGTGAGTAAAAAACCCTGAAGAGAAGCATCCTACACAAAATGTGCATATGATTGTTTTGCATACACATACACACACACACACACACACACACACACACAAATTTTCTCTGCAAGCAAAAAGGATTTACTGCATAGGAAATATGTTACTGCATATATGTTTCCGCTGCAGCCCTGCTGTAAATACCTAGTGTTTTGAAACAGAACCAGAATATTGTTCTGTTTTATTGTTCAAAATCTGCACCATAGCAGCCCTGTGCTACTTTAAAAGGAAAAGTCCACTTTGTTCTCTTTTAAAGCATCATCTGTGATCATCTGACTAACCTCTGAAAGCAAAAGACTACTTGGACTTCAGCAGCAGGTAAAATTCATTCCGTGTAGGAACTTGGCTGTAAATAGTTGATATACTGCTAGGGAAGTTAACAGTTATTACTATACATGCTAAATATGGCACTCATGTTAAACTGTTGCTGTTAGAGTCCACTTCGTTTCAGCCTTTGGACCTTAACTGCAAAACTATAAAAGTAAATTGGCAGATGAAAGAGGCATTTAGGAGAAGACATATCTCTTGGTTACCTTGTGCAGTGCACCCTGCAGGTTTTTCCTCTGAGCTATTTGAAAAGCAATATTCTTCTAAGAGCAAGACCATCTTTTCTGGACTATATTTGGGATGTTTGACTTTAGCCCACAAAGAGTTGGTGTTACATCCAGACTATTTAGAAAGATTATATATCGGATTATATGTCTGCCAGGATGATTCACCAGTGTTCTTTAGACAGAACAACGTGTGCCATTATTAATAGCTCCATTGCTATTCCTGTGCATTATTATTCAGCAGCAAAATATCTGATGGATTAGCACAGCAGCAAAGGGCCTTTGTAATTAGCATCACTCTAGTGTTCTCTCTTGAAGAACATCTTCAAATGTGGTATTTCCTATAGATGGGCAGATTGCATTCCTTCAACAGCGTAACATATTAGTCTGAGGTTTGGATTTGAACCAAGGAAATTCATTTTCAAATCTACTTCACCAGTAACTGTCTGGATACATGTGGGCAAGTAAACATAAATTACTTCCCCAAGTTGCTGTAGGGCTAAAGAGGGTGATAGTTCTCCCCTTCTTATGCAAAATGGCAGATTCAAAATATAATTAATAGTAGCATAAGTGCAGATCTAATTCATGAAATCACTATGGTGGGGTACAGACCGCCGCTTTGCGGCGGTCCCCCGACGGCGCTGTTTGCTCCGCGCGGGAGCCGCAGCAGCCAAACCGCGTGGCTCCCGCGCGGAGCAAAAAAGAAGCTCCATTTCGGAGCTTCTTTTTGCGGCGCCTCCATGACGTCGCGAGGCGCCTGGCGCGGACTTGCGACGTCATAGGCACCGCGACACGTCTGGACGCTGTGTGTCCAGTACGTAAAGATGGCGGCGCCCATGTAGAAGGGGCGCCGCCATCTTGTACGTATACAATACGTACTAGGGTTAGGGGGGTGCGGA
>NC_056522.1:152175992-152243390 GCF_019175285.1 Sceloporus undulatus | reverse complement strand
AATTCATTTTCAAATCTACTTCACCAGTAACTGTCTGGATACATGTGAGCTTCTTTTTGCGGCGCCTCCATGACGTCGCGAGGCGCCTGGCGCGGACTTGCGACGTCATAGGCACCGCGACACGTCTGGACGCTGTGTGTCCAGTACGTAAAGATGGCGGCGCCCATGTAGAAGGGGCGCCGCCATCTTGTACGTATACAATACGTACTAGGGTTAGGGGGGTGCGGAAGCACCGCCCCTTCCTAACCCTAGTACGTATTGTATACGTACTAAATGGCGGTGTGTATCCCGCCTATGCCTCCTTGGATATGTTACTCAGCCCCAGTTGTCTTTCAGTACTATAGGAACACCAGAGGTCTACCGTGTGGATTTTTTTGTATGACAAAGGCCTGAAACAGATGGGCAAAAAGGGCCAGCTTTGTGCCAGATGATACAGAGAGAGAGAGAGAGAGAGATCGGCTAGAAGCCACGCCAAGGCTGCCTAAGGTGACCCAAAACCAGCCACAAAAGAAGCGGGGAAAACTCTTCTTGCTGACAGTCCATTTTGGACTGTGGCAGGAGCCAGCCTCAGGACCACGGCATCTGGTTACAGCAGTCCTGTGGTGATCGGGGCTTGCTCACAACTGAAGCGACAAGAGGCTGCTCCCAGCCACTCATCTGTTTGAACTCAAAGTTGTTGTTTTTTAAAATGCACTTTCTACAGTTAAAAAAGTTGGCTGGTTTTCTGTATTGGAATTATGGATTTGAAACCTAGAGTTACAGATCCATTACTTGTCTGTATTTAGTAAGACTACGTACTCTTACGGGATATCTATGTAAACCCTACCCCAACCCAAGTTACAAGCTTGCTACCAGGTAGGGCAAATCTGGTCCATTAAGCTTCAAATTCGGGCTCAGAGAGGAGGATGTTTCCACCACCCCCTTCCCATCAGTGAATAAGCCTATGACAATCAGAAACAAAACCACTGTCACATGTCCTTGTTGCAGGGACACTTTCTGGTGGGATGGGAAGGGGTGGAAACACTGTTCTCCTTCCACCCTGAACAAAAGTTGAATGGACCTTCTCCACCTGATTCAACAGCTGGCTCTTAAGGCGGACTGGGGATGTTGGACAAGGAGATGCTACTTTGTTATACATACATAACTAAGTAGCCAATCTAGGATTCTGGTGATTGTCACCAAAATTTGGACTCCTTTCATTTGAATACACATTCAGGCATCTACAACTGCAGTTATTTTAAATTCCTTAAAGTGTAACATTGAAGCTCAAAAACCTCATGTGAATTTGGTAGGGTGTGGTGCAGGAATAAGGGAGAATCCAGGGAACCATTTGAGAGCACAGTCCTTTCACTACCATAAGGAATAACCATGATCTGTCCCAGTGATGGAGAACCTTTTACAGACCGAGTGCACAAACTGCAACCCAGACTCCACTTATTTATTGCAAAGTGCCATGTCCCTCTGGCTTTCTCGTATGAAACTCTGGCAAACTCTGTGCTAGGGAGACAGCATGTGTGCCCACAGAGAGGGCTCTGAGTGCCACCTCTGGCACACGTGCCATAGGTTCGCCATCACTGATATCCCATCAGTAGCCGCTTCCAGGTAGTAATGGTTCCCCTCCTTTGTCGCGAAGAAAGTATGTATATGGAAGTAGCCACTGACCTTTTCAATCAATGCACATATGCGTCAATGTGGTTATCCAAGCCCCATGAATTTGTTTTTCTGAATGTGTGGGATCTGGGAGATGGGTGTCTCCCCATCTATAGCCCTTAGCCATTGTGTACAATTAGATTTGCATGACTAGAAGATAATCAAGTCAATGATATTTTGGGGTTTTCAACATCACCAGTCCATTTGAAACCATATGAAAAAGATTGTTGGTATGAAAGTTTCAACAGAATGGGTATATATTTGCATAAACACCCCCTCTGTAATTATGGAAAAGTTAGGAAAACTAATGCATCATCTCTAGATAAAGATCACTTGCGTATTGCAGTTAAAGGCAACAAATATATGTTGCAAAAGAGTTTGCCCAAATGTTTAGCTTAATTCAGAAACAGTCCATGTTAACACAGTAATTGCGTATTGTTAATACTGACTTGTGTTTTTTCTTATGACCCAGACTGAAATGGATATAAACAAACGCCTTCTTGTGATGATTTTTCTTCATCTTGGCTGTCTACATTTGGCTAGGAGAACAGTGAAACATGGTGTGCTTAATGGAAAGAAGCCGTGGAAAGTTAAAGGAGGAAGGATAGGCTTGTCACTGAAGCGCAGAATGTAGTTTTCAAAGGCCCAGATTCAAATTTTTGGCATGTGAGCTAAACCTGCAATTTAGGTTAATTGCTTTCATGTCCCTTAAAGTCTGTGCTAGGAGTGCAGGTTCCAGTTCATAAAACTTCTACAGAATCAACCTGGAATTCTTCATTGCATATCCTCTGATTGTTCATAAGGCATTTCTCAAATGAAGCTTAGAACTGCTCAGTGATTGGAAAAGTTACTGTTTCGGCTACAAATCTCATCGTCTGCTTCCAGAAAGCCTCTAGCCATGCTAGCTGGGATGCTCTAAACATTATTACCTTAAAAAGTAACTTTTCTAAGTTCTGAAAGTAGTGCATGGCATAGCTTCCCACACTTTCTGCGCATGTGTTCTATATACATATTCAAGAGATTCACCATGTGCTTTATAGACTATAGCAAAGCCTTTAGTTGCATAGATCACGAAAAGTTATGGCTCACTCTCCATTAGGCATGCCACTACATTTGGTTGTCCTGATGCATAACCTGGACTCAGGATAAGAGGTTACTACCTTCAGGACTAAATATGGAGAAATTGAATGGTTCCAAAGTGTCAAGGTGGGGAGGCAAAGTTCATTCTATCACCCTATTTGTTCAAACTGTATGCAGAAAATATCATATGCAGATCAGGTTTGGACTTGGAGGAAGGAGGAGTGAAAATCAGAGGAAGAAATAGCAACAGTCTAAGACGGGGGTAGGCAACCTGCAGCCCGTGGGCCAGATGCGGCCCGGTGAGGACTTGGAACCGGCCCCAGCTCGGTCCTGCCGCCGATTGCCACCGGGGCCTTTGGCGTCTTGTGCGAGGGGCATGGTGGGGCAATTGTCTATAGAAGCCTCAGAAACATGCATTTATCTTAACATTTTTTAAAAAATCAGCAAATTTTCACGTGTCCTCCATTTTTTATTTAAAAAGTGCCCTCCATTTGAAAATTTTGTCCTACATTTGTCCCGGTTTATTTATTTATTTAAAAATTATTTAATTATTTATTTTTTGGCTTCGGCCCCCCAGTTGTCTGAGGGACAGCAACCCGGCCCCCGGCTCAAAAGGGTTGCCTACCTCTGGTCTAAGATATGCAGACGATACCATACTACTAGCAGAAAATAGCAGACTTGGAACAATTAGACTAGTCCCTCTACATTTGTGGCTTTGACTTTTGCGGATGTGATTATTCACGGATTTTATAAATATGTTTTCTGTAGAATTATCTAGGTCCTCCAGTGCAACATTGTGGTCAACTTTAATCAAAAATTGCACTGAAGGACCTAGAGATTCCTAGTGATAAACTCTACTAGGCATTTGTAGGTCTTCCAGGGCAGTTCTATGGCCAATGTCTGGTAAATGTTGACCACACAGTTGCACTAGAGAATCTAGAGATTCCTAGAGAGGTGTTCTCTCAGGTAAAAACATAGTGTTTTTTGTTATTTGCTGTTTTTCCACATTCCTATGCCCCTAAAGTGAACAAATGTGTATTAGGAAAGCCAAAGAAGAAAGTGTTAAGGCAGGACTACTGTTGAACAATAAGAAAACAATATTCACAGATATTCAAGGTAGACAATATGAAAATTGAAACGGTTAAGGATTTATCTTGCATCAATCATTCCTTAGAATGGAAACTGAAGTCAGGAAATAAGATAAAGACTAGGCATGGGAAGGACAACTATGAAAAAACTAAACAAGATTCTGAGGCACAAAGATGTACAACTGAACACTAATATTAGCATTGAATTTTTCTGTCACTGTGTATGGGCATGAGAGCTGGATGTTGAAGAGAGCTGAGAGAAAATCAACTCATTTGAGATGTGGTGCCAGAGAAGAGTTCTGTGGATACCATGGATGGCTAAAAGACCAACAAATGGGTCATAGAACAAATCAAACAAAAACTCCCCCTAGAAGCCAAAATGACTAAACTGAAGCTGTTGTTCTTCAGCCATATCATGACACACTAGACATGTCACACTAGAAAAGACAATATTGTTTGGAGAGGCAGAAGGCAGTAAGAAGAGAGGAAGATTACATTTCAGATGGATAGACTTCATAAAGGAAGCCATAGCCCTTAGTTTGCAGGACCTGAGCAAAGTGATTGAGGATAGTATCTCTTGAAAGTGTCTCATTCACAAGGTCCCCATAAATCAAGGTCAATGTAAAGGCAGCTAACAAGAAACAACAATTCATGTAAAACATATACATCACTTTATTTTGAACAGATAGCAGTGTACCTGTGGTTCAGAGGTGATCTCCATAGAGTTACTAACAAAACTCAGGCATGCTTAACTTCAATAAAATGGCTGTACTGTGGAAGCAATAGGCACAAATGACTAATCTCCTGGAAAGAAGAGGCAATTGTATATTCTATCATACAAGTGTATATTGTATAACATGTCTCATCTTTTGAGTTAGTGAGAAGCACACAAAAGGATCACCATTTAAACCTTGAGCATCTTGCAAATCCCCACATGCTTCCCAGTCCTAAATCCTCTCCAATGTGCTAGGCTTTATTGTAACTTCTCATTCATCTTCCCCACTGTGCTCTCGCCATCTACACTGGAAGATAGGAGCAGTTTCAGGAGGGATGCTAAGTGAGAGAGGAGGAAGAAAATTCACATGATGACAGCAGAAGTGCATGCCTTTTTTATGCAGCCTGGACCTCAATGGCTCCAAGAATTAGACTCCAAGTAATCAAGAGTTTCCCAGCATATGTTAACATTACAGTTCATCTAACCCTGATGATGATGATGATGATGATGATGATGATGATGATGATGATGATGGCTGTTTAAAGCAGTAGCAATGGCTCCATGGCACTTGACCACTGAGGAAAGCAACCACACATGCAATAGATATACTATGTGGGTCTTCTGTAGGACCTTGGCCTTTTTGTTCTTGCCTATGAGGATGGCCTAAGGGAAGGCTTTCATCCCTCTTTTTCAGGTGCACTGCTTACATTATGGCAAGTTATTTTGCAAGAATCCCACCTTTTCCCATTCTTTATTCTCATTCACCTGCCATATTAGGGTCTGGCATTTCAAACAGGTTTTTGTTAGTGGCTGAGAGGATTGACATTTTTTTTTACATTTCAAGAGCACAGGCTGAACCCTGGATCTGAGATTCTGATCAAAATGCATTCTAGTGTGTCCTCCCCCCCCCAATTTCAGGACAGATCTAAGCACCACTTTGATTTCCCATTATGCTGTGGAGCTATATCATGTTGTGAACATGATGAGAAATTAAAATGAGGGCAGCTGTCCAGTGATGCTCAGAGTGCAGAAGAGGAGGAGAGGACCAAGCCAAAATTGTCAGGTTTTGGTTTAAGCCTTGAAGTAATAAATTTTGAATTGCTGATAACAATTGTAGGATAGTTATGTTCCTCCTCCCCACTCCTTAGTTAAAGTATATCTTCAGCTAAAAGGAATGCTCTTAGTTGTATTTTAAATCAATAGACGACAGCTTCTTGCAGAGCAAATAAATACAGTAGGCAGAGTAGATACCTCAGCTATCTGTACTAATTTGGGATGGAACAAGCTTCTAACTGGGGTGTTACAAACATGGTTCTATTTGCAATGGTAAAATGTCGGAGGGTGTTTTACTGGACAAATAGTCAAGAAATGGCTGCCTCTGCTTTTAAAAAAAATGTGTTGACATTGGGAGAGACTACCAGCATTGGTGTGGAAGAGGGGAATGGCTAACGTTTACAATGAGGGTTGCAATCCTTCACTTATGGCATCCTCTCCTAGTGCAGAGTGAAGCAGCTGCGTCCAGTGACAGATGATAAAAGGTAGCAGCATGATGTTGAAGAAAGAGATGTGTACTGTGCAACCTATTTCATGTTGTCTAAACCAGCCAGCTGCCTATGTTTTCCCATAGTACATATTACAGAGAGATGAATGTGCCAGTTCAGTCTACTTTTGTATATGGAATGATAAGGGTGCCATCTTTTTCCTGGTCACAGGCTGCAAAAGAGTTTTGACCAGCTGTCCACCTCCCAAAGTCAGGAGACATAACATCCAAAGCTAACCACCTTGATTTGGGCCTAAAACAGAAGATTTCTAGCACTTCTCAGATGTACTATAGTACAACACAATACAACACAACACAATACAATACATGTTGAATAAAAATAAATTAATTTACAATCTTGTGGCCCTTTCAGAACACCCCGATCCTTTACTTCTGATATAGCTGCTTCACTTTGCTTAACAGTAGGGCTGGAGAGGATTATTTTGCACTTGGGCTAGAAGCCTGACTGCATTGTTTTGTTTCACTGAGGAAGCTCAGAAAAGCCAAACATATATATGTGTTCTTGTATATACATCCCAGTTGTGTGAAAGAGTTTTTTTTAATTACATTACAAAAAATCCAAATGGGATATCAGAGACTGTGCCTGTCGAGCACATATCAAACAGAGGTTAGTTGAAGACAGCATTTGGAAGCAAAAGTTCAAAAGGAAAGGGTAGAAAGAGGCTTGTCTTCTTTCTTTCGAAGATGGAGTGCAACTGGAAGCAGGATGGAGCCAAAGGGCTGGTTCAAGAGTAATAGAATCCTGGCTCTGCATGCTAGTTTATCTTCTACAAGATGAACTCCTGCCAAGCCATATACACACAACATCATACTGCAGCGGAAAGTGTCTGATGCTTCTCCAGAGTATTTATGAGGGCTTCTGTTTTGAAGATAGTTTCTTAGGTAACTGAAGAATAACATAATGTGACCATTTCTCATCTATTACATTCTTTGGCTTTCACATTGTATTAAGCTGCAAGAATGTTGATCTCTTCCCCTCCTCTCTGCCCACCCTTTTTCTTTTCTACATTAATAATGGATATTTTAACATTACATTTACTGTGCACAGGAGGGAAGGCGTCATTTTTCTTTGAAGATCATGGATGCACCATCCCTGATCCAGAGACATTAGGTGCACACAACTTAAGGGAATCAGTATTTTAGATTTACAAGTGGAAATCATGCCCAGACTTTTCGTCAGAACTCCAGACTCTAATCTGTAGGTCTGCATCCACACTGCAGAAACAAAGAAGTTTGACACCACTTTAACTGCCATGACTCAATGCTATGGAATTGTAGTTTTTTGTGGCACGAGACCTCTCCAATAGGCTAAAGGTCTCACAAAACTACAATTCCCAGAATTCCACAGCATTGAGCCATGACAGTTAAAGGGGTGTCAAACTGTTTCATTTATTCATTGCAGATACAGCCTGAGTCTTTTAAAGGAGCACACAATGCTTCTTGCACACATGTCCTTTGGAGATTTAATGAGAGCAATGTTTATTTTGCACTATTTGGACAGTGAAAGCTAAATATAAAAGGCACAGGAATAACTGGCCCTCATATTGTGGCAATGCGATCACAGTTTTTGACAGCTGGTTTTCTCTCTCCTTATCCATCTTTATGTTAGATATGAATGGAGAAAACAAATGAGGATATATCTCTTTACCATTCATTTGGCTGGCACTGTGGAAAATGTTGACCACAAGCACAGGGAAATTCAGAAGTCTTTAGGCATGCTCAGGAAATGTTAATGTACAAGAAAAGACAGAGGAACAACTGGAGAAAAAAGAAGTTTTGGAAGTTAGAAATCCAGAGATATTAGTAAGGTAAAATAGGATCTTAACAAAAATCATGGAGCAGGATTGTAAGGTAAAGCTACCATCTTATGCACATTGAAACATAAGCCCCAGTGAACTCAGTGGGACTTACTTTTGAGTAGACATGTCTAGAGTTGCACTGCAAACTGCCTCAATTAGCTTGCTCTGGATTTCACATAACTTCATGACATTTTACAAACGGCTCTTCCTCCCTTTGATTTAAGCCATTTCTTCTCAAGGGGATTTGAATAAATTGCCTCATTATTCATCCCAATTTTTGAAAAATAGACCTATCTTTGTCAAGTGTCTGCTTGAAAATAATTTCATTGTGCTCGTGGTACTGTGGGAGGAATCAAAGGATTAAAGTCATTGCTTTGTACTCATATGGTAACAAAGGCAAGAATCATAACTCTCTCTCTCTCTCTCTCTGTGTGTGTGTGTGTGTGTGTGTGTGTGTGTGTGTGAGTGCCTATGCACAGAAACCTATACAGAGATCCTTGTCTTCTGGTGGCTTCCATATTATGCTCAGGGAAACTGACTGAAACTTTTAAGAGCTATCCAGAGTGCTGAATCGTATTTCCAAAACAGTTTCAGCACTTTCAAAAGCATATTTAAAGTTCAGACTAAAAACCAGAGCAGACTCGCCACTTTACCCACCACTGCAGATACAGTTAGGTAAAAATGTCCAGAATCAAATGTCCTTCTTTATATTATATTACTACATCATACTTTTTAAAAGTATGGCATAAATGCTTCTACAAATCTATGCTTGATCAAATGTGACTTTCCTGGCTCCATCCTCTATTCTTCTCCTCACTGATATCTCAAAGTAATAAAATTGCCCGTCTTGGAGTATTAATAGTTCAGCCTGCCTGTAATGCTCAGCTACTTTACAAACCGAATAATAATTCCTGAAAAATATTCTTGGCTTCAGTCTGAGGCCTCATCCACACTGCAGAAATAATGCAGTTTGATGCTTCTTTAACTGTCATGGCTTCATCCTATGGAATCTTGGGATTTGTAGTTTGTAGAGTGCTGGCAAAGGCTAAATATTATACAAAACTACACATTCCAGAAACCCATAGCATGGAGCCATGGCAGTTAAAGCAGTGTTGAACTGCATTATTTCAACAGTACAAATGAGGCCTGTTTAAGTTTTCAAATGATACCATCACTCTGAGTCTAAGCTCCCAAGTATCTTCTGCTTGAGCTGGCTGCCTCACCTTGCCTAATAGTAAGTAAAAGTAATGTTCCCCATCTCTGCTTGTCACAGGAGGCCATAATTTTTAAAGGTGATATTTGGCCTAACTTGTTGTCTTCACTTTTTATTTTCCAAATAAACATATTACGCCAGTTTTTAAAATCCCTGAATATGGTATGTGACTTACAATGGAGAGTGTTGGCGCACAAAGAAAGTTTAAGGAGTTGTGCACAACACAGTCTTATTTGGCCAGTGGCATGCTATTACCAAAAATATCAGCAAGGGTTAAGTCTGAGGTCATTCCAAAAGTGTCTCTACACATAAAGTGCACAACAACTTTACCCCTGGCTCCAACAATTATAGAGAAAAAGGAGATCCATCAGTTCTGTTAGCTAACTTTTCTCTTGTGTAAACTTGGCACTCAGGGAATTTAATTCTTTTAAAGGAATAAAAGCCTCTGCATATGGCCGAGGCCCAAAGGAACACTTTATCACTTGTATATAAGAAGGTATTTGATTGTGACTTAATTATACAAAATTCATCTATTTATTTTCTAACTGTCTGCAAACTCCCTAATTGTAGATTATTTACTGATGGAACTACTTAGAGTCCATTATTCTATTACATTAATGCCATCAAATCCCCCCTCCCCAAAACATGGAAATATTTAATGGCAGACTTTAAATCTGTTGAGACATTTATTGGTGTTCAAAGGGGAAGCTTACCAAAAACTGGGAAAGTCAGTGGGTGAGGCAAAGCAAGAGACTTCTACTCTCAGGGAAAGGAGCACACATTTTTAAAATAGAGATGTTGCAAAGTGTACAGTCCATTTTATCACCGTAGTCTTGGGGTTTTAAGACTTTAAGGAACGGAAAATCTACTGCTACTCTGGATCACATCTTCCAAGAAAGACTTATCTGAGGCTTATATAATAAAGCTTTTAAGCTGAAAAGGCCAAGTTTAAAGAAAACCAGAAAGCCTTTCCTTGACTCAGATTATCTGCTCACTTAATGAAGCTACCATACTCAATAATGTTCCTACCATGATTATACCAGTTACTGCTGCAAGGAGAGCAGGGCTAGACAGAGTACTTGAATGTGCCATGGAAGCAATCCCCAGAGCTTGGAAACAGTATTTTTAACTACAATTCCCAGAATCCCCTTGGCCAACATGACTAGTAGCCATACTAGCGGTGAGATTCTGGGATTTGTAGTCTAAAAGAGTACATTTTCCAGGCTTTGGGAGCCTTCCCAAGGGCATCTAGAAAAGTGAATATAAGCACCTTTTCAAGGGGGCACAGCAATGTCAGGATGCAGTAACTTTACAGAGCTTGGAAGTAACTAATTATAAATAGTTACTCATAAACCTTCTTGTGATAACTAAGTTATAATTAAGTTAGATTACAGTTGGAATTTACTAAAGGATACCTTAATTTTGTGATAGAACTGTTTGTTACCTTTGTTGTGGTGGTAGTGTGGTCTCACTAAATTGTGCAAGATGGGTATCATACAGTTCAAGTACTGTCTCTGCTGTTGCTTCCTTTTCTCTTGTGAGTGCTGAGGTGGATGGAGGATAAGTGTGTCTTACACCACACTTTTTAAAAAGAGTTAAAATAAGTATTCTTGTTATTTTTGAAAATAAGAAAAGTAAAAAGTTTCTTTTAAAATTGGAATTTAAAAACTCTGAAGGCTCTAGATCCCTTCTAACCTTGGAAGCTACACAGGGTCAGCTCTGGTTAGTATTTGGCTGGGGGACTGCCAAGGAATACCAAGTGCTATAGGCTATAATTCAGAGGAACTGACCAAACTTACCAGTCTCTAGCACCTCTAGAACCAGTGTGGTATAGTGGTTTATGTGTTGGACTATGATTCTGGAGACCAGAGTTCAATTCCTAGCTTGGACATGTAAACCCACTGGGTGAGCTTGGGCAAGTCACACTCTCTCAGCCACAGGGGAAGGCAATGGCAAACCTCCTCTGAACAAATCTTGACAGGTTCACCTTTGGGTGACCGTAAGTCAGAAATGATTTGAATGCACACAACAAACAAACAAAAGCACCTTTAAATGCTCTGAATCTGAAAAACATGATGTAGTCAAAGTTTGTTATGCTTATTTCTCATTGGTCCCTCCATCCCTGCTCTGCTGAGTGGAAAAATCACAATGTACAGGACAATCACAATGTACTTTTCCTTGTCTCCTGGAATCTGCAAAATGTCAAATGAAGACAATGAAGAGTTGTTTCCTCTCCATCCAATGCATAGCCTGGTCATTATCATGAGCCTTGATTATGTTCTCATTAATGCTGTTAGTTTAGATGATTGAAAGCTACTCCAGATTGTAGCTTCAAGAACACCCGAATTCAGTTTGAAACAATTGCATGAGAGTCCTCTTCACTTCAGACATCTCCCAAACCTCTATGAAGTGGCTAATATGCACTTCTACTTTCTTGTCAGATCAACTGATCTGGAAATAACATCTGGTTAATTCACAGTGTTGCATTTAGTTACTTAACTGTGGGTTTGGGCCTAAATCCAATTATTAGTTACAACCAGATTAGATCCAATGAATCAATGGGAATTTGATAAGTCAGCACTTTGATTGGGTTCCATTGACTCAATGAGTCTAACAACTTAATTTAGTTGTTACAACTGCCAACTGAATTTAGGCCACAGTTTCTCAACTGAACCAAGTTAAAAGCAGGCAGAATTGTCCCTGAGTGTTCAATTAATCTTTCCTAAGCCCTATTTTACCATGGCTATTTTGCCTATAGCTAGAGAGAAACCTACGTGAACAATTAAAGAGGAGTAGTTCATAGCAACAACTTTTACACCATCTTAGATTCTTTGCCCTTATGGAACAAAGATATAAAAAATCTGCTAAAATTGTATATTCATTTCATTCAGTTTGATCAAAAAGTTTTTTAAAAGGTAAAAGTGGTTAGCTGATTTGCCCAATATAGTCAGTGAGGAAGAACAAACAAAGCTTGAGGTTTTACTAAGGTTTTGATCTGGACTCAGGTTGAAGTGAATGGCCCTCAGATTGGTCCTTTCCAAGTCAAGAGTGTTCCTGAAAGATTAAGCCAGTATCTGAATTAAATCTTGTGTACAATTTGCAACCCATAAGCAAATCCCTTACTAATTTTTCTCCCGCCAGAGACTGTGTCAGTGTGTGTATATGTGTGTGTTTAATGAAGAATACTGTTTTCCAAAAAAAGTAAAACAGCAACAAGAAATCACTTAGGTAAAATTGTTTGGGTAAAAATCATGGTTGTGGTATTTTTGTGTAAATCTAATTGTCACACCATTAAATAGTAACAACCTTGTTCCTTTTTGATATCTAAAAGCTAACTTCTAATTGCTTAACCTAAGCATTAAAGGTCATGTACTACATCAAATAGCCTAATCATGTTTCCTATACGTAATAGACCATCCATCTTTCTGCCCTGTTTTAGGAGTTTTAAAAAAATATGTAGACTTTAAAATAAATACCAGCAGGCAAAGAGAAAAACCATGTTGCTTTTGAAGAACATTTGTTTACCCCGGTATTTTCAAGAGCTGGAAGCCTTGAAGAATGCTTTTGCCAGTCATTTTGTAGCAAGCATTATACTGTCCAGGAATAATCTTTCAGGTTACAATAGCTTCTGGTTTTCTGTGCCATATCACCTTACAATTGCCCCCAAATTGTTTCTGAATCACATTTCCTCTGGCAAGGAGAAGGAACCCTCATTTTGTATTATATTTACAATTCACAGTACTTTCCCTCTACCGGCATAGCAGTTTTAATGTCAGAATGAAAAATGATAAAGCATAAATTAAATAGCAACCATATGTTTTCTGCAATATATCTCCCTGTTTCTTTCCTTAGGTAAACAAGCCCCTTATCTTCTAATGAAATCTGCATTTGGGATCCTCCGATTGCGTCTCACAAAGCGGCCTATTGTGTATGTGTGTATGCTGATGAGTGACTAAATGGCTTCATGCATAAGTAAAGAAATCTTATTATCCTCACAATCAAACTCTTTCTATCCATCAAGGGATGGATGAGAATTTTGTTTCCATCTGGGTTCATTTCATTACTGAAATGGTACCCAAATTCACAAAACTAGATTGTGGGAGACAGTGCAACTGACAGCTCCTCCCAAATCTAGAGTAGTGAAATTTTCATTTCAGTACATTTATGTTCAGCATAATTCAGATATGGGGAGAAGTGAAAATGACAGCATTTTCAAGTTTAGTTACTGCCCATCATGTTTCACAATGCCACTCCTACCTCACAATTTTGCTAAAGGGACATTTGACCAACTTCCAGCCAGTTAACTATCTCAGCATACATTGTAAAAAAAGAAGAAATATTTCATCCTGAAAAAGGAAGATGTGTGGTATGCTTTAGCCTCTGATATGACTTGCAGATTGACTCAAATGACAAAACTGGATCCTGTAATGGGGAAGGGTAGAAGGGCTTGAGCTGTGCCAAAGACTAGGGACTGCTAAACCACCCTGCAAAATAACCAGACATGTTCAAACACCAAGGCTCCTATATAATTTAGCTTCCTGAGGAATCATCAAGCAAAGGTATATTAAATGATTGATCATAATCATTTGTGTGTGTGTGTGGGGGGGGGGTGATCAATATATTCTGTGTTTTCTTTCTTTCCTTCCTTTTTTTTTGAAATTTATTACAAGTAGGCAAACAAAAATATGTGCTCCTCCAATTTTGCGCCCCCCCCCCCCCCCCAAATAGTTCCAAGGGTCAAGAATGAGAAAATAAAACTTGGTTTTAAAGCTATTTCATATATCCATGGAATGCCATTTGTAGTAATAATTTATATTTTATGGTTTCATTTACTAGATCGAAATTATATAGGCCAGTATTCTTTATCAGCTCCTAAGTTAAGCATACTTAACCTTAGTTAAGTACAGTGGACTCTTGTTATACGCTGGGGTTTGATTCCAAGATCCTCCGTGGATAACAAAATCCGTGGATGCTCAAGTCCCATTAAATATAATGACATAGCAAAATGGTGTCCCTTATAAAAATGGAAAATCAAAGTTTGATACTTTATACTTTTTTTGAACATTTTCAAACCGTGGATGCTTGAATCCATGTATAAAAAATCCGTGTATACGAAGGGCCGACTGCATACTTAGCTAAATAACCTCTCCTGGCCCAGCCCATCCCAAAGCTGATGGATACATCTTTCTCCTGGGCTCCAGTCACAGCAGAATGGGTCCCCTTCTCCACATGCTGCTTACACCTGATAAAATAAGTTGTGTACTGAGTTACGATTGTGGGGAAAGTGTCAAAATTGTGACTAAGTAGTGATCATGAATACAGAATAGTTACAGAGCAGTAAATCTAGGTAATTGTTCCACATTCACAATCATCATTTTGTCATGATTTTCACACTATTGCTGTGAACATAACTCTCCACACACAGAGACACATCTACTTTGCCAGACATCAGCTGCATGAGAGAAGAAAGTCAATACTGGATCATGAGTGAATGTTTAGATAGATAGATAGATAGATAGATAGATAGATAGATAGATAACGATCAACTGATCAAACATCACAAACATCAGTCAGCAAACATCAATCAATCAACAAACATCACAATAAATCATCAAATTGTAAAACTAAATAATAGTTAAAATTTCACTTATGACATTATACTAAAAATAAAAATAAAATTTAAAAGAATAAAATCATTATAAATGTATGAAATCATTATACAATTTTAACAGACTAAAAAAGATGATGAACTTTTAAGGAACCATCTTATGCTGAGAGACCATTGCCGCTGCACAAAAACTGGCCACCCTTGTTGTTATTACTGGGCACTGGTCTGCCAGCAAATAAGATACTTAAAATTCATCAATTCTTCCAGGAAAACGACTAAGAATTGGATGAATAAAAATATGGTAATAGCCATAATAAAAAGGACAATACAACAATACATGACCTATAGTCTCCACTGTACCAGTTCCATAGGGGCATATGCATAGATCATAGTTGTTGTTGTTTCCATCTTGTTTTTGGGGGGGGTGGGGGGGCAGTTAGGCCAAAAGAGGTTATTTAATACAGTATACTCAACTAAATATCTGATAGCAAATATTGGCCATAGTGAGGTTTTGTTTATTTGATTTTCTGCTTAGTACACACTTGTACTAAATGTAAGACAGTCACCTATTCTGACTCCTGTGCTGCAGTGGTTAATATCACAGAATGATAGGAAAACATTTTATGAAGTGAAAGTTAAATAGTAAATGGATGTTTTTGTATACATGCACACTGTATACGCAGAGAATTTCCCAAGGGATTGGCACAAATCACAATTATTTCACATCTGTTTAACCTGGTTTCATTCTGGTGTTCTTTAAGACAACATCCTGCTCCCAAATTCAGATAAAATGTTTTGGCTGAAAACATATTAAAGTTATTTTTATGTAAAGATGCAGCAACAAACTGATGTGATTATAAGGAGCCCATGAACTTGTCATTTCACTACAAACTGAGGCCAGAAGAAAATGATGTCCTAATGTTAGAACATAGCCAAATATCCAACCATGAGTGCTAAAATTGTCTATCAGCAACACCATGTCTTTGAGTATCAGGGATACTAGGGGCTCATATGCACTACAGAATTATAGCACTGTTATTCTGCTTTAACTCTCCTGATTCCAGCCTATGGAATCCTGGACTTTA
Source organism: Sceloporus undulatus (assembly GCF_019175285.1). Classification (NCBI taxonomy): domain Eukaryota; kingdom Metazoa; phylum Chordata; class Lepidosauria; order Squamata; family Phrynosomatidae; genus Sceloporus; species Sceloporus undulatus. Next base: position 152,227,591 of record NC_056522.1, on the reverse strand, counting down.
CATTTTAGGGAGGGACATCCAGAATTCTCAGTCAGAGCAATTTAGTTCTTCATGCGATTATCAGTCCTAGGATTCCACAGGACAGAGTCATGGCAGATAAAGGGGAATAATAGTATTAGAATTGTGATGTGTAAAATGGGCCGGCCTTCCTTCCTTCCTTCCTTCCTTCCTTCCTTCCTTCCTTCCTTTTTCTTTCATTGCTTAATTAATTTATTTATATTCCACCTTTCTCCTTGAAAGTAACCCAAGGCAACTCTTGGGCACTGTATATGTAACCCCCATATCGAAGGCCAGTATAAGACTGAATAACATGTTTCCAGAAGGGGCAAGAAAAAGAGAATCTTATTTCCTTCATGCTTTGCTAAGAGAACCTCAGGAAACATCTAACTATTATCAGAAATAAGACACTAGTGTTGAGGTGGAGATCTAAATTCTAGCCAGCATTTCTGTCAAGATGTGATAGAGAAATACAAAAGTGAAGATGGAAGATGGAAGGGGAAATCAGATAAATCTTCTCTGTGGAAATTTCATTGAATGAAGTGATTCTAACCCCTTTCAGACATTTAAAAACAGATATGCAAAAGGCATATTCTAAGGGACAGCAACTGGGGGAGAGTGTACAGTATATGTGTAGAGCATAGCAATTCTGATTAAGAAGCAAGGACTCCACTTGCTAAAAAAAAGAAACAATGGGTTTATTCTAAGTAAAAGAACTCCATTAAAGATAGGAAAACTATGTAAGGGTGGTAGGCTAATACTGAACTAAACAAGTTTCATTTTTGGTAGAAGTAAGAGAAGAGGTGGGAATATCCTTAAGTGTATCAGTTTTTACATCTCAGGACAGAGAAGAGATAAAGAGACTTTGGGTCATTGACAACTAATCATTTCTGTGAGTGTGGTTGCAATTTCAATAGCAACAAAGTATTGGAACCATGTTGCCTCTGATTTCTAAGCTAGCCACCTCCTTTCAAGTTTTGTGGACAATGGTTTCCCATGCTAAGATCAAAAACAAATTTGAACTGGTAGTTTGGCTGGTTTTTATACATGGAAAGGGTATTCTTTGGGCCCATACAGACAGGCCAAAATAAAGCTGCTTTGGGTCACTTTGGAGATGACACACACATCTTAAGAGGCCAGAAGCTGCACCAAAGCAGTGCTCCAATCCTTAGGACTGGAGTGTGGCTTTAGCATGGCTTCTGGCCTCTTAGGACGCATGCATCATTTAAACAACATACTTCCAAAGTGACCCGAAGCAGCTTTATTTTGGCCTGTCTGTTCAGTCCCTATGAGTCAGAAATAAGACTTTATTGAATCAACCCAGGTGGGTGGGTGGGTGGGAGGATCACACCTGTTAGTCCCACCCTAAATATCCCCATAGATATACTTCAGGTCCTTAAGCATCAAGTACGGTCAGCACCATGAGTTTCCAAGCTCCCATATAAATAGGAACCCTAGTAGGTCATATTCATCTGACTGCAGGATGCAGACCAACATTTGTTAATGCTTTAATAAACATTCCCGTGGCCTCATTTATTTACAGAATACATCTTGTTTTATATATAAGGGGAGGGGAAAACTTCTCCAATGCAAATACCACTAAATATTTAAATTGGTTAAATTGGTTAAACATTCTATTTGGAACAGTTTTCTCTTAATTTGTTAACTTTCTGTTCCCTTTGATCTGGCTCAGCCTTCATGTTAAATCCCTGGAGCTTTCAAAGGGCAGCTTGCAGAAAGTTATATACACAAATACACCAAACATTTCAAATAAAGTCCCAATGCATAAACCAAGGAACTGGAGAAATTTGACAACAGCTGTGAGATTTAACACTAATAGTTTTGAAAGATTTTGGCTTAAAGGTTAAGAGTGTCTTATGACAATAAGCAGACTTGGTATATAATGTCAACAGTCCTGTTGCAACATGTCCACTTTTAATTTATTCTTGTTCACTTGCATGAGACAAATAATATAATTATGTATGTCTGGCTCATGACATTTTTTTAAAAAAAGCCAACAACAAAATTACACCCATCATTTCTTCAAGAACAGCAACTTCTAAAGCTCTTGGCTTGCATCCCTTATTAACATTAAAAACATTTTTGTTTGAAATACGATAACCTGTGCATTCGCAAATTGCATTGTGATTTGTTATTATTCTTTGCATCCCAGTGCTCCTAAACAAGCAAGTGCTAACTTATTATAACTAAATATAATAACTCCAATCCTGTTGCCTTTGTTGTTGTTAACTGCCATCAAGTTGACTTTGACTTATGGTGACCCCTATGAATGAGAGACCTCCAAGTCACCCTATCCTCAACCACCCTGCTCAGATCTTGCAGAGTAATGTCATGCCTTCCTTGGTTGAGTCCATCCATCTGTAATGTGGTCTTCCTCTTTTTCTACTGCCTTCTACCTTACCAAACATTGTCATTTCTATGGAATAATGTCTTCTCATGTTATGCTCAAAGTACAAAAGTCGCAGTTTAGTCATCATGGCTTCCAGGGATTGTTGAGACTTGAGTTGCTTTAAGACCTATTTATTTGTATTTTAGCACTCCATGGTATCCAAAGCACACATTTCTAATGAGTTGGTTTTATTCCTGTCAGCTTTCTTCACTGTCTAGCTTTCACAACCATACATAGAAATGGGGATTATTGCAGTGTGCACCATCCTAACTTTAGTAGTCAGTGCTATATCTTTATATTTCAGGATCTTGTCTGATTCCTTCATAGTTGCTCTTCTAAGTTCCGGTCATCTCTTGATTTCTTGACTGCAGCCTGCATTCTGATTAATGACTTAGAAAAGATATGGGAAATCTGAACTATTTCAATGTCTTCTTCATCTGCTTTAAAGTTAGGCAAATTATCTGTGGTCATAATTTTTGTTTTCTTAATGTTTAGCTGTAAACCTAAATTTGCACTTTCTTCCTTGACTTTCTTCAGTAATCATTCCAAGTCTGTGCTATTTTCTTCGACTATAGTCAAGAAATCAAAAGATGACTAGGACTTGAAAAGGCAGCTATGAAGGAACTGGGCAAGATTCAGAGCCAGCATGGTGTATTGGTTTGAGTGTTGGACTATGAATCTGGATGCCAGGGTTTGAAATCAAGATTGGCCATAGAAACCCAATGGTTGACCTTGGACAAGTCAAACTCTCTCAGCCTCAGAAGATGGCAATGGCAAACCCCTCTGAACAAACTTGCCAAAAAAAAAAAAAAATTCACCTTAGGAGTGCCATGTCAAAAACAACTTGAAGGCACACAGCAACAACAATAGCAACAACAACAATGTATGGTGTCATTTGCATATCTTGAATTGTTGATCTTCCCTTTCCCAATTTTCACACCTCTTTCTCTTGAATCTAATCCTGGGTTAACATATGATACTATCAGTGTACATGTTAAGAGATAAGGTGACAAAATGCAGCCTTGCCTGACCCCCATTCTGTTTCTGTCCTGATGGCAGCCTCCTGTCCTGAGGACAGATTATACATCAAGACATTCAAATGTTGTGGTACACCTATTTCTTTAAGATTGATACACACATTTCTTTATGATCAGCACAACCAGAGGCTGATTTTCTGCTGATATTCTTTGGTGTGCTCTATTATCCAACATGTGCTTGCAATATGATTTCTAGTGCCTCTTCCTTTCCTGAACAAAGCTTGGACATCTGCAGTTTCTCACTTCATATATAGTATCTTTGTTGTAGAATTTTGAGCATCACTTTACTTGCATGATAGATTAATATAATGGTCTTCTGGTTACTGAAATCTCTGATGTCTTCATAGAGGTTGGAATGTGTATTTAGTGTTTACAATCTGTGGGCTATTGTTTTGTTTTTAATATTTGTTGACATATTTTATTTAGAACTGAAGTAGGTTCTGTCAATGTAGCTTAAAGCAGCTCTATTGGTACACCATCTGTTCCTGATTATTTGTTTCTTTCAAACACTCTGAGTCTGAGTGGAGCTCACACTTTACTTACTTTCTGAAACTGGAGGTTCATCTTCAAATGATTCTTTCTTGAATGAATCTGCCATTGATCAGTTTACCTTTATGTCTTATTTACATAATTTAGTCAGACTGTACATTATAACCTTTGACTGCATTTACAACTTCTCTCCTTAATGCCACCCCATTTCTTCTTAGATTTTATTTTTCTGAGTAAAACACTGTAATTACAGTATCTGACTTAAGATGTCTAATTCTTGACCTCTTTAGTTCACTCATGTCAATGTTGCAATGTTGGTCCATTTCATATCTTGATTCATTATCTCTAGCTTTCCCTGATTCATGCTTCTTACATTCCATGTCCCTATAATATGTGTTGAACAGCTTTGGACTTTTCTTTCACTTCTGAGCATGTCAGCAGCTAAACATCCATTTGGCTCAAGTACAGCTGCATCATTAACCACAGCACTACTTGTAATTGTTCTCAGCTGTATCACAGTATCTCATTAGTTACATCTGACCTGGGAGACATATCTTCTGGCACCCCTGTTTGTTGCATTTTGGATTTCTCATCATAGGGTTATTGTGGTAAAATACATTAAAAAGGTGTTTACCATACCTCTTTCTGTGCAGTACTAACAAGTGTTAGCTATGGTGCCACTGCTGTTGTCACTGAGAGATCCTCTGCCAGTAGTCACCACTTATAGCCATGTATCTGAAAAAATATCATCACAATATCATTGTTTTTCTTTCTTTCTCTCTTACTACTGCCACTTCATTGTTTGCAGTTTGTCTTTTGAATGAAATGAATGCCCATAATTGTTCTCCCATTTCTCCATTCAGCTAGGGAACTCAAAAATATTGAAGTTTGCATTTTAATATATAACATTAACATCAGAGCTTGAAATCTGAATGTTGTAGATTTGTTGTCATCCTCCAATTAAATTTCATCAGCTGAAACTATCAAACTTCTTATTTCTCCATATATCTAGCCTTTTTGGCCCCTTTTTGTTCAATTATTCAAAGCTGCTTTGTTTACACATTTTTTAAAAAAATAAAATAAAAAATACATGTTCACTAAATAAGGTCGAATGTTAACTATGATTGAATGTCAGCCAGCTATTGATATTTAAATGTTTTTGTTGTTGTTGTTTTTTCTTCTCAAAAATGTAGCTGGGATTCTCATTAGTAAGACCTCTTGTCAAATTGTATTGACCTCCTTTTGTCATAAGTAGCCAAATGGGACTGTAGGAGTGTTCTGGACACTCTCACTGCACAAGAAAGGAGGCTGAGCATTGCCCCATATGAGCAGAATGTGCAACTAAAACATGGCTGAGTCTTATATAGTGTACAGGCAAACTATAAGAGGATTATTTAACAAGTATGTGTTGATGTGGTCTTTCAAGGCAAACACATTGGAATTCACTGTGCTCTATTGTCAAAAATTGAATGCCTTGGTATGTCAACTACGTAGTATCTCCTAAATTCTGGTTTTCATCCTAGTTAGTCCTACTCAGAGTAGAATTATTGAAATGAATAGAATTTAGATTAGATACCATTTGGTATGAGAAACAGGGATATGAAATATTTACATACTGGATACCCACACTGTACTGTACAGTGCATCCGCCCCTTACGTGGGGGATCCATTTTGGATCCCCCCACATAAGGGAAATCTGTGTATGCTCGTGCCCCATTGGAAACAATGGGGGTGCATGCACGCAGCAGTGCAGCAATAGGTGTGTGCACCACTGCTCCTATGAACACGTGCATATGGCACGGGTGCATGGTAATAGTAATTAGATGCTATTTTAACTGTTACGGCTCCTGGTGAAACAGAGGGGGTGCAGATCAGCACAGAGGCACCTCAGCACTCACCACCATCATCCCCAACAACTAACAACCAGGATGAGGTTACCTCAGAAAGTGTGAGTGCCATCACCACTGTCTCCCCAGTGGTGTCACTCCTTCTGATAGCTGTCACTCAGTGCAGTATGCATCCCTTACACACACCCTCCTACTGTCCATTGCAAAAAATAAAAAAACTATCCTCCTCCTTTCATGTTTCAGATTCATCTGGTCTTCTGAGAAGTCTTCTCCCTTGTTCTCAGGATATATAAGTATCAGACTCCCAATTCCTGATTGAAGGGGGCAGGGCTATAATTCTCCAGCCAAAATGTCCAATAACTGGTCTTTGGTATATACTGTATATCCTTACTTGACTGTACATCAACTGTAGATAGTTTTCTTATTCCTTCACAGAACTATATTGAGCATGCCTTGGAGACTCCCCTTATAATAATGCATCTCAAATATTCTTCCCTGGTATGTAACTGCTTTATTTCTCATTCTAGATTGCCTACAAAATGTTGGATTCCTGCATAAATTTGAATTCCTGCACAATTATTCATACAATACTAACATGCATGGCCCAGCTCCACCAAATGATATCACTTGGGGTGTAATTCCATTCTTTGGCGCATAATGATGGCAACCTATATCTTTTAATGCATGTGTATGATTTCATGTTATATAGAGGGCTATGTAGTGACAGCTGTTATTTGTATTTGGGTCACGGGGGGGGGGGGGTAGCATAAAAGGCTGAGGAAAATTTCAGAGAGGTTTATGTATAAAACCTTTTACTGTCCCCTATAGAGGTGGCTGGCTAGCTTCCATACATACATTTAGAGATGCTGGAGGATTTTACTTGGTCAGCACTTTATTGAGTTGACCTGAACCACACCTCTCAGACTAGCATTCAGTTATCTTTTGCATGTCATGCTTCTCTGATTATTATTTTTTATGCAATTGTAATTGACTCAAAAACTGAGTTCACATTTAAAAAAAAAACAACTTTAGGATGAACTGTGTTTAGAAATTTATACTTTGAGCAAAAATACATTTATAAATGAATATTTCGTGAGAAAATAAATACAAAGCACATGTGTCAATACAAAATTTAATACATGCTTTCAATTTCCAATTGTAGATTAATGCAGAAATGGGATGGAATGTATACACAATGGAATGTATGTATATGACACCAACATTGCTAGGCTAGGTTCTTCCATCCTTATGCATGCTCCATAATGGTGACCATTATCTGGATAGCTAATAGCTGGAAGTGTTTACTGATAAGTGGACAACAGCAGTAGTGGATAATAGGGATATAAAGAATATTCAAAAATATTCTAAAATTTATGTTTTAAAAAAACTGATGAGAGGAAACCTAGGCTAGAGTCTTTACTATTCACGACTTATTTTGTGTAAAATTCACTTTTTTTTTTTGTACAGAAAACAGCATTTTTTTAATGCCAGAAATGGCATTTTCAGCATAGAATATGGTATTTCTGTGTAGAAATGTAATATTCTGCACAGAAAATGCTGTCCCCTGTTCAGAAACACCATGTGCAAATTTTATGTCCCCAGGTACAGCATTTTCTGTGCAGATAACAGTCTTTGCTACAAAGAAATATTATTTTCTGTGCAAATAAAGCTGCTTTTATACAGAAGATGTAGGGAAATATTATGACTATGAAACGTGAATAGACTTTCTCACTTCAGGAAGGAAATTGCTCACATCATTCATTGTGTCATCCAAGAACAAAATTAGTGAAGAATTATATTTCTGGGGGCACAAAGGAGAAAATTTATGTTTTCCAATCTAGGATTCATATTTAGGACATAGTGGCTCCCATCCTCATCTGGTGGAAACAATGATTATATATAGTAGGGTCAGGCTGAAAGTTCAATTTAATTATATATTTAAAAAACCTACCAGTTTAAAATCAGGCTCAGTATCATTCCATGTTGGCTCAGTCTCCATCAAGCCATAAAAATGGAAGCTTAGGTCTTAACAGTGTTGCTCCACAGTCACAATTGATTAAGTCCAATGTCATGTGTTTGCTCACAGCTCACACTATGGGCACATAAATTTTGCCTTAATTCTATTCTGCACTGTAGAAATAATACAGTTTGACACCGTTTTAACTGCCATGACTCAATGCTATGGCATTCTAGTTTTGTGAGATATTTAGCCTACGCTACCAAAGCTCTGGTGACACAACAAACTGCACACCCCAGGATTCCATATAATGGAGCCATGACAGCTAAAGCAGTGTCAAACTGCACTATTTCTGCAGTGCGGATTAGGCCTTAGTCTTTCCGGAAGAGATCAAAGGGGGTTGTTGGGAGATGAGCCCACTAAGAAAGTGTGTCAGTGTCTCTGTTTTCAGCTTTAACGTATTCATCTCAATCCTTGATTTATAACAAGGGCTGGATCTGCACTGCATAAATAAGGCAGTCTGACACTGATTTAACTACCACAGCACTCAATGCTATGGAATTCTGGAATTTATAGTTTTGTGAGATATTTAGCCTTCTCTATCAGAGAGTGCTAGTGCCACAACAAACTACAAATTCCAGAATTCCATAGCATTGAGCTATGGTAGCTAAACTGCATCCTGTATTATTTCTGCACTGCTGAAAGCACTGTGGACACTCAGAATCGTGATGCACTTCCCTTAACTGATCTTAAAATCTATTGATTTATATTATTCAGCATCATATTCTCCTCTTCTCTCATAAAATGATATGTCATCTTCTCTGTCCCTGTAGGGTTTTGTAAAGAACACATTCCACTGAAGTCCCTTTGTCTGCCATTTCTGGTTTCCACAGAAGTCAGGCAGCCCTGTTTATTTGCTTTAAACCTTAAGTCAGGAGCAGCTCTCAAGAGCTGTAAAACATTGATGGCGAGAGCCTAGCGCTGATAGAGAACTTAATGGATGCCGAGCTTCCTTCAGATTGGATTTGTGCTCTGCACTCCTTTTTTACCTGCTCATAAAAACGGAGAGGTGGAAAAAAGGGGGGCTGACCCAAAAAAACATACCACCACCCCAAGAAATAAATAAATTTAGAAAAATTGCAGCCCACTTAGGACGTCCCTTAACAGGTTTTCTGAGCTTAAATGTACATTCATTTAAGTATCTGTTAATTACTTTACTATGATGATGAGCACCTGTATAATGTCAGACTTCCCACAAAGCCCATTGTTAGCTCACCCGTCAGGCCATTTAATGCTTCTGATTCACAGACGAGGGGTCTAGGTTTATCGTCTACTGGGAATTACTTTAATGTAGTACAAAAGAGTGAGGGAGATGGCTTAATGGCTCTGAAAGCAAGACCATTATAATGCTCATATTGTAGTTCTAGACAGCACCAACCCTGAGTGCTTTTAAAGTTATGGCATCTTTAAAAAAATCCCCCCCCCCCAACAACTCAGGTCATTGAGACTTACATCACACACATATATCTGAGCTGCTGATGTGGTAACTGGTAGCAGCATAGAGCGTGCTTTTAACCTGCAATTTGCTGTGTTCTGGGGATCAGGTTATACAATCTTGAGCATTAACCTATCTCATAAAATGGGAGCCTGTAATGCATTAGAGTCTGTGCTTATCGGAGAAGCAATGGCCACAACTGCAAGGGGAATTTTGTGAAAATGCAACATTGAAAGAAAGCAAGAAGGCCCGCTGAACATGTTGGGTGGTTTTTTGTACATTTATATCCCACCATTTTTCCCCTCCAAGTAACTCAAGGAGTCTGTGCAGTTCTCCCTCCCTTTATTTCACTTTATCCTCACAACAACCCTGTGAGGAAGATTTGGCTATTTGGACTAGAGTTCCAACAATCCTCCAACCAGCATAGTCACTGCTCCAATTTTAGACCAAATGTGCATTTAAAGATCCACTTATTTAACTTTTGCATGGTATCTTTAGATGAAAAAGTGCTATTGTTGTGAACCATTCTAGAGGGTAACAGTAGTAGTTCCCAGGACTGGACCTACCATTAGGCAGAATGAGACATCCAACCTAGGTGTCAGACATGAATATCAGAAAATGGGTCATGAGATATAGGAAGGCATTGCTGTGGTATGTCATAAGGCTTGCCTTGTAGTTATTGAACCCTCCCTAACTAGTCTATTACCTTCAGATTGATGTAGGACAATTGTCAGATGGCCAATCTGCTTGGCTTTTGTACAAGAGATGGGGAAAGTCACCATATTGTCCTTTGCTAAAGGAAACAAAACATCTTGGGCAGCCCTAATGGTTCCCAGCTCATCTGTTGAAAGCTAGCATTGAAGAGTAGGAGTGGGCTATATGTGGTCTTCATGATGCATATTCTCAGCTCTGTCTAGCACAGGAAATGGCCAGGACCAACAATATGAAGAGGACAAGAGGTTAACCAGTTCTAAAACTTATTTTAGATATTAAGGCTGTTCATATCTGATGTCAAAGTTGATTGATGGTACTGATGAAGAACTAGAAAGAAAAAATCTTTTCTTATTTCTGGATTTAGTGTGGGATGATTAGAATACTAAGGGAGAGGTAATGGACCATAGATAAAATGGGAAATATATCATAAATATTTTGTGTATACAGTGGAACCTTATTATACGCAGGAGATCCCTCCGCATATAAAAAAATCTGCCTATGCTCGAGCCCCATTGTTTCCAATGGGGCTCGTGCACGGCGGCGCGGCGGCGCAGGAGGCGCAACGGGTGTGCGCGCCCATTCAATTGAATGGGACGCGCCGCCCCTTCCGCCCCGTGTGCGCCGGTGGCTTTGAGTGCCTATGCTCAAAGCCACCTATAAAAAGGCAGCGTATGAGGAGGCTCCACTGTATTATATTTGCTAAATAAATAATTACTCATGTATAAATTTAGATTTTTTTTAAAAAAAATTGACCCAAAAGCACGGGTCAACTGATCCATGGGTTAACATAAGTACTGTATTTTAGCTCTTATATATAAAAAAGGAACCATCCTCTTCTCTGAGTAGTGTGGCAAAAGGGGAGAGCCTAGTCCATTCCAGGAGCAGCTAAAAGAAGCACCCATTCACCCACCCTCTACCATCTCTGGCACTATTTCTGATCATTTTGAATGCCTGGATGAGAAAATGGTGGCAATAGCAGCTCTTTGGCACTTTCCATCCCCTCAAAGGAGTATCAGGATTTGAATAAGACATTTGTGTACGTTTGTCAGCTTCGTGTATGTTTAAATCAGGCAAAGTTAGCATGTTAAAGTTAAAGACTATAATCACTGCTGACATACTCACCATTTGCCTTGCTTTTTGCATGTGTGTTTCCTTAGCCCTGCATGCACCCTTTTGCCTCCCTCACACATTGCAGAGCCATGACTTGTCATAGTTTCCTCCTTATCCACCAAGCCTTTAGGATGAGCACAAACAGTTATGCCTACTGGAATTTTGCAGTTCTTTGGCTTCATTTTCCTTTGCTTTGCCTTTTACATCCTTTGTAACATGCCCCTGAATTTTGCCCTTGAGTTATCTATGGATCATAGAAAAATCCATAATTTTGGCCACCAAACCTTCCTTCACTTTATATACGAGGTTGACTCTTAGTTGAGTACACAGCAGGTAGATGTTACTATTTAGTCTTCATGGTACATATGTATCTGAGAGAGGAAGAGTTAATATGTGCCAGCATGTGGTGTGTGGACATACGCAAACTTTAAGCAGACATACATAGGAACACATTACCAATGTGGGGAAAGAGGTGAGTTACATTTGGAGAGGGGAGCAGGAAGAGGATCAGGTGCCCCATATTTTATGCTTCGTTTAAGCTGAATGTCATGAACTTTAACCCAACAAGCATTCTGGAATGCATTAGAAAGCATTTTCCTCCCCACAAGGCAAAATTAGTTAAAACAAGCAATAAAATGTGACATTAAACATTTAATTGAATACTACTCAATTATGGGCATTTCTAGGTCAGATAGGCTTTGACCTGATAGGGTTTTTTTTTCTTTTTGAGAATCTTTTATTTAAAAAAAAATGACTGCAAAAATATTTTTCTTTAGAATGTAATTTCTGGATGAGTAAATTTTCAATAAGCATCTGAAGGAGGCTCCAAGAATTATAGTTTAAATAACTTTATATTAGCACTGTCTGATAAGGACACTTGTATATACTCTGAGTGTACCCACATTTTATCAGTTGTCTTTCCCTTTTTGAATCAGATGCACAGCAAAATAAATGCAAAAATAACTAAATCTGGACTAGGTAGGCAATGGGAACCAATGTGGTGTGGTAGACTATGACTAGAGATCAGGATTTGATTCTCTGCTCAGCCATGGAAATGCCCTGGATGACCTTAGGTGAGTCACAGACTCTCAGCCCCTGAAAACTACATGATAAGTTCACATGAGAGTCAGCATAAGTTGAAACAAATTTGAAGGCACACAGGTAGTCATTGAAAAGCAACTCCTATGATTCCTCACCAGTAGTTATTTATACTGAGTAAGGACTGGAACAGACCAGCCACAAAAGCTGGCTTCCATGTGGCTTGGGGGCATGGTGCTTTGATGTTGCACACCCCCAAGAGGACCAGAAGCTGCTCAGCCAATCAGACAAGGGAGGCCACAAGATGATCTGGGAGCATGGTGTTTGACGCAGCACACTGTGGGAGTGCCCAGAAGTTGCACCTAAGATGGCCCAAACGCAGTCAAAATAGGAGTGGACATTTTCTGCTCCTATTTAGGCCAGCGGCGGAGGGCACCTTTGAGACCACTGCGTGTGTTTGCCATAGTCCCGATGCATCTTTGGTAGAGGCAGATTCAAGCCATCCCTTTCTGCCGGTCTGTTCCAGCCCTAAGTCAGAAATCCTATTGGTTAATTCTGAGTATTTATTTATTTCATATCCCACCTGTCTCCCTAATGAAACCAAAGGCAGTTTCTCGCATGAGTTAAAACAAAGTTTTTCAAATGAAAAATTAATATTTAAAATAAATGAATAAGCACACACCTTAATAAGATACTGAAGGGAAAACCAATAGGCTTTGCATTGGTTAACATAGCAAAATGCTTTTACATTGCTTTTCCTCCAAAAAAGCAACCTGTTATTGGGAAGGTTACATGGTATATTCTTTTCCTTTCAAAATGAAGAATGGGTTATGTAGTAAGGACTGGGGAATCGTTATTTACCTTATATAAGGCTGTACATGACCAAATGACACTTAGAATTCAAAAATGTTATCAAATTTGTTAGCTTCTTGGAATTTACCCTGAACGTGTATTTTTGTATAGTGTTTTGGCAATCTTGGCAAACTGTATGAAAATGTATGAGCTTGTGGCTCAGAACTTTCAGTGTCTTCAGATATTGGTCTATCTGAATGGGAGATAGAAATGCATTTCTTTCCTTTCCTTAAATAAAGTTGGATCCTTGATTTACCAGGGCTGACCTTTTAATTTCTCCTAGAGATACAGGGAATGGAAAATTCCCTTCAATACCATATTAAAACATCAGTGCAACACAGAATAAAACCATTGAATCAATTGTGGAAATGTGAGCCAAATCTCATTGATTCAGTGGGTCTATTTAGTTGGAATCAAAAATAGGATTCAGACCTAGGGCTGAAGGAAGCTGCAGCGGAACAACATCTGGGAGCTCACTTGGACAGTAAAGTCAAGTTTCATTCTTTCTTGAACTGTTTATTCACTCCTTTCTAAAATATTTTTCACTTCACCCCTTCACCCCACCAGTCAGTAAAACTTTCACCACCAACATAATAGCACAAAAGAACAAAAGCTAAAATCAGAAACTTGTTTTACATGTTAGACATAAAAAGGGGCTCCATACACACAAACACACACACACAAAGACAGCTTTGGATCTGCATCCATTAGCCCTTTCACGCGTATGATGCATGGTGGGAATTATAATGAACCTAAGAAACAAGCACATTAGGGCCAATGGAGTTCAGTATTTCTATAGTAGCAGAGATAGAAAAAAGAGAGTCCACTGCTATGTGAACACACCACCAGTATCCTTTTTGGCATTCATGTCAGCCTCTAGCACCGTGATGGCGAACCTATGGCACATGTGCCAGAGCTAGCATGGGATGTCATTTTCCCCAGCACGTGGTGGCGGAAGAAGGAGGAAGAGGTGCACACCTCTTTCTCCTTCCCAGCCCTCCCTGACCTTCTGCCCCTGGCACCAAGTAACACCCGGTGCTGGGAGACCTTTTAGTTTGAGCACTCATTCCTTAAAAGGTTTGCCATCATTGCTCTAGCACATCAGCTCACTGAATGTTCATACTGCAGTCCTGCCTTCTCCTGCTTGCTCATTAGCTTGGCCAGGGTTGCCATCTAGAAAAGACTCCAGGACAGAAGCCAGACAGCAAAATGATCAAGAGTGACCCCCCCATGAGGGAAGGCTTACTTGCCACATTTTGAAGCAAGTTAAGAAACACACACTACCACCTTAAGAGCTCTCCCCACCTCCCTCTCTCTCTCTTTCACATGCACAGCCACACACACGTGCTACTGAGATGGGCAACTACAGGAGAGGGATGGGTCATTTTCCACCCATCTCCCTTTCTGGGAAGCACCACAACTTTCAGTGTGACCAGAAGTCAACAGATGTGCAACATGTCACTTCCAGTTTCAAGTGCTTCTCCAAAAAAGGCCCAATTGTTAGTATTGAAGCAAGGAGGCTGTGGAGGATAATAGGACCAAGGGGACCTAAACTGCCATGTTTTTGTAGCAATTTGGGAGGTTCTTGACTATTTTGGGGAAAACATTTCATCTGGGGGAAAAATAAAATGGAGGTGGGTGGTTTTCTAGAAGCTTCAATGACTCTGGAAGGCTTTTGAAGGCTGCAGTCATTACGTTCATAGTTCAAAAATTATCAGGCTGATTCCCTTTCTCTTTAGATATCTCGAGACCAGAGTCTGAAAATATTTTGGACCACTAGTGCTAGAATCCACTAGTCAGGATGCTATTGTGGGGATTTTGGGATCTGCAGTGCAAGAAAAGAAACACACACACACCCCCATAAAACCCTTGCCAAGCTCTAATTAAGGGATGATATAAACACTTTCTGACTGAAACATTCAGTTGTGGGTACAGATGCCAGAGAAACCTTTTGTCATTACATTTTTCATATAGAAGTCATACGGTCAGTTGAAGGAATACCTGTTCAGTTCATGGGCAGACAGAGGATCTGACAGTCAAAGAAAGGTTCTGAAAAAGTTACAAAAATCTGTCTGCAAAATGTTGCAGTGCTTTTGAAATTTCCTCTTCTGTGATGCACAGAGGCATTTTTTAGCAAACCAGGTGAGATCAAAAAGTCTTCCACTGATCTTATTGTGTTCCCATTGGATAAATGTATCATCTTCAGTCCTCACCACCCAGCTCCCTCTTTTCAACTGAGACCTCTTTCTTGGCCAAGTGTGAAGCATGTACATGGGCACATACACAAGCACTCACACACAGAATGGGACACTGTGTCACTGCCCCTTCCCCTCTTTAGAAGCAAGAGGGGACAGGGAACAGCATGTGTACGTATGTTCCTTCAAGTCACCTCTCAGCGTATAGTGACCCCATGAATATCATAACGTTTTCTTAGGAAAGGAGTATTACAGTGTGGTTTGCCATTGTCCTCTTCTGAAATACAGCCCACAGAAGAGAGTATACCTTGATGATCCCCCATCCACTTATTAACCAGGACCTTCCCTTAGATTCCAAGATCAGGTAGGATCTGGTTCCTTCAGGGTATTTAATATTCTCCTTTAACTCCTGTATTTTTGTATTTTCATGAGAGTACATCCCATGAAACCCCATAGGTTCTCCCTCCTCCCTCTCCCCTCTCTTTCTCTCTGTCTTTCTCGCACACACCCACACACACATACATGTTTAAACATATACTATACAGAGAGATTCCCCTTTGAATTCTTGGATCTATTCATTTGCTTGTGAATGTTTGTGAATTTGTCTATATTTGTCCATATTGTGAAATCGGGAAACAACAGGTGAACAAGATGTTTAAATACATACCCAATTACATGTACCTGGTGGTAGGGACAGGATCTAGGGGACAATAGCAGGAAGAATGGTTGTTGTTGCAGTTTGTAGGGTATATGGTAGGAGAGGCGGTAGTTTGAAAGGATCTAAAAATAAATGGCAGGAGGAAGGTGTTTGGAGCAGGATCTATGAGATAGATTTTTCTGTTGTTGAGAAAGATTTTCCAGAAAGATATATGTTGTCAGTGTTTTTCACTGCAACATACATGCATGCATATACTACATTAGAGACACAGGAGGAAGGTAAGATGAGGGAATCAGTAAAGAGAATGGTATTCTGTGACTGAAATATCTGTCAGTCTTATCTTATGTATGAGATTCTTACAATTTTGTCAGGGTGGGGGGTGACAGACCAAAGACACTGATCAAATCCATTCATCTTGAGCATTCAGTTGATGACATATTAGATATGCATGATGACAGAAAAATATAGCTTACGACACTTCCACAGAGCAGCACCCTTTCTTTATGTGTTACATGTGTCTTCAAGAATTGACGCAATAAGCATTTATTGGCAAAAAGATTGAAGAGCCGCTTCCCCCTTAACTGTTCAGCAACCCAGCTTTATCACTCTTGGTACAGAACTCTTGTGTGGCATTGAAAAAGAGCTGGCCCATATGGACAAAGAAAGAAACCAATTGTTTTTGCTTTGGAGAAAGTTTCTGAGAGAAGATACTAGATGAGAATTCAGAGGATGACATACTCGAAAAACCATGCATTCTGAATTCTGTATAATTGCCACACAAAATTTGAGTATCTTCCTCATTTGTAGTCCATGTGCATGAATAAAAGACTGGTACAATTCCCACCCTTATTCAAAAACTGCAAGATTAGTGTCTATAGGCCAGATGAAAGCTGCATGGTGTGCATGCATGTGTTTGGCTGAGTGTACATTCTTCTTGAAGTTTTTTCAGGTTGCCTTCCAATTGAGAGACCGCCGTCTCCTCCTCCAGCACCACCCCAGCCTGTGAAGGTCTCTGGAGCAGCACCCTATATTGTGCCAGGGGCTTCTGATAGAAGGAAACGTTCTTCCCATGTGTTTGGAATTGTTTTCCATTTACATACAAGCAGCTGGATCCTGGCCATGGTATTTCAAATGTGTCTATGGTCATTATAAGGCTCTGTGCATATAAAGGTTGTCTAAATATGACTTTCGCTGAAATATTCCAGATTTAGAAGAAGGTAATTGAAATTAGAAATGGGCTCATTTTGTTATAGATGTGAATAATTGCTTGCTTTGTTCATAAACTGCAGTCTATCACGGGTGGTAGAATTTGTGCATCATGAATATGTTATGCCAGACTTTAGCCAAAGCCATGACATATCCCAGAAATTAACTAAGGGAAATCTGTTTCTCATTATTCTCTGATGTTCACTGATTTATTTGCTTTCACTAACAAAGACTTTTACGTCCTGAACTTGGTATCTACTTAGCTTGTAGTTAACCCTTCCACACTGGGATTCTGTCTGTTTTGTTGAGCATGTTGAATGTCCTGCATTTTGCTACTTGATCAAATTTACTGTGTTCTTAACTATATTTGTAATATTGTTAAATAAATTTTCACTCACAGGGCACTGAACATTTTTTGTACAGTTTTCTAGTGCCTTATATGGTTCACAAGCTATTTGGGATTTTAAAAAGTTAACAGTTCATCTCGCCCTCTCTTTTTCTCTCTCTCATTCCTAAAAAACTTAGATGCTTTATTATATTTTAATTAGTACTATTTGGTAAAGCAGAAAGTTCCTTTACAGTGCACTTCTCTATATATGTGTCTATCCAGACTGCAATGGGACTAACTTTCAGGTAAATAAGTATAGGACCTTAAAGCCACTCCTAATAAGATGTCATGTATTTAGGTTCTGACTAAATACCCATTCATATAATATGTCATTTATAGATAAAGCCTTCCCAAGAAATGTTGCTCCCTGAGTTAAAGAACCAAATGGTCCTACTCAATTTAGTCAATGTGCATTTGCCATTAAATAGCCAAGTTATTCTTGTACATGATTCTTGTACTCCTACAAATAATTCTCTCAATTATTGACAGTAAAAATATAATGGTAATGAAATGAATAAACACATAACATTTCTACCTTTTCATGCCACCCAAAATCTTTTGCATGAGGTGTCTACTTCAATCTTTCTCTAACTGTGATTGGGAAGGAAACGCATAAACAGCCCTCTTCGCACAAAATACACTTGGAAACAGAAAGAAGAAGAAGAAAAACAAGCCACTTCTCTATGTATATTTTGAAGGGAAAACTGCACTTGTAAACATAGACCTGGAATGGTATGCATGCATTCATCCTTTTTTTAACCTCTAAGAAAATGAAATAGGGCAATGTGTTGGAAAAGAGAGCACTGTACATTTTTCCTTATTAACTTGTTTACTCAATTGTACACAGGTTTTGTGTACAATTCTTATCTTTTATCATTGATTATTGCATGCTGTAGCTGCCTTTTTTGCTACAAATGTGGGATATAAATTTGATAAATAAATATTTTAAACAACTTAAGACACAGCAAGCAAGTAATGAATCAAACAGCAGTCCAGCATATTTCTTTCAATATCGACAACAGATGTTTGTAATGAGCATTCTAGTTAGAGCCCCAGTTAGCTGCTTTATCAGTGCCAGGTCAAGAGATTTTGCTGCTTAAGGCAATATGCCAAGTGGATCCATCCCACCAGTTATTTTAATACAGAAATCTGGCATCTCCTCTTCCCATCAATGGCAGTTAGAATATAACAGTAAGTAAGTAGCTCACCAGTAGCTGGCTTGCTATGACATACAAAATTTGCTGCCAGAGATGCTCACCTCCATATCCCTTATTCAAAGATGGGGAAAGTGTGGCCCGTGAAGTGCATGGATGATTTTTAGGCTCCTGTCATGCCTTGCCTCCAGGATCCAGGCATGTTCTCTGAATCCAAAGAAGAGGCTGAGAGCCCATGGGGACATGTGGGGACTGAAGCTATTATAGCATCCCCTGGAGGTGAGCCTGCAGCCAGTACTAGGACCAAGTTCCCAAGAGCAAAGTTTCCTCCACCCAAGCTGGACTTACCAGTGCCTATTCCCACAGGGAGCTATCAGGAAAAAGAGAGACAATAGTGTTGTCTGCATTTAAGTAGGAAGCAAGCTGTTAATAGGGAGAACCTCCAAGATCCAGACAGGCTATAAATATCCCAGCACTTCCCTCAGTCCAGTATGGTTGACAACCATCCATCATGCTTGGGAGATGCCTCACTGTTGCCTTGTACCTTGACTGATTACCTGTTGGCTGGAACTCTGCTTGGACCTGGACTACTCTTTTGGACGTTTCCTTTGAACCTGCTATACTGGACTGACTGCTGTTTGATGACCAACCTGGACTGGATTAAATGACCACTAGAAACAAGTTGGTGAGATAAGCTCCTTTTCTCTCTATCTCAGTGCTTGAAATGATGTAACACTGCAAAACCAGACAGTCCCCAATATTCCTGATCCACCTAAAATAGCTACAAAAACATGGTGACCAGGGGCCATTTGCTCACATTACTCCTCCCAGTCCTCCCACAGCTCAAGGTGAACTACCTTGTTTTCCTTCCCATTTTTATTCTCACATAAAGTAGGTAGGTTAGGAAGAAAAAGAGATATTGACCCAAGGTCAACCAGGAAGCTTCATGACCAAGTGCATCTCTTTGCTCCTAGTCCAGGGGTAGGCAACCTTTTTGAGCCGGGGGCCGGGTTGCTGTCCCTCAGGCGACTGGGGGGCCGAAGCTGGGGGATGGAGCTTCCACCCTCCGGGGAGAGGCCACGAGCCAGGGGTGGAGCTTGTACCACCCCCGGGCATGGCCACATGCTGGGGGGTTGCTTCCCATCCGGGGCGGGCCTGTGTGCTGGGGTGGAGCTTCCTCCACCCTCCAGGGGCCGGGGCCGCATGCCAGGGGCGGAGCTTTCCCACCCTCCGGCGCCAGGCCGCCCCATTTTTGCTGGCCCCTGACAGGTGCCCTAGGCCCCGTCAGAGACCAGCAAAAAATCTGGTGGGGGGCCCGTTCCAGCGCTGGAGGACTCCCCTGGTAGAGCCCCAGCGACAGCACCGGGCCTCCCAGAGGCCCCCTGCCATCCTGGGAGCCCTCCTGGAGGGGTCCCAGCGATGGCACCGGGACCCCCAGGAGGCCCCCGGGCCCCCTGCGTTGCCTGCCCTGGGTGGGCCTGCCCTGCCATGGGCGCCCCTGGGGGAAAGCCCTCCCTTCAGTCCCCCCAGAAGACAGCATCGGGGTGCCCCGCAAGGCCCCCGAAGAACCGCCCTGGAGAAAGCCCGCCTGAAGGCCCCATATACGTGCACTGTCCCCGCAAGTTGCCCTCCTTCCGCCCTGGGAACCCTCCTGCAACAGGGTCCCCAGAGATGGCATCTGGTTCCCCTCGAAAAGAAATGTTTTTTTTTTATGTCCCCCTTCCATCCCTTTTAACCCTCCTCCACAGATTCCCCAGAGACAATCAGCTTGTGCCCTGCATTTCCCCGACGCAACCCCGGTTTTTTTGGGTCTTCCTCCTGTTGTTTGCCCATATACTCATCTTTGCCGTCCATAGGTGTCACACTGCGCTGCCCTGGGAGCCCTCCCTTCTTGCCCCATTTACTGCAAAGATCAATTAGCCCCAAAGTCCCCCTTCCCCACCGTTAGCCGCCTTTAGTTTCCCAAATACAGCAAGCGTCCTCCATGAGGCCCCCCTTCCACTTCCCTTGGTAGCCCCTCCTTCATCCCCCCAAGACAGCATCTTACCCTTGTATCCCGCCTGTTATTTTCCCAATATGGCAGCAGCGATCATCAAAGTGTAACAAACTCAACCTTAGCCAATTCTTTCCGTCCCATAAAAGCCCCCCTTACCACCCATTTTATCCCTCCTTCATGTTGCCCCATTTACGCAGCGGTGCCCCTCAGGATTGGACCCCCTTACACCTCCTGGTAGCCCTCCTTTAGTGGCCCCCGCAAACAGCATCCGGCGTGGGCTGCCTCAGCTTTTTACCCCCGTTACCCTTTCACTCGCCCTGTTAACCCACTGTATGTTCCCAGAGACCGCCCAGTGGGAAGGCCTCCCAGAGGTTTGAGTCCCCCTTCCTTCCTCCCTTGCTCCCCTCACTCTTCAGTTCCCAGTTATTGGACATCTGGGCCCCGCAGAGGACCCCTGCCAGCCCTGGGAGCGCCTCCCCTGGAGGTCCCAGAGACGGCAGCGATGCCTCCGAGAGGCCCATCCCACGCCCCCGGCTTCCACAAACGTCGCCGCTTCTGGCAACCGCCATTTTGGGGGGCGGGCAGAAATTGGCGGCGGCCCGCGAGACCTCAAGAGTCCAACTATGGGCATACCCCTTTTTTCCGCCAAAAATGGCGGCGCCCATAGCGGCTAAAATTCCCACCCGGCATGGGACGGGACTGCCGTGTCGGCGGCAGCAGCACAGCCAAGCAGTCCAGGTGGGCGGCATCTAGTCCCTTCGCGGGCCTCATCTGGCCCTCGGGCCGAATTTTTGCCGACCCCTGTCCTAGTCCAACATTCTACAGAATAGGGTGAGAGTTGTGTAACCCTCTAGATGTTGTTGAAATGCAACATTTCACAGCCAATGAGGAATTTTGAGAGTTGAAGTTCAACAACAGCTGCAGAATCACATAATGTCCGCTTCTGCACTACACCATACTGGTTCTCCTATGTGAGGAGAATCTTACAGGTTTCCTCTTCCAATACTTAGAAAGAAAGTATGAGGAGTAGATAACACAATATTCCATAGGAGGTCTGACCAAAGGAGATTATGTAGAACTACTACTTTCCTTGATCTCAACACTATGTTCTTATTGAAGTTGCCATGAATTTAATTGGCCTTTGGGCTGCCATATCATAATGTTGACTTCTGTTTAGCTTGTGGTCTACTAAGACCCCTAGATCTTTTTTACATGTACTATTTTCAGCTAGGTGTCGCCTATTCTACATTTGTGGTTTTCATTTCTCTTGTCTACATGTATTACAATTATTATTTTAATTATTATTGTTGTTATTATTATTCAATGTACATGGTGGTACACAAACCTAAACAATAAAAAAAAGCCTGCCCTGCCAAAGGCCTACAATATTATGTCACACACAAACATGCACACACACATATGAGAAGGAAAGAGTGATACAGATATAAAGCTGACACAATACAATTGTAAAATGATAGATAGTAAATCAACTCTGATGTAAATGTCATTGATTTAATGGGCCTACTCTGCTTGAGATTACCGATGGAATTTTTGTATTTCTTAAGAAGCCACAAATTACATTAAGAAGCACTTTCTAGAAATGTGTTCAAATCATAATATTGGCTAGAATCTTCAGCTTTTGTAAGAAACCTTCACAAGTTTCCCCAATTCACAGTTTTCATCAGATTGTCCACAACGTTCACAGATTTGTGCTTAGCATAGAGATCACAGTTAATGATTGGTAATATGGCCTTAAGATGTGCTGTACCAATAAACATGTCTTTGCTATCTTGGCATTTTTATATTCCAGTTTTCTTTTTTCTTTTCTTTTTACTCTGCACCAATGTGGAAACAGCGTATTGCCATCTCTGAAAATACATATAGCACATTATCCACTCTGCCAAGGGGAATAATTAAAACTATAAATTTTTAAGACAGTCATTTCCTCAGGTTTTATCGACAGAAAATGAAATGCTTGATTTGGGCACATTCATGATTTGTATTTTGATTCATGGGTCATAAAATGGAGGCAGATGCTGGACTTCTCTGAAAGAAAAATAGATATTTTCCCATGGATTCCATTTTAGCACCATCAACTTAACTTAAAACCTGTCATATGCAAAACTCCTTGCCAGAAAAAGTAATAACATTCATATATTGTTTGCTTGCTTGCTTTTATCTGGCTTTTAAAGACATGAATAAACAAGTAAGCAAATCTTGGATGGTAGGGAAAATTTGATTTCTTCATGATACATCACTTTGAATCATACTGTGACACTCAATTCTTCCTACAAAGAATGATTTCAATATTCCCTTTTACCAGTTGTAGATTTATAAAGTGCTGAATGTGTGCAAACTTTTCAGGAAGCAATCTGAAAATCCTTTTGTCAACAAATGGAATATTTAAGGGTTTCTTTCTATATACATGTTGGTCACTAGGTATTCCTTTAATCTAACAAAATTGGGGACAGGCAGACCAGGTGTGTGGCATTGACTGGCCAGTTGGAATAGTAAAGCATGCATCTTAAGTAATACACTAGCAAGAAATTTCCTTGCATGATACCCCATTCAAAGGATCATCTTAAGTGAGGCAAGTAGTAATACATAGCAGAGCAAACAAAACAAGTCTCCTTATGTAGGGATGTAATTTTGCACTAATTTTCTTCACAAAGGAAGCAACAAGTACTTTTCCCAATGTTCCACCTGCTGCAAGAAATAATAATACTGTAATAAATAAATAAATAAACTGCACAGCTTTCAAACCCTATTTTCAATTCAGGACTTATTCCGCACAAAAATTGCACATGGTCAGTCTACTAGAAATCAACATTAGCTGCTTCCAGATCAACAGGAGAATAGAGCCTCATCGATCACAGTGGCTACTTCCCAGTAAGAGGGAATTGGGGGGATCGCAGTGGGATTCATTGTGTACTGTTTATGCATACATGAATTGTCATTTGGAAAGTGGCACATTCCTACCTCCTTCACAAGCAATTTCAGTTGTGACAGACAGAAACAGGGTTCCTGTCACAATTTCTATCTCAGCAGAGGTTGTTTTCATGAGAAGAATGGGACCACCACTTGCTTCCCGATCAACAGTGGAAGAGACTCCACATTGATCACAGTGGTTGTTGACCAGTAAATGGTGACTGAGGGATTTTCACAGATGCCATATATCCCCTAAATGAGGTTATGTTGGGATCATGAATACAAAGCAGAAATGGATGTGTAACTCTCAATTATGCATTAGTAAATACACAACAGGATTCTGGCCAGTATTTCTGTACAGAAAATGCCATTTTCTGTGTCAAACAGGCACATGTAAATTTTGCACAGAATAAGTCCTAAAGTGTGGAGATTATTGTTAGTCCAGGAGTCTTCTCATCAGTACTTGGAAAACTGTTTGTTTTTTTTACCATTTCTCAAATATTTTCAAATATTCCTTCCATCCCTGGTGGAGTGTGACCTATATATTGGTTTGTGTGTGAAAGAAACTTATTTTTTCAAAAGGACAATGCCGTCTTCTTCAGATAAACTTCAGTGGGAGTTGAAGTCATCTTATCAGAGAGGGGAAACACGTATCAAGGTCTGTCTGTGGTATGGATATAAAGAATAAAGTCAGCATTCTGTATCCATAGATTCTGCATCTACAGATTCCACCCGGCATGGCTTGAAAATATCCCCCCCCCCCATAAAAAAAAAATCCAAAAAGAAACCTTGTAATTTTATATAAAATTTTGTAATTTAATATAAGGGACACCATTTTGCTACTATTGTATATATTGGGACTTGAGGGTTTTTGATATTCATGGTGTGGCCTGGAACCAAACTCCAGTGAATCCAAGGACCCACTGTACTTATGATTTCTCATCTTCACAATAACCCTTTGGGAAAACAATCTGCATACATATTTTTTTCATTTATTATTATTATTATTATTATTATTATTATTATTATTATTATTATTATTATTATTGCTACCAAACTAAGGCCCGAATCAGATGGGCAAAAAGGGCACCTTCCACTTAGATATTTCCCACTTCTTTCTGCAGCCCATTTGGGACCATGGCAATGGGCACCTTCAGGACCATGGCATGTGGTCACTGTGGTCCTGGGGTGACCAGGCTGGGAGCAACTTCTGGCCAGTCCTTCTTGCTTGTCTGTTTCACCCCTAAGATTTTTGTGCATAAAAGGGAGAATGGATAATAACAACAATTTTAAAAAATGGCCAATTCAGGCAGCAAAAATCCACACTAGTTTTATATCAAAATGCTCTTGTCCACTATTGTAAGCTCAGTAGGCTTTAAAATAAAATCCCTAGTCAAAAGAGCATCATAAAGCAATTTGTTCATAGCCTCAAAAGCTAAATGAAAGGTTTTGACATTTTAAGTTATACTCAAGAAGTAAGAAAGGGTTAAAACAAAATGTCATCCTGAGAGGGAATCTCAAAGTTTATAGGCCACTAATGGAAAAAGCCTGTGGCTATTGATCAACAACCTCTTGCTCAATCATTCAAAGCAGAGCTTCTCAGGACTGTATGTGTAACTAGTGAAATTCATAGTCGAGATTACCCTTGAGTTGTGGTTTTAAAGGTTGATATCTGCACTTTGAACAAAGAAGGATGGACTGGTCCTAAAACAGATTTCACTGTATTCTGTACAGTGCCTAAATTAGGGATGAAAATTATATTTCAAAATATTTTTAAATGGTTGAAAAACATGTTTTTCAAGTGTTGAGAAACCTGGATGAGAAGAATCCAGGACCAATAAAAATCCCCACTTGTTCTACACAAAATTAACACATGGCTGTTTTGCACAGAAAACATTTCTGTGCAAGTAACATCATTTTCTGGGGGGGAATACTATTTCAACTGAGAAGTATTAATTTCTGCACAGAAAATGTTGTTTTGTCTTTAGAAAATGCTATAATTTTTTCTTGCCTCCACACCTGCCCAGAAGCTAGTGACATACTGAAAATATCCATAACTGAGCAGTCGTAGAGTACAGCTCTCATTTCTGTCTTTTTCTTGTCCCTGATTCCTCTAATGATCTCGTAAGTATACCTTTGGACAAGTATCTTGAGCATACCTTTGGACAAGAAACCAGAGTGATGACTAGAGTCATCAAAGCATTTTGCCTAAAAATGGGTTTGATTAGTCTACTAGTATGATTATCAGACCTGTTAATTGTAGAGTCACCACGGGCTTTTTGTATTTACTTTCAATGTATTTACTTTGCATTTTGCACATTTGCTGCATGTTTCCGTCTGCTCACCTAATGTTGGAGGTTTGAGGATGCTTTTCTGCAGCAACTGTTGTGTTTGTTCCCTACTCTCTTTCATAGATGTGTACAGCCCACATTTCTGGTCTTTTCTGCAATATTAAGCAAATCCCTTTCTCATGCATGCTTGACATTTTTGTGGCTTGGAAAAAAACAGCTATGTTCCTCTTCATTCTCAGTTTGTTCCTTCTCAGACTCCAGTGTCTTCAGTATTTCCAAGCTGTGCACCAGGTAATGATGAATTGCTATGTCTCTGCCACTGAAATACTTTCTTCCTTCTTGATGTATAGAATAGCCAGGAAAGGAACATTAAGTTATTTAACATGTGGCTCTTGCCACACGGAGAGCAGAATACACATAAACACACATAGTTTCCCTGATAGAAGTAGATGAGGCTCATATTATCATGTAGCCAGTCTTCCACACAATTAGAGCTGTTATATTGGGATTGTGTGTGTTGTGTGCCTTTAAGTAGTTTCCAACCTATGGTGATCCTAAAGTAAACCTGTCATGGGTTTTCTTGGCAAGATTTATTCAGAGGTTTGATATTGCCTTCCCCTGACGCTGAGAGTGTGTGACTTGCCCAAGGTCACCCAGTTGGTTTTTAGCCAAGCTAGGAATCAAAACCAGGTCTCCAGAGTCATAGTCCAAAACTCAAACAACTACACCACACTGGCTCTCTATATTGGGATTATGTCTTTTAAAAATAGCAGTCACATGAAGCATAGCTATATACTCTTCATTCCAGGAGCAAACAATTAGAATAAGCATCAGGAAGAGAGAGAGAGAGAGAGAGTTGGCAGGTAATATTTTATAACAATGCAGATTAAAATAACACCACAAGCATTAAAAGCTCACTCCAGTTAATTTCTAAAAGTCAGACAATATAAAAGTGTTTTACTTTGATGGTGCAAAAAGATCAAGGACAAGGATATTCTGAAGTTCCAGAAGCTGGTAAGAGCCACCAAGAAGGCCTTTCCCCTTGTTCCCACTGAATAGCCTGAGAAGGTGGTGAGACAGAGAAGGGCCTCTCCAGAAGATCTTCTTGCTCAGATGGTCTAATAAAGGGATGCAGCAGGGATGGGAAATCTTTGTCCTTCCAAATGTTTTGGAGTACAGCTCCCATAATCCATTATAACTGGATGTGCTGTATGGAGTTTCTAGAAGGTGAAGTCAGGAGGAATAAAGATTGCCTACCTCTCCATGACAGATAAGTAGAAAAAATGAATGTGTGAGCGACACCAAATTAGGACTTCACAACACAGCCTGCCAAGTGAAAGCTTATACTCATACATGTATGATTGTTCGTCAAATATGTTAAACTCACTGGAAGAGTTGCAAGGCCACTTGCTGTCATCTGGGACTGCAGAAACAGAGGCAGACATGGCGACACATCCTTGGCTGACATCCAGCTTTCATCTTGGTGAATTACAAGTTGTGTGAGCCCTAAATTACTTTAAAGTATCAGATGTCATCCAATCTTGAAAGCTAAGCTGGGGCAGCCTTGCTTAGTACTTGGATGGGAGAGCATCAAAAAATACCAGGCCTTTGTAGACTATATTTCAGAGGAAGGCAATGGCAAACAACCTCTGAGTATTATTTACCTCAGAAATTCATGAAGTCACCATGAGTCAACAACAGACCAGAAGCTACGTAGACACAGAAATCTCTTGTACTCCAATGCTCAAGAAGATCCATCAAGATATTGTTTTCATATCTCTTAGAATGATATGTTTGAACTCCAGACATTTCCACAGTTCATGCAACTCAGTGTATGAGAAATACGTGAGTTTCTGCAAATGAACATTACTGAACATCAAGACATCAAATATGTCAACATCATCTCTATCCCTTGATATTTCGATCTCCCCTTATACCTACCTCTTTTTCATTTACTACTTTATAGTCTACCCTTTTCTATTCAGTTTTTTTGATCTCACCTCCCATACACACACATAGAAATAAGTTTCTCTGTACTTAAAAGAGATACTATAATTTTGCTAAGCTGGAGTTTTCCAATATTGATGCCAATGCAATGCAGTTTTTTCCTTGTGATCAGTTTCCCAGTTGCTAGCAATTAGTCCAGACTAGGTGGTAATTATGCCCTTTCTGAAGAATCTTGTGGTTTCGTGCTTGACTTTCATTTTAATACGAACCATGGATTTTAGTACAAAGCAGAAGGGATTTTCAGATTTGGGGCCCCATAAACAAATGGTTTCATGATGAGATATGTAGTTGACCTTATTAAAGAATAGCCAGAAACAAGAGAATCCCTACACAATAATGGCATTATTTATTTAAGGTTCAGAGGTGTCACAGTCAAAAAGGATTCCAGCCATTCATGATCATCCTGCTTGGCTTGCTGCAAAATACAAAGCACTGAATTTTACTAAGCAATCCAGATATTCTCCCAAGGTTGTTTAAACTGATGCCATCCTTTCAGGTTTCTATACCATATTTTTCTTGGAAGATATCAGATTTTCTCAAGCACTAATATACAAGTTTAGTACATGTATGGGAGGCTGGCAAGGAATACCAGGCAAACAACCTCTGAATATTATTTGCCTAGAGAAGCTCAGTGAAATTCATGGGGTTGCCATAAGTTGACAGGTGACCTGAAGAAGATATATAAACAACTCTCTATCACTCTCTATCTCTCTCTCTCTCTCTCTCTCTCTCTCTCTGTACACACACACACACACACACACATGATTATATGATTCAGCCAAGTTAAGGACAGAGGAGGCAGACTTGTTGCATGTTGTACCATCCATATATCCCTCTGATAGTTCATTTTATGTAAAATTAGCACCCCAGAGTCTCACAGGCAGAAAGTTTTTCCCATCACTATGATGGGAATGGGAAAGTACAGGAGTGGGAAAGGTTGTGGATCTAGGGATCAGTTTCCCTGAGTCCCTGTAGGCATACCCAGTCTGCCAATATCCAACATAAATTTTCCAAAGCACCAGAAGCATCCAGAAGTTCACTTTTAAAGGGGGACATTTTTAAATATTTTTAAACAGGATGGGAGAAGCTGTCGTCTATTTAAAGAGTGAATTGCCATGCCTTGAGGCTTCCAAGAACAGCAATTCATGTATAGGGCATCAAATGGGATTTTGATATCCTATATGTGGGATGATTTCCTCTTGGAGGATTGGTTGGTGATGTTTCTGGTTTCATTTTTCTACCAAGCTAAAATATGTCCTTTTTATTCAAGCCTTTGAGGCTTTATTGCTTTCTCCACTAAATTTATATATATTGTTGTTGTGGTTGTTGTTTGCCTTATAGTGAGCCTAAGGGAACCCTATTGTGGTGGTTTCTTGGCAGAATTTGTTCAGAGGGGGTTTGCCCTTGCTTCTTTTGAAGCTGAGAGAGTGTGATTTGTTCAAGGTCACCCAGTGGGGTTCTATGCCCAAGTGGGGACTCAAACCATGATCTCCTGGGTTCCTAGTCCAATGCTCAGTCGACTACAACACGCTGCCTCTCACTTTATATGCACATGGTTCACAACTGTTCCAGTCTTTTAACTGATGTTATATTGTCCAAGATATATTTAGTCTATTTCCATTAGTTTCATTTTTCTAAACTATTTGAAATATGAATTTAATAATAAGTTAATGAATCTCTTCCTCATTCTCATTATTACCATAATGATAGTTTGGGAGTGTGAAAGGGTCAAATGGCACAAAAAGCCTTGTGAATAATGTGGGGTCACCAGGACCACACTTCTGCCTACTCCTCCAGGGATATTACTAATGGGGTGTCACCAAGTGACACCTCAGAGGGAGGAGTGACAAGCAGTTAGGCCCTCTGCCAGCTGTGCTGCTGCCATCCAGCTTCCCCTTCTGGGTCTGGGGGGGGGGGGCCTGCTGGCCACCCAGGAAATTGAGGTGGCAGTGGCGACAGCAGCAGTATTGCAATAGAGTTCTCTCCTTCCTTGCACAATTGCCTCCCTTTCCTGTCAGGATGGCTGCCACATGGCAGCAGCAAAAATTGTTGCTATCACTACTGCCTGCCACCCATTCTTCTCTGCTGTTTTGGATCAGAAAGCCAAGGCTGCAGAGATACTTGAACAGGTGTGTGGTGGTGGTGTAGTGAGCCAATTACAGCTGATAAAGTGGTGAGGAAAGAAGCTACTGGGATGCCAGGCTGGGGAGTGTGGCATGCAGCTTCGGCAGATGGGGACAGCAGTGGAGCAGTCAAACGGGGACAGTGGATGGCAAGCACCCCTCCCTGTCTGCCACCACTTCTTCTTCCATGGCCACCTCCCCTCCCACTCTCTCCCCTGGAGTGGCTACCTGCCTGGGGGTGACAACATGAATTAGCCACACTGGGATGGCATCAGCCCTAATGATGCCAGGTCCTGCTCTACAAAATCCCAAATGTGCCATGGGACTGGTAAATTAGATGAAGCAGAAAATTTGGAATCTGGAAGTAGGACAATGGAACATTGCAGAGAGATACCTTGGTTAGTGGGCTGGTGGCTGATCCCTCATTGGAAGTAGAACTACAACAGGATCTAGGTGTGTGTGTGTGTGTGTGTGTGTGTGTGTGTGTGTGTGAAGTTCTCATCACCAAACTCTATTCTGACTATTACTTTGACATTTGCATTGGTTCAAGTTAGGAAAATCTATCACTTTCCATCTCTCCCACGTGTAAATTGGATGTACTCCCCCCCTCCCATTCTGAATATGAAGAAGTTTCTGAATTTTTCCAAAGCAAACTGGAATGAAATTCTTCCCTAAGCACAAGAAGCAGTTCAATTATTGTTCCCACTATGGAAAACACCATGTTGTGTTTGCCAGACAGGGAATTTCCTTAGAAAAAAATTAGTTCTAACATAGCACTAATGTGGTTGAATACACAGGCATTCATACTGAAATTTTGAAGAGCTAACCTCTCAGAGTGCAAAATCTAGATGAAGGAATTTGATATATTTGTTTTGCCTCCCACCTGAAGTGGCACAAATGGGGTGTAAGAACGGCCACATCTTTAAGGACAAAACAACAGAATCTGCAATAAAGCCGCAGCTTAGTAGGAAAGTGGGTACCCAGTCAAGTGAGATACAAAGCCTCCTACTGAATAACACCCTCCTGCCTCCAAATCCAGGTATGCCTTTGCACCCCAGATTTGTCATTATCTATCCACCCAGAAGGAGAACTGGAGTTCACATGCCCACCCCCATCCATTAAAAATGCCTTCCCTGTGCAAGAAAATGTACATCAAATGGCACCAGACCTTCATAACTTCAGGTAAGGAAACTCACTATGGTACAGTCTCTCCCCCACGAGGACCTGCACTCTGCCAGTTATGAACTCGACAAAAAAAAAAAAGGCTATGCAATCTAGGCATGCACATATAAAAAACTCTACTCACTCCTTGAATGAGGTATGAGACCATAAAGCACCTAGAAAGGGCAGTAGAGGAGTTACTCAAGAAGGAACAGAGAGAGGAGATGGTAGCCTAGTTTTAAACAGCCCAGGTAGTACCCATTCCCCTAACACTGTAATTTCACACACTGGCCTATGTTGCTCCCTGGGAAAAGAGAGGAAGGTGAGGCATTCTGTCATATTCAGTTTTTTTACAATTCCATTTTCTTTCTGTCCTCAGTACAATGGGCTCTTGGTATTCACTGGGTTTTGGTTCCAGGACCCATGGTGGATACCAAAATCTGTGGATGCTCAAGTCTCATTAAATACAATGGCATAGTAACATGGTGTTCGTTATATAAAATGGCAAAATCAAAGTTTGCTTTTTGAAATTTATATAGTTTTGAAATATTTTCAACCCATGGATGGTTGAATCCATGGATGAAAAATCCATGGATATGGAGGGTGGATTGTATGAAGAAATGTGTGCATATGAGTATATTAGTATTTAAAACAAACTGGAATGCAATTCTGTCACATTCCTGCAATCTATGGATTGCATTAATCTGAAGTCTCTAGAATGGCCTCAGATTTGCAGGTGCTTTCAAAGCAGTTCTGTTTTCTATAATGTTTTGCAGTGGATGTTTGCTATTCTTCTCCAGTCAATCATGGCCAGACATTCAGGAGCATAAGTGGCTGGCACTGATTCTGTTCACTTTAACCATATGCAACAAGGGCTGTCAAGACTTATTGCTTCAATGAAGAGTGGCAGATGGTACAGTTCCGTGTCAGCATCCTTCATATGGAATCTTTTAAACATTCTTAAAAGATCCACTGGGGCTTCTAATTATTGTGAAACATCTCCTGGCAGAACTGTTCCTACCCTTGCAAGAATGCGCTGTAAAAATAATTAGATGATGAGATTTAGATCAAAACCGCTAAATGATGATTTAAGAGTTTTCCTCGTTCCACATATATGAAGCTGAAGGAAATGAAACACTGAAAAATGTCTTCACATAAAAGGAGAACAATCTTAGTGTGGTTCCCATTTTTTAGAGGGGGAGACCCAAAATACATTCCCAACTTTTAATATTTTGTTTCCTGCGGTTAACTAAGAGGGGAGAGATTTGCCCACCTCAATTTCTTTCTACAGAATGTGGTGAGGGGGGTACAGCATTTGAGAATCTCTCTATTTTGTGAGTGCTCTGCAACGAAACGGAGCTTTGAGGAGCTTGCTTTAATCAAGCTTAAAACTTTTCTTTTCTAAGCAGATCACATTTTATAGACGTCATAGGCAAGGCAACATGTAGTCAATTAGATGACATCATTTTAACAAAAGGATCAGGACATCTTTATTCAATCAGAAACAAAACAAGCCCGATTAGAAGCTCAAGCAATTAAAAAAAAAAAGGAAGACACATTTCAAATTCACTGAAAGGAAAGAATAGATAAGACCATTACTTAAAGAAATAAAAATCAACAAAAATAAAAAATGAAGCCACTGTGAGGAAAGTAGCCAGAGTTACTATAAGCAGAAGTCAGAAAGAAATGTGAGACTGCACTTGATAGTTAGATCAGTGTTGTACTACCTTAATTCTAAGCAATCCTGGGATTTGTAGCTTCATGAGATACTTAGAATTCTCTGCAAGACAGTCTTACCCCATTCCCCTGGATCACAGTTTCTAAGGTACTCTGATAAAAGAGCATGGGAGAATAAATCCTTTGAATTCTGCAGATACCAATATCAGAAAGAAATGAAAGTGTCAGTCAGTCAATCAATCATTGTTGTTAAAATCACAAATCACAACCAGAAACCAACCAGAAACGTAAAAGAATAATGTGAAGTCGAAGGTTTTCATGGCCAGCATCCATAGGTTTTTGTGGGTTTTTCGGGCTATGTGGCCATGTTCTAGGAGAGTTTCTTCCTGACGTTCTCAATGCATTCTCTGAAGATGTCAGCCACAGATGCTGGTGAAACGTCAGGAAGAAACTCTTCTAGAACATGGCCACATAGCCTGAAAAACCCACAATACTATAAAAGAATAATACTGTAATTACAACCCAACAGAATATACTGTACTGGATCTAGATTTGGGTGTGCAACTGGGCTGCCCCCATCAGAAACCACTTCAATTTCAAAAATACTAAACAGAATGTCAGAGTACAATAACAGATCTAACATATTTTTCATATTGGTGAGGAAGTAGACAATTGCTTCAAACTTTAGAAGTGCTGGCAAGATAAAACTTCTCATCCAGTTACAAGCAGCCAGCAGAAAGTCTGCAGTTTAGACTAATTAGTTTCTCAAGAAAAGCTAAATCTAAAAACAATATAATGTAGTATTTTCTCCACAGAACCACTGCCATAAGAGAAACACAAGTGGATTATATATATGAATTTTCTGGAAATCTCATAAGATTACAGCCGTTTTCTAAATCCTTCCAAAATGTAAGTAACTAACCAGGAAAAGTAAAATACCGTATGTACTCGACTATAAGTCAACCTCATGTATAAGTTGAGGGCAGGTTTGGGGACCAAAATAATGGATTTTGATACAACCTGTGGATAAATCAAGGGTAAAATTTAGAGGAATATAACAAAGGATCTAAAGGATGAAGCAAAGGAAAACAATGCCAAAGAACATACAAAATTACAGCAGACACAACTGTCTGTGTCAACACTAAAGGCTGGATAGATGATATCGCAGAGAAGGATCAGTGATTCCAGGACAGATTATACTCTTGCCTCTCACCAGGGGATGGTTCAAAGTGCAGTACTTACATTGAACCATGGATAGGTCAACTCAGTTTTGGGGGGTCGATTTTTGGACTAAAATTTCTAGACTTATACATGAGTATATACAGTAACTACAAGTCATTACAAGGATTGTAGTAGCTACTTACACACAGCTAGATGCTTCTCAATAATTCCTTTTCTTAATTTTATTAAGAGGCAACTTTGTGGCATAATTGTAACCGAGTTACTTTATACTTATATTTTTATACTTTATTACATAGTGCTGTAGAGTTACACTTTTATCATTACAGGGAGTGTGGTCTCACTGAATTGTGGTAGAGGAATATCAGTGGTCCACCTGCTGGCTTGTGCTGTGTTGAGGAAAGAATTAGGTTAACAAGAGGAGAATGTCTTTTGGACAGTCATAGCATTCCAATTTATTTTATTTTTTTGGTTGCACAATTATTGACAAATTCTAAAAGTATTACTACATTTTCTCTTTACTCTTGTGTTACATGCAGCTACATGCTCACTTCCAGAGGAGCTTCCCATTATCAGAAAACTCCCAGTCCAAACAGATTGGGTATCAGATAAACATATCTATCTCTGTGTTACCACAGCATTACATATTTTTAACTAAGTTGTATCTTCTGTATGTTAATTTCATTTCTTGACTTCCAATTGTTTACTTAGTTAGTGGAGTGATAAATAAGAGGTTAAACAACTTCCTATTGTTTTATTCTTATTTTTATAACTTCAGGATATAATAAAGCCTCCTGATTATTTTGAGCTGTTTCAGAGAATAAAAGGTATTTAAGCAATCTGAAATGTATACACCTAGACTATCATCCTGTTGGTAACACATGTAGGCCTAATTCAAATTTATGCCTGCAGCGATATGTTTATGGTCATTGTGGAGGAAAGTATTCACTACTTTCCCTGTGTAGAGACCTCCCCTAACCAGTAAAGTCTCTTTTCTTTTACTGCCCCCCCCCCATACAAAATGACTTACTAACTGCAATAAGGCAGAAGACAGCCTTATAGTGTCCAGCTATGATCTTGCAGCCAGACACACAAGAATAACATCATCCTCTGGTATCTAGGGAAGATCCCAGGAGGTTCTGGAGGGTGACACCATTAGTGTCTGTAGCAGAATACTATGTGCCCACCCTCCCAAAGTAAATACCTGTGGGATGGGCAGGAGACAGATGTTTTCTATATACAGGGATGGGAAACAGGTTGGAGCTCCATCTGGCAGAAATTTACATTCCGCCCAGTGACACAGGACCTCAAGGAAATCCAAGGAGTAATTATAATTACCAAGGAGTAAGTATAAGCAGAAACCATTCACCATTCATTGGTCAATCCAAAACAACATCTTTGATTTCTTGATTATCATATAATCATAGAACCTTGCAAGTATTGTGGAACAAGATATGTTATTTAGAATTTATTGGATGTTCCATGACTATGTCATCAACATATGAGCTAAGTCTAAATCCAATGGTATTTCCACAAGACCAGACCCACTGAAATCAATGGCAGTTAACATTACCTGGGATGAATGAGGTCTCCTCCATTTCAATGAGGCTACTCCCATTGGGTTTAGTCCTAATTTTATATTGATCTATTAGTTCAAGAGTAGGGAACTTTTGGCTCTCTGGATATTTTGGACTCCAATTAACTGTACTAGATTTCTGGGAGTTCAAAACATCTGAACGGCAAAAGATTTCCAGTCCATTACTTAGGTTATTTCCTTAGGAGATTATTGCATGGCAAATTGCCACCAGGATAGATGTGTGTTGTAACTGTCACCAACAGACCTTTTCACACTGCTGCATGACTGGGCACTAGGCAGTATGAAAATCCTATTCTTGGAAAGCAGCAGGAGAAGCCCAGGTTGGATACAGTCTGCCTATTGCCCAGCTGTGGGGCAATGTGATAAGATCCAAATTGCCAATGGGACAAACTATTACAATACATGGCTATCCTATTTGCAATTTGGTGTGTGATGATCTCCAGAGTTGGTGATGTTTTATTGTGTTTCCTTGGACAGCAGTTTTAAACATTTGATAATAGGGGTATTTTTAAAAACATATATAGAGAGAAATTCACTTGCTAAAAGTGAATTCTGAGATGAGATTAAACTAAAGTATGTGTGGCATAGTGGTTTCAGCATTGATTGGACTATAGAGATTATCACATTGACAAATAACCTGGCTGCTCCCTGATGGGATGTAGCTGGATTGCGGGATGCAGGTGGGTATTATCCCAAGTAATTCACCACTGATTCCACTGGGCTGCTGCATTCCCAGTCCCAGCCACACTTTGAAGGACGCTTGTAAAAGCCAGGACTTTGAAAAGCAGCCTTCAGAGTGTGGCTGGGACCCCGGATGCAGCTACCAATACAATTGTAGGCTGCATCAATAGAAGTATAGTGTCTAGATCAAGGGAAGTAATAGTGTCACTCTATTTGGCTCTGCTCAGGCCCCACTTGGAATATTGTGCCCAGTTCTGGGCACCACAATTTAAAAAGGACATTGAGAAACTGGAGTGTGTCCAAAGGAGGGCGACTAAAATGGTGAAGGGTCTGAAAACCATGCCCTATGAGGAACAACTTAGGGAGCTGAGGATGTTTAGCCTGGAGAAGAGAAGGTTAAGAGGTGATATAATAGCCCTGTTTAAATATTTGAAGGGATGTCATATTGAGGAGGGAGCAAGCTTGTTTTCTGCTGCTCCAGAGAACAAGACCCAGAGCATTTCATGCAATCTACAGGAAAATTCCACCTCAACATTAGGAGGAACATCCTGACAGTAAGGGCTGTTCAACAGTGGAAGATACTCCCCCAGAGAGTGGTGGAGTCTCCTTCCTTGGAGGTCCTTAAGCAGAGGCTGCATGGCCATCTGTCGGGGATGCTTTGATTGAGAGTTCCTGCATGGCAGGGGGTCAGACTGGATGGCCCTTGTGGTTTCTTCGAACTCTGATTCTATGATTCCATGCCCAGTGAAATCGGTAGAGAATTACATGTGATAATACCCGCCTGCATCCCACAATCCAGCTGCATTCCATTAGAGAGCAGTCGTGTTATTGTCAATGCGATAATCTTCTATGTCTCTGGAGGGTTTGATTTCCTCCAGACTCAGCCATGGAAACCCACTAGATAACCTTGGGTAAGTTACTTTAGGATTACCATAAATCAGAAATAACTTGAAGGCTCACAGCAACAACAAAGTGTGACAAAGTTATGTGAAGCAGAAGCTTCAATGGCATACCTAAAAGGTAGTGAAATATATTACTTACTCATTTGACAGCAAGTATTACTGGGCATATATTACTCCTTAACCCAAATATTACTGTTGCCAAGTTTTGTTATTGTGTGCCTAATGAGCACACAATTGAGCTTTCAGTTCAGAAGAACAAACTCACTGTCCCAGTAGATGAAACTTGTGCAGGAGGTTGGACAAATGTTTTTCCACAGAGCAATTATCCAACTCCTAGACATGTCAGAAAGAATCCAGGATTGTAAATACAAATGTACTCTTTAGAAAGCCAGTGTGGTGTGGTGGCAACCCTAAGGCAACCCTGTCATGTTTTCTTTTTCCTGGGGATAAGAGTGTGTTACTCACTGGAGGTCAACCAGACAGTTTGGCAATCGAACCCCAATCTCCAGGATATCTCCGGACAGATATTTCACTTATCTGTTCAATGCTCAAACCACTGCTGGCTTCCTACAGTGTACACTTGAATTTAGAACCCTGGATTCTTTCTGACATGCCTAGGAGCTGGATAACTTTGCTTTGTGGAAAAACAACATTTGTCCAACCTCCTGCACTAGTTTCATTTAATGGAAAGGTGACAGTTTGTCCTTCTGAACTGAAACC
The DNA here is from genome assembly GCF_019175285.1 of Sceloporus undulatus. NCBI lineage: Eukaryota > Metazoa > Chordata > Lepidosauria > Squamata > Phrynosomatidae > Sceloporus > Sceloporus undulatus. The sequence goes on along the minus strand of NC_056522.1, from coordinate 152,189,782 downwards.
TTATTTGTTCAAGGCCAAGGAAAAGATTTAGCTGCTTGATTTGTGGTTCATTCAATAATGTTCTTTAAAAAACACTGAATGTTTAAGAACGTTTTTACAAGTATGGTTTCAATCTTTTAATACAGAAACAGAACTTGAGCCCCTGAGCCCCAAGCCAATGTTGTACTCTGAAGTGCGATGGACTTTCAAAGACCCAAGTGCCTTTCTGTTCATCATTTTGTTTGCTGAGCATGTGTCTTCAAATCAAGTATCTTCAAATAAAGACAAAATGAAAAGAGTTAATCAGCAGGAAGAATAATTAAGAAAGCAAAATGTGAAAAAAATCTATCTGGATATAGCTTCTAGAAAGTCAAGGGAAAGGGAATTGCTTCTTATACAACATCCCTTTTTCATGGTCCTATCCACCCCAACCTCCTAGTTTTAGTGATTAGTGATAATAAGTGTTCTAATTCTCCTTCATCTCTATTGTTATAGTATGTTAGGATTTTGTCATTAAGATAAAAAATTGTGTGGTCATACAATATTAGTCTGTATGGGATGTTTAGTACACAAACAAGTTCAAGTGGGAAATGATCTGCATTGTCTTTAAGAGGTTCCATCACTAGGCCTGGGTTGCACCCACAGAGTGCAGACTCACTGGACAGATAGCCTAGTAATGGTTAGTTGGTTGATTGGGTGGTTGGGTGTGTATATGTATGTATGGGAGAATAGACATAGTGACTGCATGTCATAGAAATGAAAACTGTGACCATGTTGGCCATAACTGAGGAATAAATAACATGTCTGAAGCTAAGTAAAAGCCAAAGAAAATTCCATCCTCTCCATTTTAAACCAAAGGTAATTGAAGCTGTCCATGAAGCCAGTGCCTTATTGTACTATTTCAGTGTGTGAATCATCTTCTACACATCCTTAACCATTTTCTTATGGTAGGCTAAGCAAGCAGATATGCTTCTAGACATCATGAAAACTGGGACGGACACCTTGCAGCCTGCCAGATGTCATTGGACTGCAAGTAGAGGCCTAGAAACTTTGAGCTAATTAAAAATTAATAATCTTGATCTAATAAATCACCAAGGAGCATGACAGCCTGACTTATACATACTAGATTCACTCTGCTTGATATGGCACTACGTGATTCATCCATTCAACTTAATGGACCATCTTATTTATATGTGAACGATTTAGAACTGGACTGAAAGTAAGAACACTTTTTATTCCTCTTTTTTAATACTAAAGGAACACAAGTGTAATAATTAATTTTTGTAGTTCCATCTGTCCATTGTGACTTTGAAGCTACAGGCATCCATCCTTTGTCCACCCCTTTCTCCTCATCTGTCCAGCCCCTTATGTCTCCTCCCCATTTTTCCAAAAATATTTGTCTTCTCTTTCCTTCTCCATGTCTCCGTTTCCCTCTCTCCTTTCTTTAATTTTCTTTGTTGCTTCTCCAAGCTATACTAACTATATTTCTTCTTTCCTTCTCCACACATGATAGTATGTTACCCCTTTACTGAGCTGAATATAGCTACAAGGCCAAAGTGTATATAACTGAGATACTGTTCAATCATGACTTTACATTTCAAAGCCAAACACTTGCCCTTTGCTTTCACCATCAACATTCAATAAAGGTACATTGGACATTGGACATAGTTGTTTTCAATTTATCATTCATCTGTACATTTTCTCTCTTTCCCCTCTCTTTGAGTGTCCTCTGTTATTTCAGTATCAGAATCAGGGTTTTATCCAATGATCCCTGTCTGCCACTTCTCTATATAGTCCTTTACACACTCCCCAAATTTGCTTGGGAGACTTGGGGGGCCATCCAGAACAAGAAGCATGCAGTGAGGTGCAGGGGGAAGGAGCAAGGAAGACTTGCTCATGCAACACTGGATGGGACCCACAGCCAGACAAGTTTACTGTTGGTATTATACACTGAAATTTAGGGCTATTGCTTCTCGTCTGATAATATTATTGGTTTTATGACACAACACAAGGCATTTCTGAGAGTTCTGAACTTTAGTGAACCCCCAAATAATGAACTTGCAAATATTTTGCAAAGAACAATATCACAGATATGCGAAAGGACGCTTGACATGAAGGATGAAGGCCGGTTATTCCCATTAGGCCAATGGAAATGGAAAAACAATGTGATAAGTTTGAAGTGCAGCTGGAGAAACATAAGATTAAATATTATATAAGAACCTGATAGACAGAAGGAGAGTCAGGCTGCCGAACAGATTGCCAAAAGAGCCTGAGAATTTCCATTGCTTCTGACGTTCAAGGCTGGGCCACCCATCTGCTTAGGAATTGGAATGATTTACTAATCAGACATCATCTATCTGCCACGATGCAGAGGAAGAGACTCAGTGGTGGACTAGTAGCTACTGTTCCAGCTTTACTGAGCCTGTGATTCAGAGGGATAATAAGTCACTAGAGAAAAGCTTTTGGAAAAAATAAGTATTTCAAGTGTATTGATTTCGCAATCTGACTCTCCAGCTCTTCACTGTACCTGTTGAGTCATTAATGCCACTGGAAGACTATTTACAGGGAACAGAAGCTGAGAGATGGGTTACACATCTAAAACTTCCCACACAGAGTAGCCAGCAAGATGATATCTAAATAAGGGTCAGAAGAACTTAACTTTTCCATTCTAAGGGAAAGCAAATATAAATGAGGAGGGAAACATTTAGAAATCTATATCTGGATTATGTGACATAAAGCATTGAAGAGTTTGTTTACCAATGTTTCCTTCAAGCCACTTCTTCAGTCTTGCCATCTCACACTCCACCAAGCTAACCAGTGTTGCCAGCACTGAAATCTTCTGAATTTTACTATGTGGACATTCTCCCTATGGCCCCAAATAGATTCTGTACTGTGGGCAGCTATAATCCCCGAGGCGAGTGATCATGTCCACACTACCCCATAAGCACACCAAACAGAAGAGTTTGGGAGTTGCAAATGAGAAACTTTGGCCGGTTACAAACCGGCACTTGGGACGTCCGCAGGACGTCCCATTTTAAAAAAGGGGCATCTCTTCTAGACGCTCCTGGGTCTAATACGGACTCTGTTTGTACAATATGGCGCCGGCCGTTCCACACGGCTGGCGCCATCTTTACGTATCGGACACTGTGCATCCGAACGTGTCACGGCGCCTGTGACGTCACGAATGCGCCTCTGGCGCCTCGTGACATCACAGAGGCGCCGCAGAAAGAAGCTCCATTTTGGACAGTGGTGGGGACATACCAGCAGTGCCATTCCTAAAGACACATTCAAATCAGAGACAAAGAAAAGTAAAGTAAAAATGCATTGCTAACTGACCATTCCACCTCTTATTCTACTCTCATGTGTGGATTTTCATATTCAGGCAGGCATTACAATTCACAACACAGTGGTGCCATTTGTCTTAAAACACTTCAGAGAATTTCTCTTTTTAAAAAGAATGAAAATGTTCAGCTACTTCATCTTAAGCCATTTGACCAACTTGTCTCCGCCAGTAAAGATGAAAACTGACACAAGATTCAAAGAGTTTTCAAACCTCCACAGCAATATTTCAAAGTAACAGTTTATTCAATTAGCGATAGAACAGTTAAAAACAGACAATATTTTCAAAGTATCATAGCAACAGGTGATTGAAACAGTGCCCAGAACGCTAAGAAAAGAGTTTGCCAAATAGGCTGAATTCTAGTGATATCTTTCGTAGAGCAAATGGAATAAAATCTAATATTGTTTTGGACACACTACACTGGATTACATCATGACATGAAATTCTTTATGCATTTTTAACGATAGGTGATGCACACACAGGAGAAGATATATTTTTCTCCCATGTGTACATCATATATAGACATACACAGACAATGATGGGGAGATCTCAGCATTATTTCAACTGTGGTCCAGAAGAGAGTTGAGATTTCCAGCTCAATATGAATAGATGTTACACATTTCTCCTCTGAAGAAGAAGTAGATCAACAGAGCAGAGTTTCATTAGACAGTGGGAACTATGAATGTGAAACTCTTTCAGTCTTAGGACCTTATGGCACACCTTTTTTCCTCACCATTTTGGGCACTGGTAGGGGATGCTTAGGGACATGTGTTGCCAAGGAAAAACGGATATTACCACACACCAAAACTGTCCTCAAAATGGCCCCATTCCATCCCCGGCACCAGACCGTCTCAATCAGTACTGAGGCGTGTTCTTTAGGTCTGAAGGTTTCCATCCTACCAGTGTCTCCTACCAGTGCCAAAAATGGTAAAAAGGTGTGTTATAAGGTACTTGACATCATCAGGTTTCTCCAAAGTTCACTTGCCTTTTCCTGTTTATATTTCATATCAGGTTGTAAGACATTGTGTTTTCACAGTTTTATGTATTTTTAAAATATATTGCCTAATGTCACACAGCTTTTCCCAATGATTAGAAGAGTGCTACTCAAAGTGGTAATATCTGGTCTCATGCCAGTCCTCAAGCCATTGGATGCTAGTGATCACTAGTGAGCTTCCAAGAAAAGAAGAAGATATAATTGTACCCAGTGGGAACCAATTTAATGCTGGCACATTGGGAACAAAAAGTGCTGTTCCCTACTGCCCCCCCCCTCTACATACAGATACAGACAACCTACAATGCATTAAAGTGTCTTTCTAAGTCTTTGTCGTTGTTGTTGTTGGTGTACAATGTAGTGTGCACATTTAAAATGTATTCCCTGATTTCCACAATTTCCCCCCTCACTGCAGTGTCTAAGTATTTTTCTCCATTATACACATCTTGGCTGCTCAACTTTTAAAGATACACACTGTGTTTTCTGTACTTCATTTGATGGAAATCATTTGTAATTTACTTGAGTTTTCTCACAACTTTGGGTATTCTTAAAGTGCTGCTTTAAAATTATTTCTAATAAAGTTCAATTGATGATGCAGAAATGATTCACATTTTTTTTTCATCTTTGACAAAAAAAGTGTTTTTACACATCAGCATATTCCATTGGGGGGAAAAAAGTTCTACTGCTGCAAGATTTTTCACTGCAAAATTTCATGAGGGGGTTGTTTTTGCACATTTTTGATGATAAAATGCAATGTTTTCATGGTTTTTGCATTAAAAAGAGGTGGCCAGTATTCTGCATCAGCTGCTTAGTTAAGTATACTTGGTTAAGTTACCTATCCTGGCTTGATTTCTCCATATGTATTGTAAATGTCATTCACACATGCTCCAGTTACTCACAGAATGGACCTCCTTCTACCCATGCAGCTGATGTCTGGCAAAGTAGATGGGGGGGGGGGGATTTACGATAATGGCAATACTGTCACAATCTTAACTAGATAGTGATTTTGAATATGGAACAATTATGGATGAGTAAATCTAAGTAACTTCCACATTCACAATTCCTGCTTATTCTTGCTTGTGACATTATTGCCACAATCATAACTCCAGGAGTTTTTCAGGAAGATATGGAGGCTTCAGGGATCTCTGGACTGCTTCAAAGGCCACCTGCAAGCAACAAACTGAACTTCCCCTGTCATTGGTGTGTTTGTGAACCCAGGGATCATGGTTCCTGCATATCAGCACAAGTAAGTTTTCCTGTGTAGATTCTACTTTTCACTCAGTAAGATAGTCTGAACCTCTTTTTCCACCATCAGAAGTGAGTTAGACCAACAACAGATATCATCTTACTTCTTGGTGTTCTTCCACCACTATGAACACAATTCTTGTGCATGGAGCTAAAGGCCATTATTTTCTGTCATCACCCATTCACCTCACTGTATCTCAATTATGGTGATATTTGACCCTGGCCAAAACACTGCAATATTTTGGGTACTGGATACCTAAAGCTGAAGTCCAGGAAAATGTTTCCAGTGATTTCATTTCCCATTGACCTCAAAAAGTTTTAAATCAGGCCATCTATGACCTACTTTCTTGGTATAAAATCAGAATGATAATTTTATCAATTTATCTTCTGCAAGATAACTGCCTTATTTCCACCTCAAACAATCAGTTTCTTAGGCAAGGAACTCTGGAGGGCTATTTGGAGCTTAGTTTAGACAGTGCCAAAGTATTTCTGTAACATAATTCCTTTTGTCATGATAGTTATTTTTTGTTTCAAAAAAAAAGTGCTAGTTAAAACAGGTTCATGTCTGGAAGAACAACAACAAAGAAACTCTGCATCCTTTACAATTAAAGCAATTGTATATTGTGGTTTGTTGCCAGCTTTTTGTCATCCTTCTTTAATTTTGCTTTCTTGGTTATATGATAGCTCAAATGGGACATGCATTCAACTTCTGAAGTTGAAAAGCAACTTCTAAAGAATATTTATAACATCTGTGTTATTCAAGGCATGACTCTGAGAGCAATCCTTTTCTCCAAAGGAAAACAAAAACAAAGACTCTTGTGGTACTGTAAAGATTAACAGATTTATGGTGGCATCCCTTGCATTCTTATGATGACCCTGAGGCTAGAAAGGACCAACTCTGTCCTTAAGCACAGTGATATAGCAAATGCTAGAGTATCAACAGAGAGGTGCTGGAGGTCTATGTGTACCCAAAGGTCTGTCTTATACCCCTTAGTCTGCTACTTTCCAGTGTGGTGAAGAATATTTTCCTAATGTTGATATAAAATCTAGCTGCCAGTCTGGTCTGCTTCTGTTCTGAATAGATTGTGTGGGAGTGGAGACAATTTGTCTTTGCCTGAAGCATAAGAATGACTTGGGACAAGTCTAATTCACATAAATTTATATGACCTAAAATGGTATTACTTCAAGTGCCAGAAGACTTAAGAGTGAAACAGATGTGGATTGGTTCTTGATGTGCACTTAGACTGCTGAGCACAGGCTGAAGATTTTTTTGTATCCTGCAAGTAGACATTGGGACAAATGTGATGTGCATCCTGTTGTGCATCAGTCTCATTGAGCAACAGTAACTTTGCTGTTTCTACTATGTGATAATGTTAACAACAGCCCTCTACTGAATATGGATGTTATGGAACTGACCAGTTCTAATTTCTGTGAAAGCCCATTTATAAAGATGTAATTTATGGTGGGAAGGAGATAGAGGAACTAGGATCTAATATGTCCTGCTATGTTTTTATCTATTGATATTCATGTTTGATTTTATTGTTCTTGTTTGCTGTTACCCGCCTCGATCCAATAAAGGGAGAGGCGGAATACAAATTATTATTATTATTATTATTATTATTATTATTATTATTATTATTTCTCCAATAGGGCTCCCAGCAGTTGGAAAATCACATCAGGAAGAATAACAAACCAATAAGAATCATTCACAATTTTCTTCCTGCATTAAAAAAAAAATCCCAAAGTGTTGCAGGTGAATTGTTCTGCATAGAAAAGTACATGGGGCTTTTTCACAAAACCCTGTTTTCTGCACAGAAACCAGTTTTTTTGTTCAATCCCGCTCTTCCCGTTGCAGAATAAGTCTCCTGCAACATTCAACATTCAAATACAGGGATAATATTTAGAAAGAATGTTGTCACAGCTCCTCATGAAATAGTCAAAGATTTGTATCCCTGATGTGAGGTGCCTGGCCACTATTTTAATATATGATATTCATGCCCTTTGATGTCTAAGTTCTGTTTTTCAACTGAAGCTGAAATTAGGATGCTTACAAGCATCATCACCATCATCCCTGAATTGTTGTTAGTAAACTTCTTTAAAGGAGATTTAAAAGCCACCAATTGCAAAAGTTTGATTACATTTTTTTTCAGTGGCAACAAGCCTCATAAAGCAACAAAAAAAATGGATGGGTGAGTAGACCTGTATCACTAGACTCTTGGTTCAAAATGCTCTGAGCTTTGCCCTGACTGAAACATATATCTGCCAAATCTGAATAGTAAAGAGCCATTCAGGCGCAGGCACAGTTAACATCACTTGGTTTTGCATTATTCTGCATACCCTGTATAACAGTTGTGTGGCTATTCAACCTCCACGATCTCAACCCTTCTCAACAGTGTCTCTTTTGGCCAGTCCTTTTGTTGTATGGGAACATTTTTGTTGTGTACATTCTTGTATTTTGTGAATGAATTTTTAAAAAAAGGATTAAAGGATATTATGATTTCCAATAATCTCTCTTTCAAAATCAGATAAGGTTGCAGTCAACACATGACAGAGAAACAGAGAACCATTATGTGTATGGTGGGTGTTCTAAGGTCATAGGGAGATGTTCAAATACATTTATCACATCATTTTCTGAAATTTAACAGGCATGATGTAGATCATCATGATGAGAAAAGACTATGGAGTCAGATGGATTAAATCTGTGGTCAGGTAACCATTTCACTATTTGAGAATCTCATGATCTCCAGGATAATATCAGTTTGTACATGTCAGCTGAAAGTGGGGCCAAAGCCAGAGGTGGATAGGTGGGGTATCTTTATCTCCCTCCCTGTCCAAAAGATTTACAAAAGAGGGATGTATCATTTTTGCCTGAGGTTTAATCTAATCACTCATGGTAGGCTTTTGAAATTACATCAAGGGCCAAGGACTTCCTTCCTCAGTTTGAATTTACAACTTGGGGAGAGGAATGGGCTACATCCAAATCACCCATTATGTGCCCAATGTTGCAACTGAAAGCCAGCATGGTGTAGTGGTCTGAATAGTGGATTGTGACTCTGAAGACCAGGGTTTGAATACTGACTTGGTCATGAGAACTCACTGGGTGGCCTTGGATAAATCACAATCTCCCAGCTTCAGAAGAAGTCAAAGACAACCTTTCTTTGAACAAATCTTGCCAAGAAAACCCCATGATAGGTTCCCCTTAGGGTCACCATAAATTGGAAACGACTTGAAGGCACACAACAGCATTGCAACAAAGCAGAATAAGACATCCCCAACCAAAGTGTTTACTAACCCACAGTGGGATAGAGATTCTTTAATGGATTTTTTTTCAAAGGGGAAAAGAATGCATTTCCAAATGATTCAAAAGCAGTCTAGCACAGTGCAATATCAGGAGAGTCACAGTATTGTGCAATAAGAGCCAGGCAAAAATAGGACTAATGCAATGCCATTGTGGTGCAACAGTGTTTTGGAATAAGCTTAAGTCACTTTTTGATTAAAAAACAAAAGGAAAAGCTATATATAATTAGCAGAGTGGGTGGCTTTTCTCTTGCAGACACTTCATATGCCTGCCACTCTTCTCTGTATTTAGAAATTCCTCAATTTTGAATGACATGTTCTTTTAAATTTATAGTTGAGATGGCAGGAAGTTATGTCAAGAAACAACTGCCCGCAAATTATTCAAGAAAACAGCAGCAGCTACAGTTTAATCTGAAAAGCTCTAATGATGCTAGGATTTTTTTTTTAGTTGTTTTCTTAAAACTATTACATTAGCCTAAATTGGTCAGAAAAAATAATCCCCCAGTTTTAAAAAAAGCAGTTACAATTTTGCAAGAACATTGAACACTGAACATTGGTGCTGATTTTTCAGCACCAATGTTCAAAATTTTCAGCCTCATCAGGTGATTGCAATTTCCCTCCCCAAAGAATTTTTCAACATAACAAAAATGTCAATTTTTGTATATCAAAGAATATTTTTGACATATCCATTTTCAGAAAATATCATGTCTACGTATAAATGTGGCCAAAAATAAACATCAATACTTGTTTCAGAAATATAGAAGAGTATAAGGCAACTTCTTAAAACATATGGCACCAAAGCGGGGAGGCCAAAGGGGAGTTCAGAATGAGCCCACTGACCAAGACCCCTAGTCCATAATGGGTTAAATGCACACCATCCATCTTAGTTGATGATTTCTAATTTAATTGGTCTTCCTGCATTCACATCACTTCCAATTAGGACACGATCACACAACTACCTTGAAGAAATGAAATGATGTATGTGACTAGGCACAGTGGCTCCCCGACATATAATGCATCACATGTCACCAATACCTACTTTGTTCTTCTCACTTTGGACCTCACAGAATGATAAGAAAGGAATCGTGTTCCAACCCAGAAGTAAAACTGTTGCATGATTATAACCCTGACAACCTCCTCCTAATGAGGCATCCTGCAGATAGAAGGAACGAAAGAGCTTTGATCTGTCAGAGCAAGGAAGCCAAATCAACCACACTTTTCTGGAAAGGAATCTGATTAGGGCTGCTCCCTCAGTAATCAAAGTCACAAGCTACCATTTGAACCATTTGCGAAATTCAGATAAGATTAGGTACTTGTCTGATAAATCATTTCAATCAATAGATGCTAATTTTATCTGGATACAGGGAGAGTGAGATGGCAGGGCTTTTTTAAAATAAAAAGACTAATTTTGGCCTGGCATGCTTTGAGTTTAAAAGATTTTTTTTTTTAATTTGGTTAAGATAAACACAGGTGATCACGATAGTCCGAGTCCATTCACGTCAATCTAAGCTCTCCTCTTTAATGCTTAAGATGAGCATGATTCTCATAAAATGGTAAGTGTTGGGGCTCAACCCACCCCAAAGGTATGCAATGTGGTGCTTTAGAGTACAGATCCTTTGGACTACAACTCCCATTATTCTAACAACCATGATGAAGAATATGAGAATTGTGGTATGAAACATCTTGAAAGCCCCAACTTGCTTATGTCTACCCCAGTAAAACATTTCTGCTGAGATTACCAATAATATGCAAAGAAGGCAGGCAGGGAGGCAGGCAATTCATGACACAGTCTTATAAATGCCTCCTAAGAAATAAATCCCAATTCACTTTATAATGGGACTATACTCTGAAGTAAGTGCCTGCAGATTGAAGCTTCATTCTCTCTGCTAAAATATGGTGGACTACAGGGGCTGTTCAGACTGGCCATGAAAGCTGGCCTGGGGGCAGAGTTGGGGTGTCGCATCCACATGACACATGCCCTGACTCTGTCCCCGGGGCACCGTGATGCTGCATGCCACTCCACACAGCGCACGGCATCACGGTGCTCCTCTGCCACTTCATTCATATGACACAGCACCAAAGGAATGCTTTCAAGCTTTTTGCAGCTCCTTTTTGTGCCCTGGAAAGGCTGGATTGGGGCCTCAGTGTGCAGTTGCTCTGGCCCTGATCCGGCGAGGAAAGGGGCAGTGTTATTCTGCCTATTAGGCACTGTATCTACAGCCCCTACAGCTTCCAACAATTGGCATGCTGGATGGGTTGTTGGGAATTATAGTCCAGCACATATGGAGGGTGCCAGGTTGAAGAGGTTTTCAAAATAAAATTTTAAAGAATTCTATTATTATTAATTCAGGCTGCATCTGCACCACAGATATACTTCAGTTTGACACTGCTTTAACTGCCATAGCTCAATATTATGGAATTCTTTGAATTTTAGTTTTGTGAGAATACAATTTGTGAGACAGCTTTCTCTGTCAGAGCTCTGGTGCAACAACAAACTGTAGTTCCAGGAATTCCATAGCACTGAACCATGGCAGTTAAAGTGGTATCAAACTGCCTTATTTGTGCAGTGTGGATGCAGCTTCAGAGGACTAATTCTTATCTGCCAAGCACCTTTCATGGATCCCATGTACAACTAAAATATATAAAAAATGAGGATTCTTTTCATCCCGCCACCACCCCTTGACATTTTCATACAAGACATGAAACAGATTTGTAGAGGTGGGAAGATCAAATGGCTTGTTTTAAAACTGTCACTATTATTTGCAATCAAGTGGAAGCCACTGATAAGAGTATCAGCCACTAGCAGAAAAAAGAAAAAGGGAAGGATGAGGGAGGGGAAAGAAGAAAACTTCCAGTTTTCTCTTTCTTTCTTGTAATAAACTAGTTGTCTCCTCCCAGATATAGCCTTGAGATTTTAATTAAACAGCAGACTAAATGCCAGCATTTAAGGATGTTTGCCACCTTGATGATAGTCTATTAAACAAATGTGCTATGATTGTTTTCTTTGTCTGAACACTGTGCAGGTTCCCCCCTTCTCAGCCTCCAGAGCTTGGATCTTATGAACATCTGGCGATGTTTTTAGAAAGACGGAGAGTAGGAGAAACCAGCTCTTATCTTCTGATAAGCTCCTCAGCTTGGAAAGCTTGTGGCCAAAAGACAGAAACAGAATCCAGTATTTCACACCACATGACTCATCTGGTGTTCAAATATTCCACTACTAATGACTAATATATGTTTTTAATGCATTTTTGTAGTGCATTGTATTATATTGCTGTGTATAATGACAAATTGCAAAATACAATAGATGACTTGCTTCCTTGCTTGTATTGCATTGATGTGTGTGTGTGTTTATGTGTAGATAGAAACACGTAGACAAATCTGACCATCTTGGTTTCTCATTTCTTTGGTTTTAAAGTCATTTTGTCCTGAAACTTGAGGTTTGCTTTGCAACAATCAGTTCTGTATATTCTGTACTTTGGGAATGTTTCCAGTCTTAAGTTTGGCCTGTCCTGAATTTTGAGTGCTTTCATTTGAGCAAATATATATACTCAAATATCTGTGCAAGGTTTTCATAATGCAGACATTTGTGTACTTCCTCTCAATATATTCATTAATATGGACATTATCAGATACTTCCTCCCAATATACTCAAATTTGTATGTATTTTTGATTGGAGAACCTCATTGCAAAATTAAGAATTTTGGTAAGTGAGGTTTATGATAGGATTAACTGTATAGCACCATAACAACATTCTTACAAACCTAACAGGATTCCAACCTGTTGACATCTACTGCTCAGGTTTGCTTCAGAAAGAAAAGAAAGCAAAAGTGAATAGGTACATAAGAAGATGTGGGGACAGGGAAGGCCTTTATCATTCATTTTCCACAATCAGGAGATAATTAAAATATACGGTGAAAAGAGAGGTCTTAGTTTTCCACTTCAGCCCCAGAAGCTTCACGATTCACATTTCCAGATTATGACCTTAGGGTCACTATAAATTGGACGGGGTTCGCAGTCTGGGGGTGCTCCTTGACTCGTCGCTCCTGATGACAAATCAGGTAAATGCAACGGTCAGGAGTGCCTGTTATCAGCTTCGGCTGATACGCCAGCTGCGCCCTTTTCTGGAAGTAAGGGATCTCGAGACGGTTGTGCACGCGCTGGTAACCTCACACCTCGACTTCTGTAATGCGCTGTACATGGGGCTACCTTTGTCCTTGACCCGGAAACTTCAGCTGGTCCAAAACATGGCAGCCAGGCTTGTTTCAGGAACATCTAGGAGGGACCACATCACTCCTGTCTTGATGTCCCTCCACTGGCTGCCTATCAGCTTCCAGGCCCAGTACAAGGTGTTGGTTATCACCTTTAAAACCCTAAATGGCTTGGGTCCAAGCTATCTTCAAGACTGCCTCCTCCCGTACAATCCTCCCCGCGGTCTCCGCTCCTCTGGGAGGAATTTGCTGCAGCCTTCAAAATCTAGACTTGCGGCTACCTCTCAGAGGGCATTCTCTGTTGTCGCCCCTAAGCTCTGGAATGACCTGTCGGATGAGATCCATCAGTTAACATCTTTAGACATCTTTAAAAGAGCTGTCAAGACGGATCTCTTCCAGCAGGCCTTTCCAGATTAAAATTTTTCCCGGCCCAGGCTCCCGGGCTCCCCGATTTCCCTTATTCCTCTCGTGGCCCCATCCCCTGATGGTGAAGATTACTGAGGGTTTTGGGGTTTAGTTTAGGATAATATAATTATACATTGTTATAGTCCCATTTTAATACATTTAAGTGTTTAATATTTTTTAAGGGGGGGAAGGGAGTATAAATATTTATGTATATTTTATTCTGTAAATTTTTATGTTGTTCACCGCCCAGATTGGCTTTGCCACCGGGCGGTATAGAAATTATTATTATTATTATTATTATTATTATTATTATTATTATTATTAT
>NC_056522.1:152145784-152175982 GCF_019175285.1 Sceloporus undulatus | reverse complement strand
ATTATTATTATTATTATTATTATTATTATTATTATTATTATTATTATTATTATTAGATATGACCTGAAGGCACACAACAATAATTTTTTAAAACTTTTAAAAAAATAATCCCATAAGAATGTCATTTCTCTGTTACCATCTAATATATGAGATGAATTATTCTTATCGTATATATTTTATCATCCTTTCCACCTGATTTACTCTATCATACTTGCTGTGAAAGTTATAGGCTTTCCCTCAACCATCGAAAAGAACTACTAATTATCTCAGACTATATGTTTTTGGAAAGAGCAGTATGATACCTGTAAATGCTGCAACAGTCTATTTCCTAATTTATACATGCACCTCTCCCTCCCTGCATTTGAATGCATAGGAATACACATTGACTTAATTTGTTTGATTTCAGGAGGTCTGCTGGCCTTCAGATGATCCAGCCATCTAAAGCAGTGGGGGTCAGGTCAAATGCTTTGACCTAGGCCTCACTAAGCAGTAGTAGGTCTTCACTTTATGAGAAACCATCTTAAGGACTTGTTCCTCCCCCCATCACACACACACACACACCACTTCATTAATGCACATTAGATCAAGTGTATGGCTATCTTCTGTCATTGCTAAGGTCTTTCATGCCATGATAGTTGCAAGGAGAAGCTTCTGGGATATTGCAAACAGGCTTTGTGGCTTCTGGAAATTCCAGAAGGATTTTAGGCAAATCTTCTAATCTCTGTGACTGCAATATATAGATATCAAAATTTGTAGAGGGGAGTGGAAAGACAAAATGCATGGCTGGGACCTGGATAATTTCAATCTTACACATTTTTGGCAGGATGATATCAAATGTTTGCAATCACTGTCCACTTTTAAAAAAGTAGAAATTGGGGGGGGGGGGTGTCACATTTTCAATGTACCTTACTAAGAGTTCTCTAAGTTGCATGCTCATCTTTTACCCACTGAGATGTTTCAGACAGCTGGCTATCTTTCCAAAAAAATGAGCCAAGGGAAGGTAATTTCATTTTTTTTTTTTGTATTATAAAATAAAGTGATTAAAAAGAAGCAACTGACACTGGATACTGGTCTGACAATGAACAACTGCCAATAAACTGTTATAGTTAAAATGTTTAAATTCAAACAGCTATTGTTCTTCCAGTAAGAGGGTTGGAACAATAATAATTGATAGGCTATATGAATAATCAGTTTTAAAAAATCTGGTTTAAACCAACCAACACTGATTTGGCAGATATCTTGCTTCTGAACTTCATAGTCATTTTGGGATTTCTAGTATTAACTGATTGTAATTTTGTTGTTGGTGGTGGTGTTTATTTGCAAGCTGCCTAAAAGGACAGTAGAACAATATTAGAAGCAAAGCAGTGTAGGAGTAAGCTACAAATAAGGGTGCGTCTTTTCAACAACAAAAAACCACCCATTTAATTAAATAAGAGTTCAAATTATTTTCCATATTAAATAATACTCTTCATATGAAGGCTGGAGTATGAAATAGGATTAATCTTTATCACACTAATTAAAAATACTTTATATTTGGAAAAGATGTCAGATTTAGATTTTGTGAAGCAGCATGGCATATTCCTAAACATCTGGCATGCAAATAAATGTGTCTGTATGTAGCTATTTAAAATACCAGACATTCATGGTCTTTATCTGAATGTGTTAGCAATGTGACCCATGCAAGAGCTGTGAAATGCTGTTGTCATACATATGAAAGAAGAGGGAAGGGAAGTAATATACTGTACATCATTACAGTGTTATTGTTGTTTTCCCTCGGTCCCTCATGCGTGTCAACATCTAGTCAAAACTATTCCTCTGTTGTGTTGCTGTCACTATGATGGGAAGCCTGCAGACCAGCATGTGTTTCCAGAAGGATGCATAAAACCACAGTTCTATTTATTCAACAGGAGACTGCCAAACTGTGAAGGTAGATTTACAAGTGCATTTTATGCACTAATGCTGTGAACAGTGTGTACAGGCCTGCTGCCTTCACTACAGCTGAAGGAACATAGCCAGAGATTTGCCTTGGCATCCCAGACATATGTAGGATATCAAAGTGCGTAGAATCATAAATGGATAATGTAAATGCAGAGCAAATTTAGGAAATTCATTTTTGGGGGGGAGAAGAAGAAAATATTGAAAATAGCAGTTTCTGGAGGAGTAAAATAGGACTGTGCTGTGATCCTGGCAACCCCCTTTGCTGTCTATGAGACTGATCATGGGCCCAATAGGCATTTTCATGCAATATCAAATAGCAGCTTCAGGTGAGAGGGGACAGTGTGTTCAGGGATGAAACGCTGAAAAAAAGGGAAATGCATGCCTTCTTGCAGTCACAAACCTGCCTCTTTCCAGGAGCTATATATATTTCAGACTACCCTAAGTGTCACATGTAGTTTGGCATGGAACAGAGGAAGGAAAGGTTGGGGGAAGAACATAATAATTATACGCAGTGTCCTAATTCCTGTTGCTGGTCCCAAGTCAAGTAAGACCTAGGGAATCAACTGCTGAGTCAACAATTCCATAAATCCCATTCATTCAATGGGTCTTTTCTAGTTGGGATTAACAATGGAATTTGGACCAATGTGCCTTATCATACTTTATATGAACTTAGCAATAACATGGCATGGCAAATAACACTTGGGGCGGGGGGGGGGGGGTAACCCAAGTGCAAGTCTCAAGTCTGTACCTTCACAAGTCTCAAATCCGAGTGCCCGCTTTAATAGAAAAAAGGAGGTGGTGAGGGTTGGAAGGTGTAAAGTCTTTGAAGCAACTTGAGTCTGAGGCATTCAATTTGATTCCACATCACTGGTTGCTGGTCCCCCACATCAGATAGCATGAGAAAAACATTGTTTGAGAGAATACTGTATGAACACAAATATTTTTTTTTTAAAAAAAACATCTGTTTACATTTGTATCAAGAGTCTGCTTTTCTCTCTTGTTGTTGTTGTTTGCCTTCAAGCTGTTTCTGACTTACAGACACTCTAAGGCCTCTGTCATGGGGATCATGGGATTTTCATAGGGGGTTTTCTGTGACCTGTCCCTGCTCCCCTGCCCTCCTTCTTCTTCCCTCTCACCAGGTGCATGGCCTCAGCCCATATGCACCTTTCTGCCTCCTTTGTTTCATCTCTTTCATTGTCTTTCTCCTGGGCAGGTTACTAGTGTGCCAGACAACTACTGAACAACAGGAGTAGTTGTCTATACACTGTTGATCACTGTCTTCTAGTGGATATACTTTCTGACCTTGGGTTCTCAGACTCTGTTCTCGACTGGTTTAGATCTTACTTGTCTGGCAGATCTTTTGCAGTAGTTGCAGGGGGTCTGACTTCTTCTCCTGTTCCCTTATCTGTTGGAGTTCCCCAGGGCTCTGTTCTGGGTCCCCTTCTGTTTTCTCTCTACACACTGTCCTTAGGAAAACTCATCAGCTCCTTTGGCTTTTCCTACCATCTGTATGCCGATGACACCCAGCTGTATCTTTCCGCCCCTGACCTTTCTCCAAGGCATGAAGAGTAAGTTTCGTCTTGCCTCACAGCTGTCTCGCAGTGGATGCGCCATCGGCGTTTGAAGCTCAACATGTCCAAGATGGAGCTTCTTGTCTTTCCTCCTAAGCCCACCCTTCAACACTCCTTTTCTGTCTCTGTGGACAACATTTCTATTCAACCAGTCCAGCAAGCCCGCAGTCTTGGTTTTATCTTTGACTCTTCTCTGTCATGTATCCCTCAGATCCAGACCACAGCCAAGGCTTGTAGATTCTTTTTCTACAACATTGCCAAAATCCGACCATATCTCTCCGCCTCTACTGCCAAGATCCTGGTCCATGCCCTAGTGGTCTCCCGACTTGATTACTGTAATGTCCTCCTGGCTGGGCTTCCTCTTTCTCACCTCCGTCCTTTAATCTCTGTCCAGCATTCAGCTGCATGCATTATCACTTCCACCCACCGCTCTGACCACATCTCTCCTGTGTTGGCATCCCTTCACTGGCTCCCCCTCCCTTTCCGCATTCAGTATAAGCTCCTGCTGTCGACATTCAAAGCCCTCCATGGACTGGCCCCTCCTTACTTATCAGACCTTCTTTCTCCTCACCTTCCCACTAGGGCCCTCCGTTCTGGTAGTCAAGGGCTCCTGTCTCAGCCCAGGATTTCCTCTGCTCCATCCCGGATTCGCCCCTTTTCACTTGCTGCCCCTCACTCCTGGAACCTTCTTCCCCCACAAGCAAGAGCCATCACTTCTTTAACTAGCTTCAAAATGGAGTTGAAAACCATCCTGTTCAGAGAAGCCTTCCCAGGCATTGCATAATTGTCGCTTACCATCTGATGTTCTTTTAGTGCCTGTTTATCAAACCATTTCCTGTATTGCTATGTATTGTATATGTACTATCCTTCCTGAGAGTATGTATTTTCCCTGGATGAAGATTAACCTTCCATTATGAAGCCAAGCCCTCCCTCCAGTCCATCTGCCTTGGTCCAGGCCTCGGAGGTAGAGAGGAACTGCTTACCCTTTCCCTCCACCACTCCCTTCTCCTTCTGTGTCATGTCTTTTTAGATTGTAAGCCCGAGGGCAGGGAACCATCTAACTAAAAAGATTGCATGTACAGCGCTGTGTAAATTTACAGCGCTTCATAAATAAAGGTTAATAATAATAAGAAGAAATGACAGTGGTGGAGGATCTCTTAGAAACATGGCAGTGGCACCATAGTCATTAGTAAGACACAGAGCAGAACCAAACACTGACCTAGAATCAAGAAATGAAGCACGAGAGTGAGTGATAATAATATGATTTATTTGTATACCGCTTTTCCTACAATCAAAGCGGTTTACAGCATACATATGCATATACAACAATAAAGCAAGTAAAGAGAGTGAGTGATAAAATTTTGTGAAGCCAACAGTTTGATCATTGCAAATACATTCTTCAGGCAACCAAAGAGGTAACTGTATACATGGATGACAGCTGATGGCCATTACAGAAATCAAATAGACTACATAACTGGAAGGAAATGATGGAGAAGCTCCATTCTCTACTCATAATCAAAACCAAGCGCAGACACATCACAGATCATGCATGGTTAAAATCAAAAATTAAAGTAAAGCTAAAGAACACTAAATCTATCACTGTGCCTAAATAAGGTCCAAACCCTAAATGCAACTGTTCAACAATTTGTGCATAGGGACAAAGAAAACTACTATAACAATCAAGATAGAGAAATAAAAGATGACAAGGAAAAAAGGTAGAACAAGAGACCTGTTGCACAAGATCTGAAAAATCAAAGGGAAATTTAAATCAAGAGTGGGAATTCTGTATGACCATCAAGGGAATATGCTGCATGATCAAGAAGAAATCAAAAGCCGGTGGAAATAATACACTGAAGAACTATATTTTAAAAAAATAGAAAGGATAACAGATTCATTCCAGGAATAACCATTTGAACATGAATTCACAATTTTAGACAGTGAAGTGGAAGCTGCACTCAAATTACTTGGGAAAAACAAATCATCAGAAACAGGTGGCACAGCAATAGAGATGTTTCAAGCTGCAGAGACAGGATCCACTCAAATTCTTGACAGAAAGGCAGTAAGCAATTTTAAGCTGCCATCGTTGGATGCTTGTATAGCAGACAACTGTTTAGCAGAGTAAGATTGGTTAAAGAGCATGAAAACTGGTGCTATACTGTGAACAAATGACAGTGGAGGGGACGCCAAAAGAATGGCCTTGAATGAGGTGGAAATATACTCAGAGTGCTTGCCATTGAGTATGATTTTTGCCAACAAAATTTCCAAGCTGATTTCCAGTGCACTCAAAGAGCTCTCCAACAGTTATGTCTATGAAACAATAGTATGAAACGATCAAATTTTACTTGCCAAGTTTGCTAAGACTGAGGAAGTGAAAATCTCTGTTTCAGTTCAGTTGCATTTCTTTGAATCCCACCTCATTTTTTTCCTGCCCTTGTTTCTAAATTTGTTGTGAGACTTTGCACATTCTTTTTGATTGAGAAGTCATGAACCGTGTTTTACACATTTCCCACACCATGCCCATTTATTTATACATTTTACCTATTTCTCTTGACTGCAACAAAAGTGCTTGCTTTAAGATGTATGTGCTTGTGGTTCCTGCTGTGTACATTGTTCCTTTAAAATATCCCCCCCCCCAAAGACTCACAAATGTGAAATCCCAGTGAAAGGGCAGAGTAAACTTGTAGATAGACTCAGCTGTAGATAGATGAAAACATTTCAATTAGAAAGGAAAAATCCAAACCATGTCATATAACAAAATAATAATGATTATGAGGTACACAGAAAAGATAACTATAACACTGGCTTAGAGCAGGATTTTTCTACTTATCTGTACTTGAATGTACTTGGGACACCCAATTTATCTCACAAGACTCCTTGTTTTTAAACTGAAACAGACTAATATAACTATCTCTATTTTTTAAAAAAAAGATGTATTTGTCATCCTCCTCTATCCTTTCAACAACTTTTAACAACCACTGTGAAGAGTAATTTTTGCCACCCCATCACCATGCTAGCATATTTTGCATTTCTATGGCATTTCAAAACCTTTCTCCTTGCCACATGTATGTATATGTTTATCTACTAAGCTAGCACTCCATCCATCTGAAGAAGTGGCCTGTACTCCTCAAACTGAACTAAACTGGGTAGTCTTAAAAGCCCGAGCAGACAGGCCAAAATAAAGGTGCTTTAGGTCACTTTGGAGGTATGTTGTTTAAATGATACTTGCATCTTAAGAGGCCAGAAGTTGCGCCAAAGCTGTGTTCCAATCCTTAGAACTGTAGTATGGCTTTGGTGCGGTTTCTGGCCACTTAGTCTTAAGACACATGCATCATTTAAACAGCATACCTCCAAAGTGACCCAAAGCAGCTTTATTTTGGCCTGTCTCTTCAGGCCCATTATTATTTTTCATTGTTTAATTGTTTAAAATACTTTTATATATTTTAAACATTTTTAAATACTATCCTGAGATTAAATACTATCCTGAGACTGGGGGGGGGGAATCCAATGTATTTTGTCTATTATATGGTGGGTTACAGACCGCCCTCAAGCGGCCGTTCTCCCACCGCCGCCATTCACTGCGGAGGGAAGCCCCAGTGGCCAGATCGCGAGGCTTCCCGGTGCAGCAAAAAAGGAGCACCGAAATGGCGCTCCTTTTCAAAACGCGGAAGTGGTGCCACGAGGGGCAAAGCATGCTCTTGCGGCATCACTTCCGTCACGACACGTCTGGACACTATGCGTCCAAGACATCAAAATGGCGGAGCCCATGTGGATGGGCGCCGCCATTTACGACGCGCTCTGCCTGTGTTGGGGCCAGGGCCAGTTAGGAAGGGGTGACTCTTCCTAACCCTAACACACCCCTTCCTAACCCTAGCACACATGGCGTGCGTAGTAAGTGGTGGTTTGTAACCCGCCATAGAAACATTAATGGCCATTAGCTCCTTTTAAAGAAATGTCAACCAGTCATATCTCACCATTATCAAGTGTTCAACTCAGGAAACATTTTTCAAAAAGTTGCCATCATCTAGCAGTATGGGCAGTTAGAGAGCACACGATCTCTGGGATTTTCTTAGGTACATTTATTTAACTATTATATATGTTCCCAAAGGCTGCATCCACACTGGAGAAATAATCCAGGTTGACACCTCTTTAACTGCCAGGAACTGATGTTTTGTGAAGCATTTAACCTTCTCTGTCAGAAAGCTCTAGTGCCACAACAAACTACAATTTCCAGAATTCCATAACACTGAGCTATGGCTTTTAAAGTGGATTACTTTTGTAGTGTGGATGCAGCCAAAGCAAGACATAATCTGGAATCATTTTTGTTTGTCACAACTAGAGTTGAATAGTGTGTCAACACATAGGTAAATTCAATTGACTCAGTATTTTCACTCTTCTCAGGACTAATAAAAAGATTTGTGTCCATAATGTTAAAGTATCGGGAGAGCTTCATTTTTACAGTTTTTAAACAGTTTTCCTACCCTTATGGGTGAAATTATGGGAAACACTTTATCATAAGAGTCCATAAGAGAACTAAGAATCAATTATTATTTTTCATCAGAAAGAAAAATTTAAGGGGTAATACTGATGGGAGTTAAATAGAAATGTGGTAGTTTTTGAATTTAAACTTGTCTCCTTGGTTGTTGTTTTTAAAATAACACTACCACACAAAGGGTTGTGCCTGTTTTCACAAGGGAAAAAGTGCTGGCCCTACAATTGGAGAGAGAGAGAGAGAGAGAGAGAGAGAGAGAGACAACCACTTCATGAAGCAAAATTTGAGTGTCATGCAAGGACAGCAGTTGGTTGTCCGCTTTGTCATTGCTGTAGGTTTTACACCAAGGGATGTGGAGAGACGCCTGTGAAATCTTCTGCTTGCTATGTTAAAATAGTTCAGCTAGATTGGATCACTATTTGCCTTGACTTTTATGAATGGGGGAACACTTACTATTCTGCTTCAGGAAGCATAATATGTGCAGATGTGCAGTGTTAAAATTCAGATCTGTTTTCAATTGGGTGTGTGACAAATTAGCAAAGCATACCTTTTGGCCAGCTATATATGTGCTCTGAAATATAGTCTGGAATACATATTTGTGAATCCCATTGCCTCTCACATTGTCCTATGGACCTTTCAAGAGCTGTTAAATGAGGGAAATGGACCATTTCCCCCCAATTAAACACTAATTTAGTGTGCATCTATACTGCAGAAAAATGTAGTTTGACACCATTTTAACTGCTATGGCTCCATCCTAGAGAATTTTAGGATTTGTAGTTTTGCGAAACACCAGCACTATTTAAGAAGGGTAAAGATTTTGTAAAACTACAAATCCCTACAGCTCTTAAAGTGGTGTTAAACTGCATTATTTCTGCAGTGTAGATGCACCCTTAGATGAAGCCAAGGGCAGGTAGCATTTGCTCTCTAGATGTTTGGGGCCTATCTCATAATCTCCCTTTTGGCTATGATGGCCAGGAATGTAGGGAGCGATAAATCAAATTTTTACATAATAGCTAGAAAAATGTATTTATTTAACAATGCTTGGGGGCTTCTTAAACTTTACATAGATCTGGGCCTCTTAGCAGCTCATAATCCATTTTTGCAGATCTGCTGCTGAAAGGTCTGGCCATTTCCATAACTGGTGACCATAGCTACTGCTTTTTTCTACATATGCTCATGGCACATTAAACTTCTGAAGCCAGTAAACAAATATGTTTCAAGGTGATCTATACAAGAATTACAGAGTACACTATGAGAACGAAAAAGATCAGCATCCACCATGAGGTTCTTGGCTGTGCTATACCAAAATTACTCTGTATTTCATGCTGTTCTTCTAAATCTTGTATTCATTTGTATGGAACTTCTTTGACACCAAGGAAGCAATTTAAATGAAGAAGCCCTCTCCCAGAAAGCAAACATAAATCAAATATATGTATTTCGGCTTATGTTCTTTTTTTTTTTCTTTTTTTTACAGTACTAGTTGTACTGAACTAAATGTGGCTTTCGACCATTAACTAAATGTCTCCTGACCAAATTGTTGAAACTGTGTGTCCCTTTGAAGTATAGTATGCATCTAAATCAGCATTTCAGACTTCTGCCCAACAGGGGTGAGCAACTTTTTGCACAGATAAATCAAACATCATTATCCTTTCCATTATCATCTTACTGGAAATTGGATTTTGTGCCTGGTTAGATAAGTTTTTCTGACAGATGCTGTAAAACATTTTCTACAGCATATGAAATGGAAGCCTAGTAATATTCCATTATTCATCTTGGACAAGGGAAAAATTATCAGAATTAGTTTCCAGTGCATTTAGTTCCAAAGCTAAAAAACAGTAATTTTTAAAAAGACGGAGAGAGAGATCGAGATCAACACGAATACACATAAATGAATAACAATTTTCCAGGGGGTATTGGGAATGACAGCAGTAGCATAAAATGGCTATAATCCAGATTGGAAATTATGCCCTTAAAGAAAATTCCATGGTGCAGGAAAGTAACTCTGACAGGAGACTGTTGCCAACTTTGGAATTTAGCATTTTACTTTGCACACAACTAAAGAAGAAGAAGAAGAAGAGATCCATGCTTAGTGTAGTAAGGCATTAAATTAATTTTATAACCTACAAACTGCAGGTCAAGTGTGTCTAAAGTCTCAGTACTCAGAATGAAACTTCAGTAAAAAGGAGGAGGAGAAGGAGGAGGTAAAAATATAATAAATATCTTCCGCCTCAACACATACTGGTACACATACACTTCATATATATAATTAGCTGTCTGCAAGCCTATATATGTGTTCTAGTGGTTTGAACATTGGACTAAGGCTCTGGAGGTTCAATTCCTTGCTCAGAAATGGAAACAAACTCCTGGGTGAGTCAAACACATCCAGCCCCAGAAAAACCCATGACAGAGTCGCCATAAATTGGAAATGGCTTGAAGGCACACAACAGTGACTATACATTGTGGTTGCCCGACCATCATAAACAAATAAACCCATGTCCTGAGTTTGTACTGAAAATGCAATTGCTTAATGTGATTCTTTGGAAGAAAGTTTTTCATCAGGAACAGCCTAATGAACATGCTCAGTGTTTTTGGCTAGCAGGAGAACATTTTAAACAATGAACATCTCTATTTTTTCTTAAAGCTAAGTGCATAACCTAAATTGGCTTACTTAAAAACATTTTGTTTAGAAAAATCATGGGAATGAAAGGAACCAAAAGTAGGCAAAATGAGAAAAAGTGACAATCCCAGCCCAAGAAGGAGGATGAAAATAACATGAAGTGATGCTGTTCCATGACCAGGGCAATTTAAGTGAACTGATAAACAGATGGAAAAAATGTCACAGGTGAGCTTATTAAGAATGATAAATTAAGCATCAAGTACAGTTGACCAGAGTAGACTATTGTAATAAAACAGCACCAAATCTAACAAAGTGAAATAGACGCACACTTTTCAAAGTAGTGCTCTCACCCTAAGATTCCCCATTTCCTCGATGATTAGAGAGGAGGATTCAGGCCCTGAGATATGGGGATCCTAAATTCATTTCAAGCTTATGGGCTTTCTCATCCCTGTGTGAATGCTGCACAAGTCAGGCATTTGATCTGATTCAAGTCAGCAGCATGGCCTTCTAAGACAGATAAGAGAAATAAATTTTACATAAGTTCCTTCAGTGAGGCTTGTCGTTGCCAAAACAAAACTAAGGCTGTGATATGAAGCCTTCACAGTAGATTTTGGATGTGAATGTATTCTTAGATTGGACTTTGGCTGTGAGGAACAGATAACTACCAGAAGCAGGAAAAAACAAGTAGCATCAGTGGAATGAGGAAAACTCTTTCCACTTTTTTTAACAAACTGCTAGATGTTTCTTTGTTTGTTTGTTTGTTTGTTTGTTTGGGGAAGTTCTCTTTGTGGTTTAAGGTATATGTGGTGGAAGGATTGCAGTTTCTTTAAGAGTGGATTCCCTGTTCATTCTGAGGTTTGTTGAAATCTGTCTTCTTAATAAGATATATGTGAGCCAAGGCCTTCAAGTCTGTTACACTGTGTGGTTGTGTGGTGTTGTTTCTCCCTTATTGTTCAGTATTGTTCATATTGTTTTTTTAAATTTATGTGTGTGTGTGTGTGTGTGTGTGTGTGTTGTATCAGGTCTTCAGGTAAGGCTAAGAAAACACTACTTGCTAGATAGACCAATGACCTCACTCAGTATAAGGCAACTTCTTCTGTTCTTCTTGCATGCATACATAGACTTTCCATAATATTTACAAGCCTACACAGAATGGGAGAAAAACCTCAGAACTAGGAATTCTAGTAGCAGTAATAACACTACTCATGCAGTATTATGAACTCCAACAAAGTTACATTTGGAGTGGTGTGTGTGTGTGTTGCTGCTACTTGTATTTATATTGCTGCTAAAACTCACACTAGAAGTTTGTATTGTTAACTTTGGAAGATAGAAAACCTAAAAGATATAAAACCTAAATGACAGGAGAATAAACAATACAGCTAAATAGTAACCACAGACACATTATTTGTCCCCCACACGCTACCTGGGTATTTGCCCTGCACTTATGGAGGCGCAGAATAATGACATTGCTTTTTCTTGTATCAGAGGCCTGGTCAGCCACAACTTAAGCTAAACAAACCATTAGCTCTGGGTTTAAGAATGGCAGTTATGGTCGAGGTCATTTATTTGCAGGCCTGTTCCTAGGCCAAGGTGAAAAGTGCAGCCTGGCCTTTTCACCAAACAGGATTGTCTAAAGAGGCACATGAAAGCAGCATTGTTGAATCTCATTGTTGAAACGTATTTACACTCTTGAAAAACCAATCATGTGGTTTGCACCAATGAGCGAGAAGCAAACATGAGGACAAAAGCTTCTAGCGGTGGAGCTCATATTCAGGCAGCCTTGTGGCAGGGACACCAATGATTCATTCAGTAGTCTATATAACTTCATCCAACTCAGAAGAGGTGTTGATGTCGAAGGGTAAATAAAAGCAGCAGCCTGCTTCTGTAATCAATCCCCCTTTAATCCTCCGTGGCTGATGACAGAAAGCCATTGGAAGAAGTCATTGTGTGAAGTTAAGCCCTTCAAAATAGACCTAAACCCACCAAGGCAGGGCTTCAGACAAAGTGCTACATTCCAACTAAGCAAACAAGCTAAACAAAAAAGAGTGACAAGCAATAGTGAATGTCACTCAAGTCTCTTTCTTCTGAGGTATGTTCACATGAGAAAACAGGTTTCTGTTCAACCAACGCCATTAAGAACTCTTGGAGTGAACTGGAGTTTTGCTACTGTTGCACTTCTCAGCTTACCATCTACTTTCTTGAAATATATATTCACCACAACTGTATACATGTCTGCACAGCAGTTAAGCTCTATTGAGTCTGACTGTTTTTCTTTCAATTTTCTTCAATTTTATTATGAAAAAATTAATACAGGTTGAGTGTCCCTTATCCAGAATTCCAAAATCTGAAATATTCCAAAATCCAAAATGGTCCTCATGGGTGGCTGAGATAGTCCCACCTTTGGTTTCTGAGGGTTCAGTGTACATAAACTTTGCTTCATAAGTATAATACACTTTATATTGTGTTTAAAGTTACCTTCAGAATATATGTAAGGTGTATAAAAATGTAAATTTAATTTCATATTCAGAGTAAGGTCACATGTATATGTTGCCTCATTATTTATATGTAACTATTTGAAAATCCCCCCCCCCAAAAAAAAACCCTCCAAAATCCAAAACACTTCTGGTCCCAAACATTTTGGATAAGACAGACTCAACCTGTACTAAAAGAGCAAATATTTAAAACACATGCATGTACTAAAGACAAAATTACAATAATAAAAAGAGAAATGTATATTTGGGCTTGACCAAAAGGCAACCAAAAATACCAAAAAAAAAGTATCCATATGAGATTGCCATCAATATACTATGTGATTAAGCGTTGGAAAGATTGTAGGGGGTTTCAGACCACTGAATATCAAAAAAAGGGATCCGTTCATTTTTGTCAGTGCTAGAACCCTTTTGGTGACTTATGACAGCATGAATACATTATGCAAGTGATTTTGATTTCTAGGCGGTTGCTTAAGGTAAATGTCCCCACTCCCCCTGAAAAAAAGGATGGATGGAATTATCTAAGTGCTACCATGCTACATAACTACAGTTGTGAATCCTGCCCGCAACTCCATCTGTTCCTGGTCAGCATCCACTGCAATGGTAGGATATACCGTATGTTGTCCTGTTGTTTGAGAAGTGGCTGACAAATGCTGGTGCCCTCTCATGCAAGCTATCTCCATTGCAACAGGCAGAAACAGGGTCCCTGCCACAATTCCCCCTCATGCTGTATGTGGGAACATCAGGTGGGAGATGGGAATATTAGCCAGCCACTGCCTGAGCAATAGATCCCCATTGACTGCAGTGGATGCTTCCTAGTAAGTAGGAATTGGGGGATTTTCATAATATCTATGTATCCCCTAAATTAAGAGATACATAGAAATCATGAATGTGAAGCAGTCACAAATGCATAACTCTTTGTTACACATTTGTAACTACCCAGTAGGTAGTAGGCCAATGTTTTTTTGCCAATAAGGAAAAAAGTGCTGGTGTTTTTGCGAAGGTGAAGGTGAAAAATCTCACCGTTGTCAACTGGTTTTTATGGGTTATCTCAATGTCCAAAGACCCCTTTTCTCTTTAAGAACAAAACAGTTTGCAGACATTCTTTACATCCTTAGTGTTGGTACTGTAAATCAGCACAAACTGCCTAATGATATATAACAATATAAATTGTTATATATGTAGAACTCAAAGACATAACTGTGTTAGTCCAGAATATAAGTATGCAAAGGAATCTCATAGCACTTTTGAGACTAACTGAAAGAAAGAAGTTAGCAGCACCAGCTTTTGTAGACTTGAGCCTACTTCCGTAGATGCACACATGTCCAAACATGCATCTGAGAAAATAGGCTCAAGTCTACAAAAGCTCATGTTACCAACTACTTTCTTTCAGTTAGTCTCAAAGGTGCTGCAAGATCCCTTTGCATACTGATATTCTGGACTAACACAGCTATGTCTTTGAGTTCTACATATATAACAAGTTCAGAAATAAGAGGCAGTCGTCAACATGACCAATCGACTCATCTTTCCCTGATTTAATACGTAAATCTCACTGAGCTGGTATGGATGGACAGTTTCATCACCTGACTTACTCCCAAGTAAGTATGTACAGAATTGTAGCCAAAGAGGATCCATATCTGTTAACAGACAGATCTTGCTAACTGTACTGTAACACATTTTTAAAAACATAATTGTAAAACTGGAATAAAGAAAGATCTTCGGTTTATAATCTAAGCATGGAACTTGGGGGAAAAATTGAATATGCCCAATTCCTCAAGAGGGAGATGGCCACTCATGCATCCCAGTCCAATTTTAACATCCTCCAGGGCACTTGTCTGGATGCTACTGCCCACAGTCATGATAGGAATGAGCCTCTTCTCTGCCACTGAGCTCTGACCCTCTCCTTGATTTTTTTAAAAAGTGATTTTCTTTCAAACAAGTTGAATAATCAAATATCATTTCCTATTTAAATGTTATCTATTCACACTACACAATTATAGCTCTATGGCTCCATTATGATTGTCATGCTTCCATCTTATGTGGCATAATGGTTAATGTTGGCCTAGGATTGTGGAGACCTACATGGCTCAGGCCCGAGTTACTTGCGGGAACGCCTCTCCCTACACAATATGCCTGGACTCTCAGAACATCAGGGAAGTATTTACTGGAACACCATAACGCCAGGTTAATGACAACTACCCACGGGGCATTTACAGAAGCAATTCCAAAATTATGGAATAGCCTACCGGAAGAGATCCATTGTATCACTACCTTAGAGGCCTATAAGAAGGCACTCAAAACAGATCTCTTCCGGCGGGCTTATCCATCAGACTCTATATAAAAATCTATGACAATATTCTACTCTCGACTATAATCACTGACTACTGATAAATTGATTTTAGATAACTATAGGAATTGGTAATTTCAATATTAGTGTTTTATTGATTGTATTAGTATTTGTATTATCTTGTATTATTTTATTGTTGTAATCCCACCTTGATCTTCGGAGAGATGGGAAATATAAATAAACATTATTATTATTATTATTATTATTATTATTATTATTATTATTATTATGGTCTGATTTTCAACTTGATCAAACCAACAACTGGGTGACTTGCGGCAAATCACATGCTCTTAGTGGAAGGCAAAGACAAACCTCCTCTGAACAAATCTTGCTGCTAAAAACCCGTCGTAGGATTACCATAAGATGGGACTGACTTGAAGGCACACAACAACAACAGCAACAACAACAACAACATCCTATGGAATCCTGGGACTAACACTTTAGAGAGGATGAGTAGAGGAATTCTCCAAATGAGAATTTTGTATAAGCCCTCCCTAAACCAAAAATCATAGGATTCCAAATGATGGAATTAAGGCACTTAAAGTGGAATAATAGTACCATTACCTTGCTGTGTGAAAGGGCTGCTGGTTGTTTAAATAATATGCTGTCTCCTCTATGTTCCATTTCAGGTTTGTTGTGTTTGTTTCCAGGTATTACAGAGAAACACATACTTATACACACATAGACGCAGGGATTATTTTAGGTTCTCTGAGGCCAACAGGCAATCTTGCACTGTGGCATGGTTCTTGTGTTACAAACATAGAAACAGAGTGTTTTACTTGTTAAAACAAAACCACCCCCATTTGGGATTTTGATAAACATCATGAAACCATTTGAGTCTCGAGACTTTTAGTGATGGCTATTCTCTCCCCCCCCCCCCCTTCCCTCAGTGAGAGAAAATGTGAAGCCTGATTTGACCTGACAGTGCCCCTTTCATGTCTGGAAGTGATGTACAGTAACTAAGTTTGACATCATGTTTAGCAATAAGTTTCACTCTTTTCGATATGTCCTTCACATTGGTGTTAATGCTAACTACCACACACAACCCATTCCCTCCCCCTGAGCCATTTGCAGAGTGTCATGTTGATAGACTAATCTAATTTGGAAATAGTGCAAACAACCATTGTTCTGAGTGGTTCAATATTTGGTCTTTGCATAGTAGTCTGAAAAACAACTGGAAGAAAAATACATTTTTTGCAAAGCAAGGAGACACCCTATACAAAGAGCATTTTACCCTCTATGCCCTTAACTAGAACTCTTTTTGTGCCCAGATCCTTGACTTCCCAATTAACAATTTTCTTTAGGGGGAAGGGCATGTGTTCTCCACAAAAACATATTGAGAGCTGCCACTTCTACTGAAAAGGATTGAAACATTTTTAAATCCACTGAGATAAGTAGGGTTTCCAACTTTCATGCCACAAGTCATACTAAATGGTTGCTACTGCGACATTTGGTGAGAAGGTGGACACTGGTGCACCACCAAAAAGAAAGCACACATGCAATTTATTTATTGTCACCCATAAAGATGGGTGCAAATTTACAAATAAGAATGAGGATTTAAATTAAAATGCAATACATCTTCTCATTGTGAGGAACACTGTGAACAGGTGATCCCTGTGTGCTCACTCTGTTCTCTGGTGCTAACAAGTGATGGGCAACTTCCAAATTCCTGCTTGCTCTTCCTTCTTAAATAGGCTTGAAAGAGGCAGCCCTTCAAATATAGAACTTCTTTATATAGACAACTCCTGTTTTCACTTTATTAGACCACTTGACCCACATGCTACTGACTGCAGTCCTGATCTAAGAAGTTCCCACAAACATTACTAGTTAGTAGATAAATAAGGAGGTAAATCTTCACTTACTTCATTCTTTATATTTTGTTTTGTGTGCCTCCTAGTCATTTTTGACTTATGGTGACCCTAAGACAAACCTATTATAGGGTTTTCTTGGCAGGGTTTATCAGAAGGGGTTTGCCATCAGCATCCTCTGAGGCTGATCAAGTGTAACTTGCCCAAGGTTACCCAGTGTGTTTTTTGTGCACAAACAGGAACTCGAACCCTGGTCTCCAGAGTCGTAGCCCAGTGCTCAAACCACTACAACATGTTGAAATTCACATGTTTTATTGGTGCTGGGTTAAATTATAAGGGGAACCATTTTGTATATATTTGGATGCTATTTCTGAGGACAAATTGTTTGCAATTTTTAGTGAGTCAAAACATATGCCGTTATTATATATTGGTTCCTTGGTTGTGTATGCATAACTAAGCAATGTCTTCTGGTCACCGCCTCCCCCCGCCTCTGTAACAGCTAGCAGCTCCATCAGATGAAGGAGGTCTATTCAGCTCCTAATCTGGGTGCAAGGAGGAAAATGTTTCCAGTCCTCTCCAAGCAGAAAGCAATGCCACAACAAGGAATTTCAATAGGGCTTCTGCTTCTGATTGTCACAGCCTTGCAATATTTTTACACAATATTGATAAAGGTTTGATATTGATACACAAAGAGAAACATTTTGTGCAAAATGCCATTTTTGTAATTCCTCCTGATCATGTTTGTCATTCCTCCTGATCATTTTTTTAAAATACCTTTTCATTCTTGCATGGGACACAAAGATTCACAGCAGCTTATCATTTTCTGGACGAGAGCACGAAAATCATTAATATTTGTTATAGTCATAGAAGGAACCAGGTCTCCCTGAGGCCCACATCAGTGAAATCCCTCTGAAAATCCATTTGGATTAAACAGAGTGGCCTTAATTATACCTGATCTCTGTCTCTTTCTTTGTTTTTCTAGTTTCTAGCGAACAATTAATCATTATCATTTCATAAATTGTGTTTTGTGCACATTCTGTTACTCTAAAGCTCCATTTAAGCCTCCTAAAGCTTAAAATTCTACAGGTTAGGTGCATTTCTTGCAGTGACTCTCAGAAGACCCCCAAAAAAGAAACATTTGCTGAATTTAGTAAAATTATTTTTCCATTCCTGTCTCAAAGGTATCATTTTTGCTGCTTCCATAAAGAATGGCTGCTGTTCACTCTTCTGCTAAAAAACGTTTGCATTTCAGAACATGTTTGTGATGAGAGAGGAACCAAACCTTAGCATCCTTGGTGATGCATGGTTTGACATTCAACAAGGAGACATTCAGTGTGCCCAACACACACACACACACACACAGAGAGAGAGAGAGAGAGAGAGAGAGAGAGAGAGAAAGAGAGAGAGTATACAAGGATCTACACTGTGCCATCCTTACCAGTATTATGGTAGGCTTTTTATTGTTCAGTACAAAGTTTCTTTCTATTCTGATCTGTGTGCACTGTCTGTACAAATGCACGTTAATAGCCATAACAGTAGGCATCTTGGTTATCAAAGAATGGTCAGATTATAAAGAAAGTTCTTGTATTTTACACAAAAATAGTATAAATTGTACAGTGCAGCTGGAGTCTTGCCCAGCTTTGCCATGGTTTTCACAAGGTGTAAAGTTGGAGATAGGATATGGCTGAGATCTGAGGCAAAAGTTCCCAAGCAAATAGCAATCTTGGTACCTAGCTTTATCTTAGTATGTGATGCCACTCTTGGGGTTTCCTGTGGACAACTTCTGCCATTTTCCCACCTTCCCAGGAATCCACAAACTAAGGCAAAAAGAAAAAAAGTATCGCTTGCCTTTCTCACTGGGCTTATGGTGGCAATATGTAGTAACACTGCATCACCAAGTACCCAGAGTGAGAGCAACATTTGCTTAAATTACTTGAAAGAAATATGTTGCTTGCCAGGATTGTCCAAGGACATAATCACTGAACCTGCACTGACTTGGAGGAGGCAGCAGTGGAAAAGGTGAAGGGAGCATGTGTATCACTACCACCACCTGAGTTACCACTCAGAAAAGTTCACTGAAAAACTTACCTAACCCTCAAGTAACTACATTTCAGAGGAATTGTGTGTCTGTGTCTGTATCTGTAAAGTGACCTGAAAGGAGAAGACAGAATTTGCAGTTTCCAAAAAGCAACTGGAACACCTCTCACTAGAAAAATATACAGACACCTTCTCCCCCTTCCCCTGAAACTGAGAAAAGAGGAGAACGAAAAAGAAAAGGAAGATGTTTTTAAAAGTAACACCCTTTCTGTACATTCACTATCCAGAGACAGGTTTCTTTGAAGAATTCCCAACCCCAACTGGGGGCTGGGGTGAGTGAGATAATCCACTGCAATAAGACATTTGAGCAAAAAGTAAATAAATAGGGAATCAATGAGAGCGTGTCTCTTTTTAAATTTCTAAAGAGAAACACACTGTTTTATTCACTGTTTATAGCATAAAAATAGCTCAGCTTCTGGCTATTATCATTCCAAGTGAAAAGCATCAGCCTTCAGAGCCTCGATTCAATACCATTTAAGTCTAGTAGGGATTGTCCTCTTCTCCATTTAGATCAACTGAGCATCAGTTTTTGGTTACAAAACTTACAAAGTCACTTCTCATGATATTTCTTGACATTCACTGGTATGTTGCTACCACTCACATTATGCAGTGGTATCCTTTTATGGTCCTTGGAAGACATGGTTGAGGGATTCTGGACTTTCCCTATAGCAATATAAATTCTGTTAACCTGACCCAGTGACAATAACTGAATAAGATCTCTTCTTGGCAGAGAGAAATAAAGTACCCTAGTTCTGAGTGAAGGACAAACTACCTTCAAGGGAACATTGATCCAATTCAGCTCCTGCTTTAGGCAAACAACCTATCGGTGTGTGACTACATGCATAAAAATTTGGGCAAAAATGCATGTCTGAATGTACTTTCAGTCCAAATCAGCTGAGGCTGAGAAGCTCATGGCTGGTGCATCGCCATTCTTCCTCTTTGGCTAGCAGGAAGTTAGATCTCTAATCTTGCAGGAGCCTGGGACTCCTAAGAAGGAGGCTACTCTTGTAAGACTTGAGTCAGGCCTTATATAGGCCTGCCTTATGTATGTTGGCCAGTCTTGGGCTGGCTGAGCAACAGAGAGAACTATTCCATATTGATCTTCGCAAAAGCTGGCAATCCTATCTACAACAGAAGTGACATCCTGAGAGGTGTCATTTGCATTCTCCACAACGAATTAATAATAATTGGATATATATAATCCAAATTAGCAAGAGCTGTGCATATAAATAACGCTCATCAAGATGGAAGTCAGTTTTTCTTTCTGCTACTTTTGATTTTTAAAAAAACATTTCCATCAAACTTATGAAAAAATGTGAATTTTGAAAGTCTTTGTGCATGTGTTCTATGATGCTTATCTTGGCCATTTTCATTTTAAATCTGTACACAATTTTGTGTATACTTTCCTTCTCAGAAATTACTTATAAACTTTGCAAAAATATGCAAATGCTCACAGCAAGGAACACATTTTCTTGTACCTATTCTATTATTGTTAATGATGTCAAGGCTAACAGCATTTCTTTCCATCCCTAAACACAGACACTGAAAGATGTATTTTTAGAAATCTCCAAAGCTTTCTGTCTGAACGGATGAGCCTCAGTTTTGCTCTCACTCACATTGCAGTTTTTAAAATCTCAGCTGTTTTCTGTCATTTTAAAAGATAAAATGTGCAAAACTTGGTGAGTTCTTATTAAAAAAAAAAGGGGGGGGGGGACTAAATCAAATCCTTGCCAGTCTCTATCTACTTGCCATATACTTTGCCCCCTAACAGAGAACCAAACTAGGGAGAGGTATATGTGTCTCTTTCAAAGTATGTATTATTTAATGTCTGTATCATGGTTTTCAAAGAGGATCTTTTGGATCTTACTTCTCTGTAGTGCTGTTCAGAACTCACACTCTGTTTCATACTACAAAGTGGAATTGGATTAAATTCTGTTTTCCTCCTGCAGCTGAACAGTGACAGCCAGGCTTGGGTTTCACTAATGTTTCTTCCATTCTTGTACATACAATCCAGCAATCATAGCTGTTGATTACATTTCCAGTGTGTGCCAAGTCTTGTCATTTCCATTGTAATTAATTTTAAGAAAACATTTGTGTCTGAAAACAAGGCACACTGTGGAGTGTTCCCATTTTCTTCAGGCCCATAACCATATTACTGGTGTATATACACACAAGCACACATACACACTCTTACACACATTTATTACAATTAACTGAGAAAACATGACCTAAGCAAAGTTATCAAAGGAGAGCAATTATGGGAGTATGTGCCATATTATTTCAATTAGGTAAGTGCTCACAGTAGTTTTGCTCGGGAACAGCACAAAACTACTGTTCAGCCCACGATTCCCACTGTTAACATTGATAAATTATTCTAACATCGCCTTTTCATTCGGCAGGTTTCTTTCTGGACAAGGGCCAGACACAACAGACCCAAAAGATTTATAAGCACCACAGTGGAAAGGGGAAGAAGAGCTGGAGGCCTGACCCGTCATTTGTTTAAGTTGGGAATAGAACAAAGGAGGGTAAAATACAATGCTAGCAGGCTAAATCCTTGAAAGTTTTATTTTGGAAAAAAACCTTAAAGCTCTATTCAAGCAGCACTTTACTGGAGACCCTGAAAATATTTTGAGGGAGGGGATGATAAGCATTCTTACTTTGGTCCTGATGAAATCAAAGAAACGTGGACTCCCAGCCTAACCACCCCAATCCCAGTTTACATGAAAGCAGCCACTGCGATTGATGGAGATCCATTCTCCGGTTGCTCAGCAAGCAGCTACCATTTTCATCTCCTCTCATGAGCAACCTCTGTTACAACAAGCAGAAATGGGATCTCTGCCCCAATTTCTCCTCTCCCTAGATGTTGCTTGCATAAGAGGGATAGAAACACCAGTCAACTGTTTCCCAAGGAAGAGGGGAACAGAACTCCATCCACTGCAGCAGCTGCTACCTGGTATGTGAGGATTGGAGGAATTTCACAGTTCCTATGTGTCCCTTAAATTAGGAAAGATGTATCATTATGTAAAGGACTCTTGTAACACCTTTGAGACTAATTGTGTGAAAGAAGTTGTAACATAAGTTTTCGTAGCCTAGGTCTGCTTCCTCAGATGCATTCTAGTAGACCTAGTCTGTGAAAGCTTATACTACAACTTCTTTCATATAATTAGACCCTTATCACATTGCAAAACAAAGAGGAGAGGCAGCGAGATAGAAGTGACTTTCTGCTTACTTCCTGGCATGACATTGTAGTACAGTGCACCCGCGTTATACGTGGGCACTCTATACACAGTTTTGAGCATACGCTCAAAGCCACACAGGGTGGCGCATCCCATTCACATGAATGGGGTGCACTCCTGTGGTGTGCGCCCCGCATGCTGACGCCACAGGTACAAGCCCCGTTCATATGAATGGGGCTTGAGCATCTGCGTTTTTTCTCTTAATGGGGGGGGGGGGGGGGGTCCGGAACAGATCCCCAATGTAAGAGAAGGGCAGACTGTACTTCTATTCTACCTCTAGAGGGAGACGGTCATAAAAGTGTGGCTTTTGCCAAATGAATTTTTCCAGCAGGACAAAAGGCACGTATTTACTATCTTCTCTGTCAGAAACAGAACAGATGTGCTTCAAGGGGATTGCAGAGATGGAAACATAAAGCTGTTTCTATCTCAGTGCCTCTCATCTTACTTATGTAATGCTATGAGGTGCTGTATCGCAAAGATGCTACAAGAACCTTTGCATACTGATATTCCAGATGAACTACCGATACAGACTGGCAAAAAGAGCCAGCTTTCCGGTGTCTTGGGTGCATGCACACCCCCAAGATGTTGGGAACATGCCATGAAGCCTCCCTGAGCAACCACATGGCAGCAGCATTGTGGCAGCACAGCATTTAGATGCTGCATGCTGCCAGAACCAGGAAAAATCGCCGCCATGGAGGCAAAGGTGTCTTTTTCCTAGTGCAAAAAGGAGTGTCTTTCCACCACTTCTTTTTGCACCAGGAACATGCTGGGTTGGGGGCATAGCGTGTGGTTGCCATGGCCCCAACCCAACGGTCAAAGGAGTGGCATTAATATGGCCGTGTCGCTGATTTCTAATCCCTATGAAAGATGCAGGGATTGTGAATACCAGACAGTCACAAATGTGTAACCTAAAGTTGCTCATGTGTGACTGTTTTTATTTACAGTCCCTATGTAATCCACAATAGGATCCTGGCCCTTGTTTCCAAGTAAGTAAATCTCTGTATATACCTTCCCAACATTAAGTAGTAGATCCTCACTGTGTCCCACCACTTGGAACAATACATTGTGGAAATGTGGGAGAGGAGCTTCTCAGTAGTAGCACCCCATTTATGAAAGACCATCCCCTTGGCACTGATCCTCATTTGGACATCAAGTTACAACTTGGCTATTTACCCAATGCTTTGTGGGGCAGTTATCATGCTTTGGTATGGATGTGTTGACTTATGGTTCCCCTCCCCCCATTTTTCTTTCTTTCTTTGATTATATTTTCAAAGTATGTTGTTTTACATGGTGATAGCATTGTTTTTATGGATTTTACCCTGACCTGACATCTTTGAGTATAGGGCAGTATGTGTAGAATTAGAGCACTGTACCAGAGCCCAAAGAAAACAGCTACTAGTACAATCTCATGCATGTCTACCAAAGAAAACAGCTACTAGTACAATCCCATGCATGTCTACCACACACTGGCGGGAGTCCCACTGTGTCTGAATTAATCTTGCTCCCAAGGCAGTGTATAAATGATTGCAGCCTTAAGTGAAGAGCAAGCTTTACTGACAGCACAAGCCTATATATCTCAACTCAGAAGAGTACTTTCCCATATGAACCAAAGAAAGGTGAGCTAGACATCTAGCTCTTGTCCTTCTGCCAGCGGGCCAATAGCTCTGTACTTAGGTAAATGGTTTATATTTTTTACCAGGTTTTAAATCTTTGAGAGTTCAATTAAATTTTTAACATTTGTACATTGTTGAGTTTTAGCTATGTTGTTTTTAGCCACCTTGAGTCCCAAACTGGAGGTAAAGCAGGTTATAAATAAATGTGATAGTGATAATTATCATAATGATTATGACTTAAATTCAGTTACTGGATCCAGCTGAAGTAGATCTATATAATCAATTGTTGAATGTGAGTAAACACTTATGTAATTATGTGTAGGCCTTCTCTACCTGATTCTACCAATAGAATATAACATCATAACTTCTTGTTGATGATAATGATCATGGTTAGATAAATAAATAAAAGGTCACCATTAGGTTTCACTCCCAAGTAAATTGGTTTAGGATTCTAGATTTAGGATGGCTAGATTCATAATAGGGGTGAGGCTAAGCATGTCAAAACATGTAAGAAAACAGGACAACAATTGTGAGTCTTTTTTTAACTTCCTAGACAAAAAGGAACCCACACACCCACATCTTGGTTTTCATAATTTATTCAAGAAGTTTTTGCATAAAACTAGTTTATTTTTCTTTGACAGCAAAACACAGAAAAACTCCAAGCACAGGACAAACTTACTAATCAAAAGGTTGCAGACTACACATGGAATGCTAAAGGTCCATGAACAAGGCCGCCACAACTGTGGTTTATGTAACAATCATTTCCATTTGTACAAGTAACACTCAAGTAAGTTTCAATACTCACTTTGAAAATGCACAAAACCTGACCCTGAATAAGTAGGAAAATGTTGAAATGTTTCATTCCTGCACACAAGAATGAAATATGTAACAATTTACATCAAAGAATTATAGCCTTGAATAACAATTATTTACATTTAATAAAATATATGATGAGCAAACAGGACAGTGAAAAAACAGGCTTTATAAAAACACATGTATACAGATAAAACCAATAGATATATTCCTGAAAGTAGCAAAAAATAAAGGGAAAAAAAGACTTCATGAAATGAATGTTGGATTAAACCAGCAGTATACATTTAGATTTTGGCAAAGGAGATGGGACATATTAAAAAGGAACACTTGAAAAATCCCACTGGAATATGTATGTATTAGCTATTTGACAAATATCCTGCCAGGTAACTTTCTTTGCCAAGACATTTGATTATCTCAATGGCATGAGAATAAAATGTTACACTGCCAGGAAAACATGGAGCAGAACCTCAGTAGATGACCGCCCAAACTAGGCAGTTTCATATGGTCAAAGTGATTCTGAAGAGACTATTGTCCAAGGCCAACGACAATGTTAAAGACACAAACAGGACCAGCAATTTGGACCAGCAATTCACTGTAGATCCTATTTCCGTAGTAATGAAGAAATTTAACAAGAAACACCACCACCACCCACACACCAAGCATTGAAATAACACAGGAAAGTGTTGCCTACTCAGCATCATAGAAATTATGTAATCATAGAGGTAGAAGGAAATCAGAAGAAGATTAAAGATGGGGAAGGCATCTATGAAAGAACTAGAGAAGATCCTAAAATGCAAAGATATACAACTGAACACAAAAGTTAGAATCATACAAGCCATTGTATTCCCTATTACCATGTATGGATGTGAGAGTTCGATGGTTAAGAAAGAAGCTAGAAAGAAAATCAATTCATCTAAGATGTGGTGCTGGAGGAGAGTGCTAAGGATTTCATGGACAGCCAAAAACACAAACAAATGGGTCCTAGAGCAGATCAAGGCAGAAATCTCCCTGGAAGCCAAGATTACAAAATTTAGACTGCTGTACTTCCAATATATCATGAGAAGGGAGGACATGTTAGAAAAAAACAATAATGCTGGAAAAGGTGGAGGGAAGTAAAAAAAATATGAAGGATGCATGCTAGTTGGGTGGACTGTATTAAAGAAGTCATGAGTATGAGTTTGCAGAAACAAAGCAGAACAGTGGAGGACAAAGAGTCTTGGAGATGTCTCATCCACAGGGTCACCATGGGTCAAAATCAACTCAAGGACAGTCAACAATAACAACAAATAGGTGGAAGGGACCACAAGGGCCTCTGAATCCAATGATACATTGGCATTCCCACCTTTGGCATCTCACCCAGAAATATCCCCACCCACCCCTCTATCTGTAGGTTCAACCAAAATGGAAAAGAGCTTTATCAACATATGATGGACACATGATTAGGAATGGGTGAGATTTCATCTTGGTTTGCTGTGGATTAAAAAAGAAGAAGAAGAATCCTTATACATTCTTACACCTTTTCAATAAGCAGAAATTATCAAAACCCAATTGAAATAGAATTCTTAACTCTTAAAATAAATTTAAATGTATTGGGGGGGGGGGGGTTTGGCAAAGATAATGAGTGGGAATCTGCAGCATTCCAGATATTGTTGAACTACAACTGCCACCATTACTCACCAATCTTGTGCTGGAATGAGGCTGCTGGGTGTTGTAGTTCTACAACATCTCAATTCAACATCACCATCCCTTGCCAAGACGATGTACTTGAATGATGTATTTGAGACTAAATTGCCAGAAAGTAAGACCTTTATGAAAATCTTTTTGTGGTAACCTTTTGCTAATAACCAGTGTGTGGCTGTTTCTTTCTACCCTCTTTAAATAGTGCTTCTGAGATGACAGTGAGCACCAAGAGCAGCAACATGGAAAAGAAGGCCATGCCTTTCTAAAATCTTCTTTGATGTACTGTTCACCCCTTGAAATGGGAGAGTTTTTATTGCTTCCCTGAAAACCCAATTTTATTTCAGGAAATATTCCCAAAGTGGTGATTGTTACAATTTAGCATCAAGTAGATTCCAGAATGGTATTTTCTCCCTCCTGCCACTAGAAGTAAAATGAATTCTACTGTTGGTATACTGAAAAGAATGCATGTGCAAGAGAGCAGGGAAAAGAGAAAGGAATGGCATGGGGAATTGGTGCTATGATGGAGACATGATCTTACAATTAAAGATATTTACCAGAGAAATGTGAACCCCATTATATTTTGGCTTAGGCTGTGCAAGGAAGAACTGTTTTACATCATCCCAGACAAAAAACAGGTCTATAGGTAAGCTTTAAGAATAATAAACATCCTCCATTCAAGAAAAAAAAGCCTGTCAAATGAAGGAATATTGATTTTGGAACAAGGAATATTATGTCAAACAACATTAGTTTAATTGAACTGAATTTAGTTTAAGTATTAAAAGCATTTATATACAAACAGCAAACGAAAATTAACTACAGCTGAACCCTTTGGTTCTCTGCGATACAGTCTATGGACGTTCATATGAGTTCTTGTAGGATTCCTAATAGAGCAGTCTGGGTTCTATTCCCATAGCATGACTCAATAGAAAAGCAATATGCTTTCTCTCAGAGAATAAGAAATTTTAAAGCTATGTTTTGACTTTTCAAAATACACAAAAGTTTTACTTTCCACATAAGAATGTATAACCAAGGAGAGGAAAGAGGAGTAATGCTAGAACCAGGGTCTCAGCACAAAGCCTTTAGTAAAGGTTGCTGCAGCTGCTGTGGTGGCAGCTGAACAGGGGCCATAAAGGAGGAGGGTTCACCTTCAAATTAAAGTGAAAAGCTATTTGTCTTCTGTTTACAACACTCCACAGTCATCCCCATCACAGAAGAGTCACTCCTGCGGAAAACAGAGGGTCAGCCCTCCTATTTGGAAATAAAACAGCCCCCTCAGGCAGCAAGTGAGGGGTGTCATGAAAGGGCTATACATTATTGGTTATTTCCTTTATTATTAACACTTTAATTTTAGGATTTTCTGCCTCATCTAATACCAAGCAACATTTCCCACATGTGGCCAAGCAACATCAGGTCAAGATGGCAAAATTATTATTGAGGAAGAACAGACAAGCTCCAGAAGGCTGCAGGAGTTTGCTTTTGCCTGAGCCTACTGGGAAGGGGAAAATTCTGATCCTCCCTTTTCTCTCCTCTCTGTTGAGTTAACTAAGTGGATGGGCCCCAAATTAGGAGAAAAGTTGGGTTTAAATTGAATAAATAAAATAAAATACTTTTTCTACATTAAACTCAATTTGCAGCCATTAGTGTGGGCTGAGAACAGAGAGAGAAAGTGGAAGGAGGCGAGAGAAACTGGGACATTTGAAAAGTAGCTGGGAAAAGTGGGACAACAGAGGATTTAATAAGATTGTCCTTGCCAAACCAGGACAGTTGGAGAGTATGACATCTGTCAAAATAGCATGCCTAGCTTTGGGCAGTATGTACCTTGACTTGGGTGAGTTGTCGGTGCCAAATTGTGTTCTGTCTGCGGGCAGCAAAATGTTGTGGATCTGGAAAAACAGTACAGCAAAAGTGGATTACACCAGCCTTAGCAGATTCACCTATCTGGCTGTAAGTGATACCCAGATCTTAATATTTCAGATGGATCGTGTTAGACCTCAGGTGAGGATTTCACATGAAATGTTTCTGTATACAAAAGTGAAATAAGACAAAACTGGCAAATAAAACTATAATAGCTGGAAACCAGTTTATGAGAGAGAAAACTAGGTTGATGTCTTCCTTGACAGGAAACAAGAGACCGAGAAAACAGAACTACAGAAGGAAATTTCCCAATGGCCTAAGAAAGAAAAAATACGTTTAATTTTTAAGCCTTTTTAAAATACATCTTAATAAGTAAGTTTTTGGCTAAGCATTAATGAGAACCAAATGCATGCTGCACTAAGGCATTAATGAGCCGTCCTGTCAGTTCCTTAAACATGCCTTCCATAGGGCAGTTAACCATCTTCTCTGATCGTTCCTGTTCAATATACTCCTTAATTCAAATGCCTTTCCTTAGGAACTTAACTGGCCCTGTTTAAATCACTGGCTGGAGGATTATAGATTAGTCATAAGGGAACTTCAGAATGGTTGGGCTGAGCAGAATGGCCTCAGGATCATAGAGGTCAGCAAGGGCATTTATCCTTGGCAAAACTACAATAGGTTATAGTAAGGGTCAATGCTCCCAGGCCATGAGAGGAAAGACACAGGGGAAAGTTTTGCTCCTGGCATGTGAATCCCCAGGACACCTTGTATAACAGGAAAAGTTAAGTCTGCACGCATTTCAATTGAGGATTCAGATAATTAAGGTGCTGAGTAGGAATGAAATGGCTGCAAATACAGAAAAGATGAAGATTTGATCTAAAATGCCAGCTTTTGCATGGAAGATTCTCTGTGTTAACAATATCCTCATGCATCCCTTAGCAAAAGCATAACAAAGCCATATTTAAGGGGGGACACAAAACTCTATACAAGGAACAGATCAACTTTAGTAAGAGTGCATCTACACTGTAGAAATGATGCAGTTTGACACCACTTTAAGTGCTGTAGCTCCAGCCTATGGAATTCTGGGA
Source organism: Sceloporus undulatus (assembly GCF_019175285.1). Classification (NCBI taxonomy): domain Eukaryota; kingdom Metazoa; phylum Chordata; class Lepidosauria; order Squamata; family Phrynosomatidae; genus Sceloporus; species Sceloporus undulatus. The sequence continues at coordinate 152,146,342 of NC_056522.1, read as the reverse complement.
TTTGTAGCTTTACAAGGTCTTGAGCTTTCTGTGCGCAAGAGTGCTGTTGTCTCACAAAACTACAAATTCCAAGATTCAGTAGGATGGTTCCATGGCAGTCAATGTAGTGCCAAACTGCATTATTTCTACAGTGCCAATGCACTCTAAGGCAGGTTGATAAAAGTTTTTTACAAAGCAGAAAAAAAGTGTGATTTTAAAGGGCCTAAGATATTTTTAATACCAACTAAAGCAATGAGAAAACAGGACAGCTAATGATTGTGGTGGCAATATTGTGGCCTTTCAGATATTGTTTAACTGCAAATCCCAGCAATCCTTACCCAAAGAGTTACAGTTCAATAATTTCTAGAGGGCCACACAATTCCCTGTGAAAGAAGTTGCAAGAAAGCAAGGAGTGGCACGTATAACTAAGTAGAAACATCACAATAATTTTAAACATACCCACATGGGTTCTTAGCATATGGCAGCAGCAACAGTTTGTCGCTGTGCTGCTGCCAACTGCAAAAAGGAATGGTATGGTAAAAAACAGAGGTCTCATGTGGTGAAGAAGTATATGTGAAT
>NC_056522.1:152142120-152145774 GCF_019175285.1 Sceloporus undulatus | reverse complement strand
ATAATAATAATAATAATAATAATAATAATAATAATAATAATAATAATAATAATAATAATAATTTATTTATAGCCCGCCCAATCACGAAGAATCCAGGCAGGTTACAACAATAAAATACATCAATTACAATAGAGTTAAAAATCAAACCCTAGACCTACCACCCCCCATACCCAGTACTAAAACAGAATTAAACAATAATAGTATAAAAAACATGAATGGCATGCAACTGGATTTTAAGTCACTTGTCATACAGCCACTTGAGTGTATACCCCATCCTATACACAAAACATATATATCATGTGGGGAGTGAAGCCATGCATGTGCAAATGAGCTATGACAGTTTTAATAACATCTTTACAATTTTCATATCTCCATACATCGCCTCAGATGTTTGAGCCACTCCTGCCTGAACCTGCTCATTATTTAAAATCAACATTAGAGGCACTGTTCAAATATCACAGGTGGGTGCACAAGAAGGACCTTTTCAGCAGTGGAATCAATATAGTAGAATATCTTATTCATGTGAATTGGCCAAACAGTCTTCTCAGGTTTAGCTGAGATGTCTTTTATTTCAGGGTGCTTTTAGTGACCAGTTTTGAACTTGTTCCTTTTTTATTGCTTTAAGAGTAGTTTATGAGTATGTCCATTTACTTCATTGTTTCACTGTATAATTTGAATTTAATAAACTGCTTTATGTAGAATATACTTGCTAATAAAACAACAACAATCATCATCATCACGATCCCCACTGCCACCAACACCATCCTGATGCAATGCTTTCTCCATTGGGTTACAGTCTACAGACAGTCAAAAGTAGTAGGGCCCAATATGTAGAATGAGCCCTCTTACTGAGATTAGATGGGTTCCTACTGTGAGAACTTTCTATTACCAAACAAAGACAAATTTTGTGAGGTCGAAGGCTTTCATGACTGGCATCCATAGTTCTTTGTGGGTTTTTCAGGCTATGTGGCCATGTTCTATAAGAGTTTATTCTTGATGTTCTCGCCAGCATCTGTGGCTGGCATCTTCATTTTCTTTCTTCATTACGATCATTACTATAGACTGTATTTATATTACGTTTCATTTTAAAATGAAACGTAATATAAATATAGTCTATAGTAATGATAGTAACAATAGCAACAGACTAATGGATGACCTAGCCCTCTTGGTTGGAAAAGAAAAGGCCATCCACATCCACAGTCCCACAGTGTTTCTTTCACCACTAGAAGTCTCGGCAGCAGAAAAATTGTTATGTCAAGTTGCTGAAATACAGCCTTTGCATTCTGAAATCTTAACTCATGAACATGAACACACATAATCTGACAAGTCTAAAGAAGGCCAAGCATTGCAGGGTCTGGAGTTTCTCTGTCTTTCCCAGGTTTCTTCCAACAATACTTGGCTTGATTTCAGCAAGCTACAAAGCTCCTGAACCTCCTCCCCAGATATATCTGTCTTGTCTCTCTGGGTAACAGAAGCTTATTTCTGGCTCTCTGTCAAGCTCCCTACAACATCCTTTTACCACACAACAATACTGAAGGAAGGAATGCATACTTTTGCTTTGATTTCCACAGAGAATAATAACTCTTTCTATTGTTTTTTTTTTCTGTATTAGGTGACAGACAACTCAGAAGAAGTCACCCATCGTTTTATTTTGACCTTTTTTTCACCTCTCTTTCCCTCCTCCTTCCACTAATATTTTAGCTTTATCCAGTCTGGGTAATTATTCTGTCTACAGTTGATTTTAAAAAAACAAAAACAAAACTCTCTGTTGTTCAGACTAAATACATCTCTTCTCACCTGTAATTCTAAAAGGTTTGCATGTTGTTAATTTAGGGAGAACTTGGAAGCTGCCATGGGCCAAATCAAGCAATTGTTTCTACTCTGACTGGCAGCCACAATTTGGAGTTTACTGCTGGGAAGGATTTGAACCAGAACTCAACTGAAAATTCATCACAGTTTTTTTGTTTCTGAGACAATCTCTCAACTTCTAAAAAGTAAAACAATCTGTGCATTTTTCTCCAAATATTGTCCACTATTTAGAAGGAATGGCCTCCCACAATTGCTTCAAAACAAAACTAGTTCCAGGGCATTTGTAGAAGATTTGCAATGGCAGCAGAAATAAATGAATGGGCAAAAAACGGAAAGTGCTGTGCTACTGTTAATATTAAAGCTAAGCCCCTAAATAGTAAGTTTCCAGAGCAATTCAGTAACCTCTCCTTCCTTGTTCTCGATCTCTCACATTCTAAAATGATAATGGGATCTTTTGCACAAAAAGCCTGTGCTCTACAAAAGAATACCTATTTGTTCCTTTAAATGTATTGTTTGCACCCAAGACACATTTGTTTGTTTTAAGAAGGAAGGATCATGGGTGGACTTCAAACAAGCTGCGAAAGCTTGTGTCGTGCAGTTTGTGCAGTTTGGCTGGTCCAAAAAGGACTGCTTATTAAGTAATGGTACAAAGAACTGTGGACCACTGAAAAGACCAATGGATGGGTCCTAGAGCAGATCAGGTCCAAACACTCCCTGGAAGCAAAGATGACTAAACTGAGGTTTGCTGTATTTTGGGCATATCATAAGAAGAAAGGACTCACTGGAAAAGACTATAATGTCTGATAAAGTTCGGGGCAAAAAGAAAAGAGGAAGACAACATTCCAGATGGATAGACTCAATCAAAGAAAGCACAAATCTGCAGGAGCTGAGCAGGGCGGTTGCAAATAGGAAGGCTGGAGGTTGCTCATTCATAGATTTGCCATGGGTCAAAGCTGACCCGAAAGCAGTTAACAACAGAGGATTCCTGGATCCCCATTGCATGAGAAAGCAGATTTAATTCTCTCACCAACTGTAATACAGCTAAAAAGCATGTACCTCAACACCACAAATACATGTGATTTAAAAAAAATAGCTGCATAGCTACAATGACAGAACTTCACCATAGTAAGTACTTCTGCCGATGGAATCCCCAATAACCTACCTCTTAAGCAAGACAGTACCCCAACCAAAGGGTTTCAGGGATGCTGCAGATTGGGACATTGACAAATGATGACTGCAGCACTCAACCACAAATATGAATTGCAAAATGTATGATATCTTAACTCCAATTTACAATCTTAAATTAAACTTAAGTCCAACTTAAAATATCTTAAATGCTGACCAGGATGCCAGCCATTGTACTTTCTTCACTGTAGATCTTTCTACCACCCACCTGATTACTGAACCTGCAAGCAATGTCCATATGTCTACAATTGTTAATGTGTACTAAAACCATCATAATCAACTGCAGCTTTCCAATTTTCCTTTCTATCCAAATACAAGGGGAACTGCATGGTATCTATGTGAGAGAAACTCACACAATACAAAGGTTTGTGTGTTTGGGCATTGAGCCTGTTCTGCACCATTTGCTTGCTTTGTGGCAAGAGAGATAAATGTTTCTACATGACTGGATTAGAAAACACCTCTTTCGGCAAAGGATTTTCTAAATTCAGGAGCAATTAATTTGTCAGGGTGTTAAGGTCAAACCTTGCATGAGATGTAGGCTTTGGCTAGGGATTTCAAAGCTGAAAACCAAAAAAAAGGGTTTCTCACTTTCTGTTGTATCAGAGTAGTAGTCCAGTGACTGAACACTGCAGGACCACATGGAGATTTTTAAATTAGCTG
>NC_056522.1:152115143-152137120 GCF_019175285.1 Sceloporus undulatus | reverse complement strand
TATAAAATTAACCTAAAATAGAACCTATAAAATTAAAAACAAGACCAAATGGGGAAGCACCTCATGGAATCCCCAGAGAAAAGCAAGGAAGAAGTTTCAAGATGCTCAAAAGATGGTCGGTTTATTGGTTAAAAAGTTTTTCTACTAATAAACAGGTCATCTTTTTGACATCTTGAAATATGTCTCTTGTTTTAGTTGAAAAAATGGTCCATCGTGAAGAGATTTTTCAACCCTGTTTGAGAGAAGAAGAAAAAAACATTAAAAACACTATTTTTCCTCAGAATCATCTGCAACAAGAGAGGAAAATAATAATTTTCACAGATTTTTTTTGCCCAAAATCATATGTTTTGCAAATAACTCATACTTTTGGTAAAGGAAACACAAACAATTTGCAAACTGTTTGGGAACAGGTGCCAAAATATGAAGAATAAAATGCAGAATGCGCAAAAGATCTCCTAACCTCTCTCACTTTAAAATGATTTGCATCCCTAACTCAAAATACTGCCAAAATATTAAGCATGCGCCTATTCAAATCATGTTCTTGTTGTTGGTGTTGCTGCTGCTGCCCTCTGCCTTCAAGTCATTTTTGACTTATCACAACCCTAAGGAGAACCTATCACAGGATTTCATTGGCAAGTTTCCTCAGAGAGAGTTTGCCGTTGCCATCCTCTGAGACTGAAAGAGTGTGACTTGCCCAAGGTCACCCAGTAGGTTTCCATGGCTGAGCCAGGATTCAAACCCTGGTCTCCAGAGTCATAGTCCAACACCCAAACAACTACACCATGTTGACACATTCTTTAATCAAGAAGTCTCCATGAACCAATTGCAACCACCAGTAGTAATCAAATCCCACCATCAGGGTTGCAAGCATCTTTGTAATTATGTAAATAAGAAAAGAAAGAGGAGAAGGAATAGGGCAGGAGAAGGAAAGAAGAAAATTCAGACTCCAGTTTTCAGAATTAGAGTTCTTATCATAACCAGCTGGGGTGAAAATAATTCAGGTAACTTGGAGACACAGCTGCTGATCAGGTGAGAGTTGAGGGTCAGCCCAAGTCAGCTGGGGTCTCAGCAGAAGCAATGCAATCACTTGTGAAGAATAGCAACAAACTAGGAAATAGGATTTTTAATTTGGGGACAGATCCTTACAAGGGTCAGACACTAATAGTGCATGGACTATAGCTGATGTTATGGATGCATTTGAGTGATAGGATCCCCTCATATTTGGCTTTCTTTTTCAGCCCTACCAGCCTGCTCCAGGGTGTGTCTCCATCCCTGCAAATCAAATTTTTAACACAGGGCCCATTCCCCTATTTCCGTTACCTTCTCTTCATTTCATTTTCTTTAATATGTTGTGTTTCTAGTAGGGATAGGAAAATATCAAAAAAATCCCAAAACTTGTTGAAAAACAGAATTCTGGACTGATGAGAATTTTCACAGTTCAGGACATATCCTGTGCAAAATTCACATGCTGTTGCTTTGCAAATCAACCATGTGAAATTTGCATGGACTACATGTCAGACTGCAAACGGGCTTCCAAAAAAAAAGCTGTGTTTTTCAATGTCTTTCTTGCAGCAGGAAGATAATTTCTAAAATTACTCATTGCTTCCCTCAAGGAGAACATTTTTGACAAATTACATCCCTAGTTTCTATCTATCTGATTGTACTGATAGTAAGATGTTGAAGTACAGCACCTATGCTCCCTAGACACAGCAGAGGGTGTAGCTATGGAGAGAAGAAAAATGAAGGGATTGCCCCCCGTAAGAATACTGCTTCCCAATACATTTGCTTTCAGTCTCCAAATATCTAGCATTGCAATAACTTAAAACTTAAGTTGAACATTTTAAAATAGAGATAAGGCATTCAAAGAAAATGGGTAGGCAAAGTTACCAAGGGAATGCAAACATAGAAAATGCAAGATTTCAAGATGTGAATGATTATCAGGGTCTCACTTTCTGAAAATCTATACATTTGGGAACTTTAAAAAATCTCACTGGAGGCATAATTATTTGGGAGCAGCAACGCCCCCATTCACCATCATAACTACTCCATTGTTATACCCCTGCCTATTCTTAAATCTTATATGACAAGGCTGCAGAACCAGTGGCTTTATTGATGTTGGATTCTAATTCTCATCAGCCAGCCTGCTGTTGGAGTTCCCCAGGGCTCTGTTTTGGGTCCCCTACTGTTCTCTCTTTACACATTGTCCCTAGGAAAACATACCAGTTCTTTTGGTTTTTCCCATCACCTGTACGCCAATGAGACTCAGCTGTATCTTTCCACCCCTGACTGTTCTCCAGGGATTGAAAAGCAAGTTTCATCTTGTCTTACAGCCGTCTGTCACTGGATGAGCCATCAGCGTTTGAAGCTCAACATGTCCAAGATGGAGCTTCTTGTCTTTCCACCTAAGTCCACCCTTCAGTACTCCTTTTCTGTTTCTGTTGAGAACATCTCTAGTACACTGGTCCAGGAAGCCCGTAGTCTTGGTTTCATTTTTTATTCTTCTCTGTCATGTATCCCTCAAATCCAGGCCACAGCCAAGGCCTGTAGATTCTTTCTCTACAATATTGCTAAAATCCATCAATTTCTCTCGGCCTCTACTGCCAAGACTCTTGTCCAAGCTCTGGTTGTCTCGCGACTAGATTAGTGTAACCTCCTTCTGGCAGGGCTTCCTCTCTCTTACCTCCATCCTTTAATTTCTGTCCAGCATTCAGCTGCACACATTATTACATCCGCTCGCCACTCTGAACATGTTTCTCCTCTATTATCATCCCTTCACTGGCTCCCCTTCCATATTCAGTATGAGTTTCTCTTGTTGACTTTTAAAGCCCTGCATGGGCTGGCCCCTCCTTATTTATCTGAACTTCTTTCTCCTTACCTTCCCACTCATACCCTCCATTCTGGTAGTCAAGGTCTGCTGTCCCAACCTAGGATTTCCACTGCCCCGTCCCGGATTTGTCCCTTCTCACTTGCTGCCCCTCACTCCTGGAACCTCCTTCCCCCACGAACACGGCTCATCACTTCTTTAACCAGTTTCAAAACTGAGTTGAAGACTACATTGTTCAGGAAAGAGTTTCCAGGCACTGTGTGATTGTTTACCCGATTGTTATCTGAGATCTGATATATGATTTGAAATTTGATATTTGATCTTTTTAATTTGTTGCCATCTTATTTTATCTAATTCTATCTTGTATTATTATCTATTGTTTTATATGTATTTTGTAGAATGTACGCCATTTGCAGGTTTTATTTTTATTGATTTTATTGTTTGTATGTACAGCACTGTGTAAATCTATAGTGCTATATAAATAAAGTATAATAATAATAATAATAATAATAATAATAATAATAATAATAATAATAATAATAATGAGGGAGGATGAGATTAGTAGTTCATCAATATCTGGCGGAGCACAGGATACCTCTGGTTCATGCCCTCTGAATTTATTTCTTCTCCATGTCATTTTGTATTTATTTATTTTTTAAATTCCTTTTGCACATTAAAAATTATCAAAATGCTCTTAGAAAACAGTAAGAGAATGATTAAGAGCAGCTATTTTGAGGAGATATTTTAATGTGTCTATTGAAACTGTTTGCTAATTTACCATTAAGAAAACCAGCAGCTATACCATTTAGCAGTATCAAAGAAGTAGTTCCAAGTCCTCCTCCTCAAACTCCTTAGTGGAAGGTATTAGTTAATATCAGTTTAAAGAACAATCAAAGGGATGGTGGAATTTTCAGCAATGCAATTTACAACTTGTCCTAATGGGAAATCCAGTGGCAAGAAATCCTGCTCCCAAAAGACAAGAGGGAAAGCTGACTCAGAGTCTGATGTGAAGTTGGGTAAAGATATGTTTTTAAAGAATGTGGAGGAGAAGTCTACACAGAAAATGAGTTGACTTAATTCACTGTGAACAGTCTGCCATGGATTGAACACATCTCTGGATTCTTCATATGCAAAGTCCTTGATATACAGCCTAGATAGCTCTGAAAACAGATCTTAAACAATACTTTTGCTGCACTACAGGTCTATTAGAAGCATGTGTGCCTATGGCTAATAGTAACCCTTTCAGTATAAAACTCTGAGAGGAATACAGTTAAAGAGTGTTTTAAAAATAAATTTAAAAACATGAGAGCCATTGCCATATGGGCTTTTATCCATTTAAGTTCATACTAAAATAAAAACCAGTTAGTCTCAAAAGTGATGCTGCAGAGTAGTGTAGTGGTTTGAGAATTAGGCTATGACTCTGGGTTTGAATCCTAGCTTGGCCCTGAGAACCCATTGGGTGACCTTGGGCAAGTCACACTTTCTCAGCCTCGGAGGATGGCAGTGGCAAACTCTCTCTAAAGAAACTGAAGACAGGCTGAGAGAAGAGGCAGCAGACTGTCTGGGAGGGAGATGACTTGAAATGTGTGGCGAAGGTACAGCTCTAGGGAAGGAAAGGGAGAAGTATCCAGGGCTGATTCTTTGAAAGAGTCCTTCACCTCTCTTGCCTTTCTCAGATTGAGAGTCCTTCCTCAAAACTGGGATTAATTTTACTGTTTACCATTTTTTTTTCTGAATAAATTACAATCTAATTGTTAAAAAAACAAGAAATAGGCATTGGTAGGTTGTCGCCCAAGAGGAAAGGGGGCAGTATCCTGAAAAGGTTTTGGAGGCCAGCAATATCATACAGATGATATTATTCTCAGCCTCTGGCCTTTTGAATATGTTGGGCTTCAACTCTCAGAATTCCTGGCCACTTACCATGCTAGAAGGGGCCTCTAGAAACTGAATTCCCAAACATCTGAAGGGCTAAAAGTAGGGGGGGAGCATTTCCCTACTTCATTGAGCTGGATTCAGAAGACTAGTGCCTCCTTTGCAGGCAGATGTTCTTCTGAGTAAGTGCAAGACCTCTATTTAAAGCAGAACGAGATGTGGCACAAACTTTGGTTATATTTTTAGAACAGCACTGCATAATCTCTTGAGGAGTCTTGTGCTATATTACAACTTGCCTCCCACAACAGCTCATGGAAGAAAGTCAACCCTCTGTGGAGAGGGGTGGAGGCCTAGTGTTCCATCATGCAGAGAGTATATCCAGAACTGTGAATGTTACTAGTTGCTAAATAATGGCTGCTAAAGGCTTACTGGCTCATTGACTTATGTGGTTTTCTAACCCACCATCTATTTAATGTGATGCATGGAGTGGAGAAGACAAAGGCCTGTATATACAATGGCACATATATAGCTGAGAACTAAACAGATTAATGCTAATTCAAAAAAATACTGCTGAAGTATTAAACATGAATATGATACAAGACATAATATTCTGGCATGAGATGAGTGTCTACATACACAAAGGAAATTTATATTCATGGATGAAAAATGTGTCTTAATTATACTAAACATTGAGCGGTCTGTTTTTTCTAGCAGAAAGAAAAGCAGTGCTTAGATAAAATATTATACGGACTTTTCTATCAAGTTTATGTTATATTTTCACTGTCATCAGAAGCCGGGGTGGGGGTCGGGGGGAAGAATTGGAAATATTAGTTTCCACTGAGTCTCTGTTGAAATTTTGAAACAATAAACTCTTATATCTTAATATTTATGATTCTAATAAACTACCCCAATATTAAAATGTAAGATAAAAACCTGAAAGTCCAAAGCTACAATTTGTTGTCAAGACAAAACAATTTTGAATAATAACCCATGATTGAAATCTAAGATTGTGTCTCTTATTTAATAAGTGATTCCCCGTGGTGATATATCCCGGATATTAAAGTAAGTTTAACTCACTTGGGCCAGCTGTTTCAAATTGATGCACAACAACCTGCCAAATGATAGCAGAAAATACACATGAAATAACTGTTTGTATTCTGATTTATCAGCTTTACTTGACTGTCTCAAATAGATCCCATTTTGGATAATAAAGAATTAATGAATAAATGAGGTAATTTCTCTTAACTGAAAATGGCAAAAAATACAGGTACATTTACCAGACTGACTCGAAAACTATGTGGAAGGTTATAATTTAAGCAAGAATTAGTGGGCCTTCTTTCAAGCTTCCCCACCACAACCTGTACTGTCACTGAGTAGCTGAAGTAGAAATACACTGAAACATGATGCACATCAGTTTGTTACACATCTTACAGATTAAATATTTCAAACTGTAAATGGTTGTTCAAGAAAGAGTTCTATGGCATCTTTAAAATCAATATATGTTATTTGGTATGTTTGCATGGTCTAGAATCCACTGCAAGAGTCTGATTGAACATACTCAGTGTGTGTGTATGCATGCTGCATATCTGTGTGTGTGTTCCTGAATTTTGATAATTAAAATATAGATATGGAATCACTTTTAGGCAAAAGCCAGCTGCTGCTGCTGGTGGTGGTGGTGGTGGTGGTATTAAGCCCCAAAGGCAGGAGGTAGACCATTACCCTTACCTAAAGATAAAGGGCTTCAGTGAAATGCCATTTTCTAAATTGGGATGGGAAACATGTGGCCCTTTTTGTAATGCCCATCAGTCTTAGTTAGCATAGACAGGATAATGGGAGCTGTAGTCTAACAATCTCTGGCTACCATATTAGTAGGATGGCAAATCTACTCCATGTTTTAACTGAGACTTTAAAGGAGCTATCCAAAATTTGAAACACTATACTTCAATTAAGTTCAACACTTTGATTAGTTTCTTCAATGTCTGGAGTACCACCTGAAGCACATCTGTGACTTCACTGACATGTTGCTATTCTCTGAAAGGCCAGAGTCTTAATTCTGAAGCTACGACTCTATTTTATATGTGTAGCAGGCACACTCCCTTTCTCCGCAATGTGAGGCAACAGGAAAATACCCAAATAATTCTTGAATAAATTTCAACACTCCCCCACCCACTTTGTGGACCTACCATCACTTTTCTCCACTTTGCTCTTTTGGATCTTTTCCCCATTTTACAACTGAAGCAGCTAACCTTACCTGGGACCCAGCTCTTCTCAGAAGGAATGCCAGAGATTGCACTTTAAAGGTACATTTCCCCATGGATAAAAATCTCACTATTTGAGAGATTAGCTGAGACCAGCCATTTTGTTGTAGTGAAACAGCACTGCAGACTCAGATATTCTTCAACCCACTCAAGAGTTCATGCCTCCAGCAAGCAAGGTAATGCATTTTTCCCATTAGTAAATCTGTAATTTATGCAAAACATCTGCACAAAACTCCTGCCTCTAGGCAAAAAATTGGGTCTTTCTTTTATGAAGCTAAAGACACATGCAGCAAACACACAAAAAAGGCTGATTGATCAAAAAGACACAAACAGCCCATCCAGTTTTACTGATTTTACTACAAAAGCAACATCTATTACATTTATAGATAGACAGACAGACAGACAGATTAAGCATTTACAGCAAAACAAGAACAACAAAAACATCAAAAATGGTCAAATGTTCCCAGGACCAATAAAGCAAAAGTTCCCACCATCTCAGAGTGTCTTGCATCAGAGAGAAGTCTTAAGCTAGCAGGTTATCTATCTCGTCCCAAATAGAATGAAAGATATCATTCACCCATTTTTATTGATGTTGAGGTAGGGTACAGCACTTTGAAAAGTATCTTTGGATGCAAGTCTGAAATAAGTGAAAATTTTCAACCCTAACACAAACATACAAGTTACACTCTGTTGAAACTTGCACCAGTTGCCCTGCTAACTCCACCTCTCACACCAGGCTTCCTGCAACCCTGCCTCCTGCCTTCAGGCTAGTTGTGTAAGCCATCACTTCACCTGGAGCAGCCTGTTGCTGCATGGTAAGGAAGAGAAGAAAATTGTGGAGAATGGGGTGTCCAAAAGAGAAGGGGGGTGAACGAGAGAAATAAATTGATCCTTGCCCATCTGTTGCTTGTTTCAGTTCCACAGATTGTGACATTTACTGGCTAACTTCAATTCAGAAATCGAAGCTTCAATAGGTTCAGAAAGCTTTATTCAGAAAACTAAAGTTGCTCACAGCATAACGATGTTGTCAGGAATGAAGCATTTTTAGTACACAGTATAATAAAAGCACATAGAAATTCAAATGTTTTTGGGCTTCCACCCCATTCATCCAAACACCAAAACATTCTTTCCCCCTGGACTACCCCTCCTTTCTTCTCAACACCAAGTTTTCTCACAAAACTGACCTTGCACCTGAGCAGAAAGACCATGAAAGCATGGGCTAAGCCCATGCTTTCCTGGCCTTAGTGCTCACCCAGGTTGGTCCTTGGGTCAGGTCAGGGATGGGTGAGTATTCACACAGCCATCCTTGCACCGACCTGGAATCTAAGGCTGGCATGGTGCTCTTTACTTTGCCAGCTGTCAATCCAACCTAGAAGCCTCCCAGTCACCCCATTTGACATAGAAACAGGGCACCTCACTGCACCCATGTGATCAGACACCCATTTCTACATCAAATGTGGTGACTGAAGAGGATCAACAGTTCTCAGTTGGATCAACAGTTGTTAAGGTAAGCATCATGGGGGTGGCTCTCTGAACAACCCAGTTTTGCCACTGAATTTCTTAGAAACTCCATACCAAACCAGGGGTATTTTACCCAAGCCCAATCCTGTTCCAGAGATTTTGACCTGTGTCATCTAAACTAGATGATACAAGGCTGAGTAGATCAGCACATATTTCCTCCTCTCACATCTGCTCATTATTCAACTCCAAGGAAGATAAATAATCTTTATACCTACCATCACCAACTGTGAAACGTACCCCATCATCCTGTATTACTGAACATGCACATCTGATATGCCTAGCAAGCATGGCAGGAGTGATGATCCTGATAGACTGTGAACATGCAGTTTCTGATACCATAAAATCATGGCCATGCTGACCTGAGGATGCTGGGAGTTGCAAATTATGCCTTTGATACACACAAAAAATGTTGATCATTCCTGTCTTACACAAAGAGATGATTATACTTATCCTGACAAATTACTGCCCTTAACTGCTGGTGTGTGTGTGTGTAAGTATTTGGAAATGGAGACTTAAACTTTTCCAAAGCAGATGATGACACATTTTGCCCAAATAAAAGAATTTAGATTTGGGTCTTCAGTGCTTTCATCAACACCATTCCCATAGATACAGGTGGAGAGTTGGCCAAAAAAGAGTAATCTTATTGAACTCCCAGGCTTTCTTTCATTGTAAGTGCCCAAACTGCTGCATCTTTTAAGAGACTTTAGGGAATCCTTTCTCCATTTTTCTGCTATTTCATTTTGACATATTTTTTTAAACTGTTCTAGCCCTGGAATCTTTATAGATGTAAATTATTACTCAGTTGCTCACCAAGTTAAACTGAAAGGGAAGATAGATTTTTTATATATATAAAAAAAGTTTCTGTGGTGGTTTAAACCTCTAAACCACACAGTAGGAGAACCAAACTTTCTCATTAAATACTTGTTCGGGATTTTTTAAATTTTTATTTTCTGTACTGTGGCTTATGAAAAGGAAAAAGAAAGGGAAAACCACTCTCAAGTACTAAACATTCTTCGTTATTAAATACTCGTTTAGACATTTAATTCATTTGTTTGGTCAAAGAATTAGATACACAGCAAAAACCCAGGCATCTGGATGGTTAATCATATAAGAAAATTCCCATGAAAAATCCTGTGTTTTAAATGACCTCTGCCTTTTAAACAAGGGATATACCAGTTGTCTAAGACAGTTTTGACAAATTGTCAAAAGTGAATGGTGGGCCCCCTCACACACTTTTCAGGTGAAGCCCTGATTAGAAAAACGTCTTTCCTAACAGAACACTGAATCTAGAAAAAGAATGATGTTTTAATTACTTTAAATTACGAAAAATAAATTATGGGCAATCAATTATATTTTTTTTTCTTCAGTAAAACATTGTGAAGGGTGATACAAAATCTGTTTCATCAGGATTTTTTTTTAAAAGAGAGACCATGTTGGATCAAAACTGACACCAACTGAGTCTCATATTCTCTCTCTCTCTCAATTTCAACCTCAACAGTGGTTGGCTGGATGCCCCTGAAACTTTGCAAACAGAGCTTTAATATTTAAAAAAAAAAAACTTCCTAATGTTTTTTCACTGTACTTTTAAGATCTTGAACTGCCTCTGAACATGGAGACACCATTATTAACTTTGTTGTTGTTATGTGCCTTTAGGATGACTGATTTATGGCAAGCCTATCCTAGGATTTTCTTAACAAAATTTATTCAGAGAAGGTTTACAGTTGCTGTCCTCTATGGCTGAGAGTGTGCGACTTGCCCAAGGTCACCCAGTGGGTTTTCATGGCTGAGCAGTGATTTGAACCATTGTCTCTGGAGTCGTAGTCCAGTGCTCAAATGATAACACCATGCTGACTCTTAGGCCCAAAACAGATGGGCCAAAAAAAGTGGTTTCTGGCCACTTTGGGGTCATGGCAATTACGTGATCCACAACCCCAAAGTGGCTTGAAACCACACCGGAGCTGCACTAATCAGGAAAGAGCTAGACTAAAAAGAACCTGGAATAATCTGACCTAACCCAGAAAATGTGCGCCTTCGACCCTGCACATAAACGTACAGATGCCAGATTGATTCCAAAGGACTGATCTGTTCTAAGCCTAAAGCTGCATATAAATGCCCAAATGCAGGTACGCATATAAAAAGGATGAAGCTGCTGTTCCCAAGCAATCGGGGCAGCAATCCAAAAAAGTGAAAGTGTGTCCAATGGATGTAATTACAATGTACACATACCAAATAGTTCAAGAGGGGGCATGGGGTGGAGGGGGCATGTAATGGGGCATGATTGTGCATCACTAGTGTTTTACTGGGCAAACAAATGCACCAATGCCCTGTACTGGTGAAGGATCACAGGTGCGACTGTGTGGATGATCAAAGGGGTGTCCATCCAATAGCAGCAGGCAGTTGCCAGTGGTGTGTTTGTGTGATGGTGCACATTGATGGTAGGGAAAAAATACAAAAGAAAAAAAATTACCCATCAGCATGGCTTGACACCATGCTGTTCAGTCAGGCAGTGTACATTTGGGCTACCTTAGGAGCAGCCAGTGCAGTCAGCGGGGTTTCAACCCACTTTCGGAAAAAGCAGCTTCGAAACGCTTTTTCCTGAATGCATGCTTCATCTCTTTGTTACAATATTGGAAGCATAATGGCAGTGGAGTGGACTGGATTTGGTTTATTGCTCCTCCCTTGGGAATTCCCTTGGAGATCTTGATCAGGGAAACCCCAGACTACTTCCAGTGTTTGGGCTGAGAGGACACTGGCTCCCCAAGAATTCTCAAGAGAACTGCCATACTTCATTCTCTGTACTGTAGTATGGTTGTTTTGTTTTGTTTTTGTTTGTTTTGTTTTTTACATCATTTTATTTTTTTTAAGTAAGGGGAGTAGTGCAAGAGCCCAGTTCCATGTCATCCTGTTAACAATTAATGCCTCGAACCACTACACAATGCTGGCTTAGTGCCCTCTATTAGCTACGAAAGTTAGCAATTGATAGATCTGTCTTTTACAAATTTGTTTAATCCATTTTAAATCCATCTGTGACGGTGGCCCCCACCACATCCTGTGGCAATGAATTGCACAATTCAGTCATGTGCTGCATGAAGAATTGTGTGTGACAAACAGAAAGAGGGAATAACTTCACTCCATTAATTCTCAACAGAACATTCATAAGTTTTAAATATCCTTCCTTACTGATTGCTTCAATACATTTTCAAATGGTAGCCGTATAACCCCTCTGACATATATAAACTCAAGTGAAAACATGGATTTACCTCTTATGGCATTCATATATGGAACACTTTCGCTGAGACAGACTGTTTTTGCCTAACATTATTTTGTATGCCAGATTATTTTTATGTCGTATATTTCTGCATTTCTTAAATTATTTTAAGGCTGCTATTTTATCCTTTCACCTTTTGTTGTTTGTTAATTATCATTTGGACCTTTTCTATTGTGGCTTGGTCATTTTCCTCATTTTGATGTCAGCTACCTGGAATTGTTCAACATTTGTGGGATGGATGCAAAGCTACATGAATGGCTATAAATGGCTGTCTCCTCCAACAGGCCTCACCCCTGTGCCACATCCCAGTGTTTTATAGGATTTCCCAACACTGCAAGAACAACCTCTCCATAAAAGGGAGCGCAATGTGGTAGAGAAGCAGATTCCTATTTGCATGTGTGTAGATCAAAGCCATACATTAAAATCAAGCAGATATCTTAAGGTTGCAGAGTTAGCCCAAATGCCCATATTAACGTGGGTTTTAAAAGATAAATCAGTTGCAGATGTTCTGAA
This sequence comes from Sceloporus undulatus, assembly GCF_019175285.1. Classification (NCBI taxonomy): domain Eukaryota; kingdom Metazoa; phylum Chordata; class Lepidosauria; order Squamata; family Phrynosomatidae; genus Sceloporus; species Sceloporus undulatus. The sequence goes on along the minus strand of NC_056522.1, from coordinate 152,124,864 downwards.
AGACTGGAAACCATTGGTGGATTTTTTGAGCAATAAGAATTCTAACAACGTAATAATCTATTATTGTGGTTTTTAGTAATTTTAGTAAAAAATTTAGCTGGTTCTGCAATATGGAATAATTTTTTTTAATTCTTTTTTCCTTTTTCCTTATTTTCATTACAGTCAGGATCGGTGAGGTCAAAGTTGTATATTTTTTTGTTTTTCTTTTCTCTCTTTTTCTTCTTTCTGCCCTTATATTTTAACTTTTATTTCCGAATGTATATTACTTTGATTGTAAATTATATTGTTCATGTTAAAAATTAATAAAAACTAAATAAATATTTAAAAAAGGAAACACCATGTTCAGCAGTACATGAGCCATAATTTGTCTGAGTGGCAGGAGGTAAGGAATGTATTAAAATGGTCAGATTTCATATGATGCTTAAAAGGAGAGATGGAACAGTTATAAATGTCTACCAGTGGGATAAAAGAAAAAGGCAATTTTCCTGAAGAAGAAGGGTTAGTAGCAGACTCAGCAGACACTCTCATCATCACTCCATCCATATTTCTGGCTTGTGCCAATCTTGCATTTGCAAGCAGGACCCAGCTGACAGAAGCAGATCCTGTCCTTCCCATTTTCAGTCCTTGATTCTTCTCTTCTCATTTTTCTCCTCATTTTGTTTTTCTTTCTCTCCATGTTCATCTGCTTCCAATACATTTTTGCATATTTACATCTCCACCCAACATAAAATGTGCCCACTTTATTTTGACTTTTCCAACATATATCCTTTATATTTTTATTCATTTTAGCTAATTGGTGTGGTATAAGATACCACTGAAATTGCATTTTATAAAAATTCTCTTTCAAATTATAATAGAAACCTGGATGTTTTCAAGGCACCTGAAAAAGTGGATGGACACAGAATTGATCAGGACTGCCCCTGCCAAATCAAGTTGGCACATATAGATATTGCATCTCTCTTAAAGTCACTTCCCATTATCCCTATATAGCATTCCAACTATTCCTAGAATCATAATACCAAGAAGCAGCTCGTGTTCATTGGTAATTCCAGAGATGAGCTAAAGATCTGTCAGAATTTGCCAGGCAGTCTCACTTCCACTGTCCTGGTATTTGTTTTTTCTGCCCGTTATCCCATTTGGTCCCTGTGAAAGTAAGCTCCTTTTTATTTTTCCTCAGCACAGCAGTGTGGTCCACTTGCTTTCAAGTACAATGTTTACATAGATGAAATGTTTTAAGGCAAACATTCTGGACTGTAGCAAACTAATTTCTCTTTTAATATACACAGATGAAACACAATTGAAGGCCGTGGAGCTGTGCCAGTTTACACCAGTAGGTATTTTGGCCTACAAATCACAAAAGAAAATGAGTTCCTTTATTTTATTACACAGTATAACCTTGGTTTATATCTCAGTGACACCTCATTTCCTTTTGGCAGCTTATTTAATTTGGCAATTGTTTACTTCGTTTCTTATATATGTTTTGCAGGCCTCACTCTAGGTCCATTCATTCCTTCACAAAACAAAAAGGACAATGCACAGTGCTCCCCTTAAGATTCCTACTAAAGCTGCATTCGAGGTCTGAGCCTGCCGCTAACACTTTCGGAGATATTCGCTCAATGTTTTATCTTAGCTTGGCCCAAATTACTGCAGTTATGGACACTTCCTTCAGCTTTTTACAGCCAGAATGCAGCCTCCAGAGAGGAACTGAGACAATTCAGCTGTGCTTTAATAAGGTTTATGGCCACTGTTCATTGATGTTTAAATAGTCAACTCTGTTTGTCATCAGGGTAGGAGACAAAACAGACGACAAAGCTCACCTTGAATTCAGTTATAATTTCTGTGCCATTTTCCTATTGCACTTCAAAGCTTAGTAACATGTTTCATTGCAGTTCTGGAAACTGTGAGTGGAAATGATATTTCAGCAGTATTTCAGCTGGACATCACTGAATCCCATTTATGTTGTTGGAAGGGTATGAAACAGTCAAATATCAGCTTTGCAAGAGAATTCCCTACAGGATCTCCAAGGTCATTGACAAGCCACCTCCTCTCCTGAGTAGCTGCTTTTCCCAGAAACCTTCCCCTGGAAAACTAATTGAAATCTTTGCTTATCACATTTTGATTAAGGCTGCTCTTCGGGGATTGTCTTTTGATAGATTTTTGATCTACAATTATCCTACACTGAATGTTCACCTAGAAACATTGAGGAGGGAGTGAGAACCCGATAAAAAGTCTCCATCCAAAAGAGCAGAAGGGGGAATTTTAATATCTTTCTTGCATGCTAGTTCCTGCTGTTCGTAATTGTATCTCTCCCCCAAACAGCAGTTTCATCTTTCAAAACACAACATCACAGGCTTCTTCTTGAGATAAATCCAGGCAATAAGAAATTTTGCAGGCAGCTTGACGATGTCACCACCATACAGACAATAAGAACAGATTACCTGACTAGGGGCCCTTTCACATGACACAATTATGGTGCTATGATTTTGCTTTAACTGCCATGGCTACATCCTCTGGGAGCCTTCAGTTTAGGGATGGGTACTTAGATTTCTCAGCCAAAGAGTTCTAGTGTCTCACCAAACTGCAGACCTTAATATTCCACAGAATGCAAATGTGCCAACTGAAGTTGAATCATAGTGCTGTAATTTTGTAGTGAGAAAGGGACATATGTCACAGAACGAAATCAGCCAGGAAGCACTCTGAATAACTGTTTATTTTCACCCTTATTCAAATATTAGGCAAAAGTGAAAATTGTCCCCAAACTCCTGCTTATTCCATTCCAAGCATCATGACACCTCACTTCGCTCTGAGATCAGAACGAGGCACCAATGATGGTCACATGTCTAGGAGCTTCATTCTGACCCCCAATGAGTGTCCCAAAGTAGTGTCAGAGGTGCTGGATCATAACAGAAGGCCAGATAGCATCAGAATGCATCAGCATCACCTAGATTTGTTCAAATCTGCAGGGCCAGATGAACTGCATCCCAGAATATTGAAGGAACTTGCAGAACAATTTGCCATCATTTTTTTTAGAAATCTTGGATAATGGGTGAGGTGTCAGATGAGTGGAGACAAGCAAACATTGTCTCTTTCAAAAAAAGGCACACATACCCACACACAAAGATCCAGGACAGTCAGCCTGATCTCAATACTAGGAAAAATATTAGAATGAATTACACAGGAGTCTATCTGCGCATATCTTGATAACAATGACATGATTAGTAGGAACCAACATGGGTTTGTCAAGAACAAATCCTGTCAAACTAACCTTATAGCTTTTTTTATTGGGTCACTAGATCATTATCATCATCATCATCATCATCATCATCATCATCTTATATCCCAACTTTCTCCCAATACCCTGATGGTGAGAATGCAGTGGATTTCTTTTATCTGGATTTCAGCCAAACATTTGATAAGATCCTCCATGATATTTTGATTAGCAAACTGTCTAAATATGAAATACATGGAAACATCATCAGATGGATCCATAACCGATTGGAAAATCATGCTCAAAGAATTGTCATCAGTGGCTGTGCTTCAAACTGGAAGGAAGGCACCCTTGCTGTGGCAGTGGCTTTTCAGTGCTCCTTTGGCACAGTGTGTCAAAACACTGCACCAATGGAGCGCTGTATCACCCCCATCATGCGGTTGGGCATGCAGCCTGACGCCAGTGTCGGAACAGCATCGGGGTGTGCAGCATGCAGATGCCATGCCCCCACTCTGCCCCAAGGCCAATGTTAAATGTCAGTCTGTTTAGCCTCTAAGTGTAGTAATATACAGGAGTGGAAAACCTGTACAATCAGAATGGCAGAATTGATAAGATGCAATGGCACTGTGGGCTTGATGTCAAGGATATTCTAATTAGAACATGTTCTTTAGAGCTGAGAAAGGCCACCAGTGGTGTCAACTGTAACAGGCCTGTCACTTCTAGCCCAGGCTTTTTGTTTGCAATAGTTATCTCAGCTGCATCAGTCAACAGATTTCCAGCTTTGACATTTTAGAGAAACCGTGGTAAGATTTTAATAAGAGCAGACACTTACCACCCCCAAGTAGCTAAATAGACTTTAAAATATTCCTTGTTTTAATATTTCTAGGTTCCCTGGTTACTGATATGTTTAAATTGCTGTCTGTTTGAATACAGGAACTCCCTTGACAGCTTTTTGACACTGGAGAGTTTTGTTAACAGAAAGGTTCAAATCAAGTAACAGATCCAATCTGCTCCCCTATTTTAGCTGTCCTTACAAAGATGCTGCCCTCTGCATTCTCTTGTAATCACAGAAATGTGGAATTTTAAGACTAATTTGATCTGACAGGTTATCTAACTCAGTATATTTCCAAAACAGATTTACTTCTCATTTTTTATTGGTTAGTGCTTCATTTAGTTCTAAAAAAGACACATTACTTGCCTTCCTCCACAGTTGATCTGGATTCTTATTCTCCCCTCCACTTTTGCAAAGTTCCTGATCATCTAAATATATTTCTGCCTGATTTATGTCTGTTTCAAGGAGGATCTTATATGCATAATGTGGGATTCTTAAACACAGAAAGCCTCTGAGTACTCAAAACACTGATTGCAACATCATTCCAATGGCACCTGTGAGATTATCCCAGAATAATCAGCATATGCTATATTTCTTTTTCAGACAAGGTCAGTTCCAGTTCAAGTGAGTGTAAGTCACAAAAATAAGGAGATTTCCGATAACAAAATGTGCCTACTTTTTGGTCAGGAATGGTTTTGGAAGCCATATGTGTATGTCAAATGAAATCTAACAAGCTATCATCATCCTGTGTTAAATAAAAGCAAGAACTCTATGGTTTTGAAGGAAAGAAACAATTGATAGATGTCCAGGGCAAATTTGTGGATGTCTATACAGACGTAAGTCCTATTCAACCGTTTTACTCTCTGAAAAGTAACTCATGGGAGTTCTCTTACAATCAATAGAATAAATGTACTTATTTAATACGTGTATGTCTGTATATCTTCTGTCTGTCTGCTTCCAGCAGAACATAGGAAGTGTTTCTGCTGGAAGACTAAGGATAAGGAAAGTGCACCATGTATCCCTCAAGGCCATTTTGAGACACAAAGTACCACAGAGAATTGAATTCTGATTGATTTTGTATTGCAAAAAGGGGATTTAAATGACTGGGAGAGGGGGCAAAGTCAATTTTTCAGAGATGGAAGTGCAGTGGGGCAGGGAGCGCAACCCTCTGAAATCCCACAAAAGGTTAGTACCTTGCCTCCTAGCAATTCTTCACATGTGAGTATGTAATTACCCACATGTGAGCTACAGTATTGTCAGATCCAGTATCCTTTTACATGATGCACCCTCTCCCCCACATACAGCTCTACTTCAGAGGGCTGGCATGTACCTCCTCAGTCATTTTGTGGTACCCAGGGAGCATTCAGATCCACTTGGGGAAAAGAGCAGTTCTCACTCTCTTGGATCTCTTTGTATATTCTGTAGTGATATGGATGGGCAACAGCTGCTGCTTCCTCATACCAGTATAAGTGTACTTGACTCTTCCTAGGCCACCTTGTACTATCTGCAGGTCATTACATGGCTGTGGAAGCATGATCCACTGATTGGAAGCTGCCTTCTACATGGCATGGAAGCAGCCAGCAACCAGTAGAGCTGCATAGGTGGAGCATTATGCTCCACAAATTCAGATGGAGGAAATCATCCTGTCAGAAAGAAAGGAGTACTAAGCCCTGCAGCCTTCTTGAAGTTTTATTATCAGCAGTACTAAGTCCCTCCTCTTGTGAGCTTCCTTATATCTTTTATTATGAGTCAACATGTGGCATTTTGTCATCAAGAGCCTGAAATCCATATGTTTCTCTACCTGTACCAAGCCATGGCAAGAAGATTAATAAAAAAACAGTAAAGTGTCCCTAACTGGCCTCTTCTGCCATTTTCCTCTGCCAGGTTTGAACAATATCTTCCCCTCTACATAGTGTTGGAGTGCAGTTCCCATCAGCACTAGCAGTGGTAAGGGATTATATTCCGGTCAAATTTGGAGGACATAAATTGTCCACTAATTCCTATGCCATATTATCTGTACATTATCTGAGGGAGAGAGAAGGCTGGCCCAGTCGGCTAGCCTGAAGAAGAAGAGCCCTCCCTCCGGTCCATCTGCCTTGGTCCAGGCCTCAGAGGGAGAGAAGAATGCTGGACCTGATTCCTTCCCCCCCTCACCATTCCCTTCTCCTTTTGTGTCGTGTCTTTTAGATTGTAAGCCTGTGGGCAGGGAACTGTCTGTTATCCCCTCTATTGTAAACCGCTCGGATTCCCAGTGATCGGGCGGTATATAAATAAAACCTATTATTATTATTATTATTATTATTATTATTATTATTACATTTGATGAAAGGGGCTTCTTTGTTTAGCATTCAGAATGGAGGCATGCCTATCACATTGATCTATGCTGGGTGTTTGCTTTTCATTTCTCCTGTTAGGGGTTGTTCACACTGTGAAAATAATCCAGGATAAACCTGGGTTAAATCTCTGTTGTTTGCACACATTCTTAATGCACTCAATTAAATTTTGGAGCAGGGGGTGGGTGGGTGTGTGGGCTGCCAAAAACCCCACTTAATCTGGAATAATAAATATCAGGGTTTTCCTCTAGTTTTAAAAAAAGATTCACATCACCAGCAGTGTGCATAACCAAAGCGAACAGACCTGGATTAAACTCTGCATACCTTGAATGGATTTCAAATTGTTAACTCCTTTGGGGATGAGGATCCTCTTGGCTGGCCTTATGAGGAGACTCTGCTCTTTTTCCTCTTTCCCTCCACACCCATTACTCTGGGCTGGCTTCTGGTGACTTCTTGGAAGGAAAGAGGCCTCTTCCCCACCCTCTTCAGACCATGGAGGATGAGTCCAGGCCTGGCAATGGGGGACCCCTCAGCCCACCTGAGCCACAGGCTCCTGCTCCAAACTTGCAGAGATGCAGATTGATGCCATTTCGTAGTGTGAATAACAAACCTGGAAAGCATAAGTGAGGTTATTTGCACTGTTCTGCTACAAAAAACTAAGCATGAATGACCTCTTAAATGCAAGTTACCTTAAGTAAGCGACAAAAGTGATTTGCAGAGCAGCTTTAAACAGAAAGAAAAGGAAAGATATTGTAATTTTGCATGGAGAGTGGTTGGTTTAGGTTAGAAATGCAGGGACAGAATCCTTTTGAAAAATCTGCTTGAGATCCAGAAGATTTATCCTGTCATGGACTTTGTAACAGAATCATACTTCATGAGATGAAAAAGGCTACTATTCTTAAAAAAAAAATCCTTCCAATACACAATTTATGCCTGGAGGCACGGTGGGGTGCCAGAGCTTTGCCCAAATTGGTTTTGACTGAACAAACACTCTACATGGTAATACTCAGATTAAGTTTTCCATTTTTTAATTTCCTCTCTTTACTCTTTTAATATCCCAACAGGCTGAACTAGTAAGGTCTCACCATTCTAGGTATTAACACTTCAAACGTTTATAAAGTATTTGAACCACACAGCCTCCCTGCAACTCCTTTTCTACAATTGGTCTTTTAATGGGAATTGAGATCACACACACACACATGGGAACATTGCTTGAGCTAGCAAGCTGGCACTTCATTCAAGAATCTACTATAGCAAATTCTTCTAACATTACTTTTTAGCGCAGGTAACATTTTAATTGGTTCTCATTTCGTATGGTAACATTATAACTAGAAACTATTTTCTCAGTATTGACCATATTTATATAACACTCTTTCCTTAATGAGCTCTGAACAGAATAAATCAGGTAATCTCACTTTATTAACACAACAACTCAGTAGGCCATGCACAGCTGAGCACTAGTGACTCGATGAAGTGTGTCCCATGTCTTTGGTAGTTGTGATCACTATTAAGAACATGAATAATGTGGCATTTCACATACCAAATCTATATGTTCCAAGGAAGTGGGGGTGCTGTTATGGTTGATGGCCACCTATCCATATCATATATTACTCTGTGTTTCAAATGTTATGAATGGTGTGAGCTTAGACTTTAGAAATGATGGCAACCATGACACAGAAAATGGGCTAAATAAGGACCACTGTTTAACTTCAAACCTATTTAAACTTGGTTGAACCTGAAAAGGAGCAAGTGGTGGTGGTGGTGGGAGCATTTTAGTGTAGGATTAGCAGAGGGCAAGTGTGAACCCTTGATTTCCTCATCAGTCTTCCCTTGGATGAAAACACCTGAGCATAGAGGGCAATCCAATAACTGCATTGATGTGGCCATCTGCTGGCCAAGGAACGCTGATCAAAGTGGCTGGAAAGGGGATGTCCAGGCCTCGAAAGCCCTATGCTCTGCTCTCCATGTAACACATCATGCTGCCTTGTGCTTTGACACAACACACGCTGACCTTTCTGCTGTGGAAGCCATAAAAATTAGACCATCCCCTGCACTTTGCAGCACCTTGCACTGCAGCAGTTCATTGCTGAATTATCCTTTAATCCTGAAGTTAGTGCATTGGCATATACTTTAATCCAGATACTTTGATCTGAACCAAATTCCATCTGGCTGTGTAGCCCTCAAAAACTAATATAATTCATGGCTTATATAATTTGGCATTGTTATAGAATCACGGAGTTGGAAAAGACCACAAGGGCCATCCAGCCTCACAGTCAGGCTGTAATCCTAATTACCTGGAAGAAAAGACTGTAAAGACCAATAAAGAGATCCTAGAGCAAATAAGGTCTGAACACTCCACAGACGTCACTAAACTGAGACTGTTGTACTTTGGACATGTCATGAGAAGACATGACTCATTAGAACGAACAGTGATACTTGGCAAGGTAGAAGGAAGCACGAAAAGATGAAGACTACATTACAGGTGGATAGATTCAATCAAAGAAGCCACAGTTTGCAAGACCGGAGTCCAAAGACCAAACATAATTCGCCATAAATTGAAGTCAGTTTGGCAGCAGTTAACAATGACAAAGACAATTGAAACCAATAGTGCTTATCTCTGAGAAGACACACATAGGAATGCACTTTCAGATCCCTTCTAGAAAGCCTACACTGCTTTATAGTACTGAGTGGCTGCCTTAGGGTTGCGACTGTACAGCTTTAGCCAAGAGAAACCTTTTGGTTGATCCCTGCCTTGCATCTGATTATTTCCCTTAGCCATGGATTTGCAAAATGTCAGAGCTGGTACCAGCATTAAACAGTATATTTTAAAAGGAGATAAAATATTTTATAATGGCAAAGGTATTGTACTACAGAGGCACTGTTGGCTAAACATCTGATCTGAGCACATTGAGCTATTTGAATGAAATGCTTCTCTACTTGATCCCAAGCCTGACCTCCCATACTTTATCTTTAGAGAATCAGCTTTGTGGTGTTAATTATGGGGTAAGTAAGCAGTTACTTCCTAGCACAAATCAGCAAAAATCCAGGTTTGCTGCAGAGGTCCTAGAGATCATGGACCTGTGTTTCTTCAGGTTTCAATTTACCAGGCTCAAAACACTTAAAAGCACAAGGAGGGAGCAGTTGGGGAATGATCAGTTTACAAATGACCTGGGATTTCATGCCCTCATTCTCTTAAAATTATAGGCAATGTAGTGCTAGCCTTTCAGCACACCTAAGTTTGGATTTTTGCAATTTCTACAATAAGCACAGATTAACAGACAGCCGTCAATGTCATTGGTGCTATTCAGTTTCATAATTTCTTGAGCGTAATCATACTAAGACAAATAA
>NC_056522.1:152108975-152115043 GCF_019175285.1 Sceloporus undulatus | reverse complement strand
AATTCCTCTTCAATTTTGCTTCCGCTTGTCCTTCAGCATTGCTGGGGGGGGGGGTGCTGTCTGCTAATTAAGAGGCATGGACCAGGAGCTACTGGATAACCATTATATTCACGTTTTAACGTAACAAGAGTGACTATATGCTCGTTTTAACATGAATAGAGCATGTTCTTTCAACCATTCTTCCCGCCTCCCTGCCAATCTCTTTTGTAAATTGTGGGGTTCCTTGCTTCATCTCTCTCACTCGCCTAAATATGCCAGTCATCTGGAGTCTCACTGAGCATGTGCAAAGGTGCCAATTCGCAATTAAGAACCCACCAATGTGATGGCTTACTTCGCACAGAATCTGGGTCGTGTTCGGGGAGGCCATTACAGCGAATTTAAGGTGTGATAAGTAATCACGTAATTGCGTGAATTTTTCAATTGAATTCACTATCTTCTCTTTCGAAATTGAGATCCTCCCATCCAGTGTGATATCCTCCCTTGACTGCCAATGAGGCAGAACGTTCCCTGCTCCTGTCTCTCTTGGAGCCCTCTGTGCCACCTGAAAACCAGAGAGCTTCCTAGCTCTTTTTGAGAGCCAGTTGCATAGATGGACAAGAGGCTTCTGTGAAAAGTTTAGATCATCTCCCTTCCATTTCTCCAGATAGAAAGAGATCCATCAGCAGAGCCACCGTTCTGGATTTTGGCCTCAGGGCATTCTTAAGAAACACACTAACAATGATGGTGAAAAATTAAGCTTTATCTACACTAGACCCATATAGCAGTTTATTGTCATTATTTATTTATTTATTTATTTACGGTATTTATACCCTGCCCTTCAGCCCTAAAGGCTCTCAGAGCGGCTTACAATTCTTATTATGAACTGCTCCTATGGGATCCTGGGAAATGTAGTTTGATGAGGCACTTAGAACTCTCTGCTAGGCAGACTTTACGTAGTAATTCAGAGAATTCTAAGGAACTAATCAAATTATAAATCCCAGGATTCCATAGAATGGAGCCAACTATGATGGTTTCATCACCCTACAGAATCCTGAGATTTGTTGCTTGGCTAGCTCCTCAGAATACTCTGCTAGAGAGTTATAGTATACTCTCCCTGAATTACCACATAAAGTAGTATCAGATTGCTATAACTGTGCAGTTTAAAGACATTTGCCAATATCCTATATCACATTTGTAGCTAGGTAAAGATAGCTACAAATGACCTAAGAAATAAATGAAAGTACCCTTTATGTCATTGACTTTATTATAGTGAGATTTAATCTTGCAGTGGGATAATCATTCATTATATGTTATTGGCAAGTACTGCAATCCATTGTTATAGTTTTCTGTTACTTCTATGTAGTTAGTCTCAAAATCAGTTATTCTTAGAGCTCTTTAGCATGTTATGCAAATCAGTCTGTTTCTATTAATCACAAGTAATCATTGGGATAGGTTTGGCTGTGTGAAGATTTAGTATAATTCCACTTCATGGTTAAATTTAGGCATGGGAATTAAAATGTCAATTAACTGTAAATATTTACAATTTCCAGCTGTTAACCTTAACTAATTTTATGAAAAAAATCACTTTAATTTTTAAAGTATAAATTTAAAGTTATAAAAGCTGCCTTTTGAGCACTTTTTTATAGACTCTATGTGGAATTATATATCTTCATTGAAACTTCAGGAGTCTTTGCTTAAGAGACAAAGGATATTAATCAGAATCTTGTAACCAATCCTGGCCTGACCCCCCCCCCCCAAAAAAAATACAACAACACCCATATGGCAACATCATTCATTTGTAGTCCAATGACCAGCAGAATAAATCTTCTTCTCCCTTTCCAGTTGATACCTGCTAAAGTAGGGAATTATGATCATGACAGTAGCATCACAATCATTACTAAATACCTACCATGAATGCAATACAATTCCAGTTGAGTAAATCTGGTGAATTTTACCTATAACTTTAAGGTATACCAATAAAGTATGCTCTTTATAGCCTATTGTAGAATAGAAGATGTGTTGAAAGCTGTGCATCCTTCTTGTAGTGAAGAGAAAAGAGTATGTTTTATTGCAACATTACAAGCATCAAAGCAGGGACAAAACTTTTTTTTATCAGGATCCTAATCTGATACCATTTGTTTTAATTGTTCCCATTAAAATATTTTATTGGGTAGCCCAAGAACTATCAGATTGTAATGGGTTCCAGTTTTAAATTCTTAATTAATTTATTTGCTTATTGCTTGCAATTCAAGTATCCAGCAACTGGCAGAGAAAGGCAATAACAATTCATCTATGCAAGTGTCTATATATATCGGCTCTCTTCTGAGTATGTTTGTTTGTTTTCTGCATGATTTCAGCAACACAACAATCCCTCCCTGTTCGGGCTATGAACTGAACACCCCATATATGGATACACACATGCACACACAAAACTACAAACACACACAGGACTCTGAAGGGGAATAAATCTCTGTGCTCAATTTGTGTAGATGCACACAGCTATTCTGAAGTAAACTCAGACAAATTAATTTGAACTCACTTTGTGGAAAATTAGCCAGAAGTACATAAAATAAGAGAACCAGTGTGGGGTAGCAGGGTGGTGGACTATGACTCTGGAGACAAGGGTTCGATTCTCCGCATGACCATGGAAACCCATTGGGTTACCTTTGTAATGTCACACACTCTCAGCCCCAGAAAGCCGCATGGTACAACTGCCTTAGAGTCTCCATAAATTGGAAATGACTTCAAGGCACACAAGAGCAACAATAACAATAACAGAAAATAAGTTTAACTGTCAGGAAACACTAGGAATTGGGCTTTAAAAACTGGATCACAGTGAGAAGAAGGGAGTGTAGATGAAAATGATGAGGATCAAATTCACTGACTATGCAATAATGGATTAGAGACTCTGCATTAAGGTATGGAAGATTTAAAAAGTCTATGACCATTTGCAGAAGCATTTATGTTAGTTCATGCATACATTTTGCTGACTAGTGATTTGGGACTTTAGCACATGTGGCTTTTAGACCACCATAAAAGTTGGATAATAGCACTTTTGGTGATAACTATCACCAAAGACACTCTCTCTTATTATTTTCTTGTCCTCCAGTTGTGGTTAGCCCATACCTTGCCACTGATGGGAAAAATCCATCAATAAGCTCCAAATCATAATAATCCATAGGCACAGTAAATTATCCTGTCACAGTTCTGTTATGGTGTGGTCATGCAATGTCAGTATCTCCTGCTCTCCTTCATCCCCCTGCCCTTTGCTATTTCAGGACAACTGAATTGTGTTAAGAAAACACACATAGGGCATGCTGGGTAGGGGATAGGCAGGGAGGCAGCATTAAGGATGAGGGCAGAAAAGAGTGCAAAGAGCCAGCAACAGACCGGTGGCACTAAAGAAGGGACATGCAATCCAGTATGCATGCACTTCCCTTCATTGGCTTGATTGCGGCAAGGATGGTGTCACAAAGTCCTTGTTCTCATTCTCTGCATAATCCACAGGTTTTCACGATGTCCGGCTGCACATAGTATTAGTTATGTTAAAACATTGAAAGTCCAATGGGTTCCATTTAGACTTCTACAGCATCCCAACATGGAAAGCATGGAGATCACAACAGCAGCAGCAGCAGCAACAACAACAACAACAGAGGAAATAATGGGCATATCTACACCAGCTGCTTAATCCAAGGCCGGTCTGGAGCATTATGCCCTGGACTGGCCCCAAACTGACCACAATGGTGACCACACACACCAGATCAAATCTAATGTAATGCTACATCATTGTATACATGGGCCATCTGGGCTGACACTGTATTGACCCCCTGGCCACCCCCTGTTTTTGGAGTCACTGCCACCACTATTTTACTGGAAGGAGTGCTGTGTAAACCCTGCCCGGTACATTTTTTAAATTAAAATTTTATTAATACATTCTAAAACAAAACATGACAACAAACAAAATATCAAACCAACAATAAATATAGGCAATAACCTAGGTAAGGCCCTGAAAGTTATAGATAGGTGTGTTCAGGGATCCTGAAAGACATATTTTCATAAAAATTTAGCTAAAATTGGGGGATGTCTAGAGACTGAAACTTGCTGGATGTATTCATTAAATGGGTGCCAAATCTTAATCCAGCACCAGGAGAGAAAATGGCCGCCGGCCACCGCGACCAGGCCTAAGCCAGCCAATCAGCGGCGGGGAGCCCCCGAGAGGACCGCCTCCTCGGGCTCCCCGCCAATGGGAGTGGTCGACACCCCTCCCGCACCAGCCAATGAGGGCCGCTTCCGCTCCCGAGCGATGCTGGGAGCTGTAGTCCAGGAGCAGCGGCCCCAGACGCTTCCGCTCCCAGGGCTCCTGGGAGCTGGAATCCGCCGCCGCGGGGGCGTCCGCAGCCAGGCTGACCAGGCAGGCCGCCCGACATGCGGGCCCGCCCGCGGCCGCCCCCGCCTGCGCCGACACCGGGCGACCGCCCTGAACGGCCCCAGCAACTGACCTGCCCCGGTAAAGTCGGGAGGCCCCATTTTTTCATAAAATTTAGCTAAAATTGGGGGATGTCTAGAGACTGAAACTTGCTGGATGTATCATTAAATGGGTGCCAAATCTTATGAAAAGTCAATCCAGAGTGTAAGCCTCTCACACTGTTGTTGTTATCTGCCATTTTCTCCATTAACCCAAGTCCCCAAAGTTCTTGCCGGTACATGCTTGCTTCCTCTAAGGCAGTGTTTCTCAAATAGTGGGGCGCCCCCCCGGGGGGGTGCGAGGCTCCGTAAAGGGGGGCGCGAGGTCTTGCTGTTCAGGCTGCCTGGCCAATGGCTGGACAGCCTGCTCCTGCTGCAGGAGCTGACCCCAGCTCCAGTCTTCCCCATTGGCAGCCAGCCTGAAGAGGAGGAGCTTCTTCTCTTTCGAGCCTCGCGCGGGCCCAAGGCTGGAGCCTGGAGAGGGCTTTGCAAAATTGCAGGCAAGCGGCTTCCTCTTTTCCCCTGTTTGCTCTTCCGCTTTCCTCCTCCTCCTCTTATTCTTTTGTCCCTCCCCTCTTCTCTCCCCCTCCTCTTCCCTCCTATTTTTCTTCCCCCTTTCTCTTCCTCTTTCCCTCCTCCTCCTCCTCTCCTTTTCTTCCCGTTCCTCCTCCTCTTCTTTTTATCTTTTTTCCTATTCTTCTCTTTCTCTCCTTTTCTTCTTTCTCCTTTCCCTCTTTTTTCTCCCCCTCCCCCCCTCCTCTGTTGTTGTTTGTTGTTGTTGTTGTTGTGGCCCAACTCCTCCCTTGGCCAGGCCTGCATTTCCCAACAAGAGGGAAGGCAGGACTTGTGGGGGCCATGGGGGGGGGCTGGAGGGAGGCCAAAAGGGAGCCCAGGAGGGAGCCCATCACGCTGCCTCCACATTGGAGAAGTAACCCAGTTTGGCTGGCAATGCTTTAAATCTTTTCTGACTCAAGGCTATGGAATTCTGGGAGCTGGAGTGTGGGTGTGGGGGCCAGAACTCAAAGCCCGACTCTTCTATGTCTCAAGGCTATGGAATCTGGGAGCTGGAGTATGTCAGAATTTCTGGTTATGGCAACCCTGTGGGAAACCCTCCAGGAGAATGCCTGTTCTGTTTTCAAATGCTAAGTGTGCATTGTGAGTGGTGACATGTAGTGTTGCCAGCACAAAGAGGGCCGGCTGTTCTGTTTCAAATGCTAAGCGTGCTTGTGAGTGGGACATGTAGTTTGCCAGCACAAGGAGGCTGCCTGTTCTGTTCAAATGCTAAGCGTGCTTGTGATGGGACATGTAGTTTGCCAGCACAAGAGGCTGCCGGTTCTGTTCAAATGCAAGCTGCTTGTGAGTGGGACATGTAGTTGCCGGCACAAGAGGCTGCCTGTCTGTTTCAAATGCTAAGCGTGCTTGTGAGTGGGACATATACTATTTACAGTCGCGTGGGGGCGCGAAAGTTTTCTTCTTCCTAGGGGGGGCATGACAGAAAAAATTGAGACAGCACTGCTCTAAGGACAGGAACAGGTACCTGAGCATGTAATCAACAAAGAGTCCAAGAGCCAAGAGCTGCACCATTTCCCTTTCCCATGCTTGACCATTGCAATGAGAAACAGGAG
>NC_056522.1:152097983-152108950 GCF_019175285.1 Sceloporus undulatus | reverse complement strand
TCCTCTGGGGTATTAGCTATTCCCCCTAATTTGGTGTCATCTGCAGTCCTTGTGGTCTCTTCCAACTCTACGATTCTATGATTCTTCTGAACAAACCTTGCCAAGAAAACCCCATGATAGATTTGCCTTAGGGTCACCGTAAGTCGGAAACAACTTGAAGGCACACAACAAGGACAATCATGCAGATTAGGTAGCATGCCCAAATGCATCATGAGCTTCTAGTACAGTGGTTCCCAACCTGTGGGTTGGGACCCCTTTGGTGGTCGAACGACCCATTCATAGGGGCCGCCTAAGACCATCGGAAAACACATATTTGCTTGTAGTGATGAAAAACAGTTGTATGGTTGGAGGTCACCACAGTATGAGGAACTGTATTAAAGGGTTGCGGCATTAGGAAGGTTGGGAACCACTGTTCTAGTATAAAACAGGATAAAAGTATGCAGGACTCTCTGATAAAGTTAAAAATTAAAGCTTACTTTATTGTTACAAAGAAATATCTAAATAGGAAAGCAGTCCTATAAGTCCCTAACGCTGGCTCTTATGCATGGATGTAGTGGCATCCTGAAACAGGAGCCTCAAGGTTGCTTCCTTCTCAGAGGGAGAATCATCATGAGAGAGAGAGAGAGAGGCAGGGAGTAGGAAGT
This sequence comes from Sceloporus undulatus, assembly GCF_019175285.1. NCBI lineage: Eukaryota > Metazoa > Chordata > Lepidosauria > Squamata > Phrynosomatidae > Sceloporus > Sceloporus undulatus. Next base: position 152,108,306 of record NC_056522.1, on the reverse strand, counting down.
AACTTATTCATGGCAGCAAGTTTGAATTACACTGACCAAGGAGCATAGAGAGCAAAAACAAGACAGATATAAATAGGAAGTCCCCTGAAGAAACAAGTGTGGATGCTTTCTTCACTTCCAACAGAATCCGTGGCACATTTGGGCTAGCTTTAAAGGAGACATGCTTTAGGAATAGGATCCCACAGTATGCATCTTTAAAGCCTACGTTCAAACCTGAAATTAATTCAGCGTTCACTGACCAGGAAGCCCTCAGCTGCCACTGGTCTACCAGAAGCATTGCTGATCCACTCCTTCTGTTACGAAAGAAAAACTGCTGGTCATCTGAAGGATCAGAGCAAGCAGACTCCTGCGTGATTGCTTTCAAATGTTTACTCAAGAGATACCCTATCTAAGATGGTCAAGGGCCGGTAAGAGGGTCATAGGTTACGGTCAAGAAGAGGTCAAGAGGTCTGGCCAAGGGGTCAGGGTCCAGGGTCATTTCAAATTTATTTTAGTTTTTTTTATAAAAAAAATCAATTAAAAGTCTAAAAAATATACGAAATGTAAAAAAAGCAAAGTGAAATTCACAATTAAACGAAATAATGGTAAAAGTATTGTAAATAAGGCGTAGGCTCCATTCATTGCGTCTTTTTTATGTTCTTTCGTTTCTTTATTTGTTTGGTTTCATGTCTCCGAGGTCATTGTTTTTGTTTCTGTTATTCGTTAAAATGTATGAAGGGTCCCTTCATTTCTAGTAGATCCTGTCAGGGTCAGGTCAAGGTTCAGGGTCAGGGTCATTTCAAATTTTAGTTTTAGTGTTGTAAAAAAAATAAAAGCAATTAAATCTAAAACATAGAATAAAATGTCAAAAAAAAAAAAATCAAATATAAATATCACATGTAAAGACAAGAAAGGGTAAAAATATTTTGAAGAAGGCTTAGGCTTCCATTCATTGTCGTTTTTTATTCTGTTCTTTTTTGTTTGCATGTCTCCGAGTTCATTTTTGTTTCTTTATTTCATTTAAAATAGTAGGAGGGCCGTCATGCTAGTAGACCTGTGTGTTAATCATTTAAAAATGGCCTGTTAAGAGGGATTCGAATTTTAATAATTGAATTGGAAAGGGAAAGGAATGTAACAGTAGGAGAAGCAAAGAAAGCTTTAAAAAAAAGTTTTCATTTGAATCCAATAAAATATTAAATATAAGCATGGAATTAAAATCGGTCAGGGTCAAGGGTCAAGGGGTCAGGGTCAGGGTCCACAGGTCAAAAGGAGTCAGGGCAAGGTCAAGAGGGTCCAATAGTGAGGGTCCCAAGAGGTCAAGGGGTCAGGGCCAGAGGTCAAGATGGTCCAGGGTCAGGGCAATAGGTACAAGAGGGTCAAGGGTCTTGTCAAGGAGTGTCAAGGGTTCCAGGGTCAAGAGTCAAGGGGTTCATGGTCAGAGGTCAGAGGTCAAGGGGCAAAGGTCAAAAGGTCCATGAGCCAAGGGGGTCAAGAGTCACAAGGGTCAGGTTCCAGAGGTCAAGAGGTCAAGGTGCCAGGTCCCAAGATTGTTCCATGTAGCCGGTCAAGAGGTTCAATAGTTAGGGTCAAGAGGTCAAGAGGTCATAGGCAAAGGGGGTCAGTACAGGGTCATTTTCACATTTAAGTTTTGAGTTTTTTTAAAAAAATAAAGATCAATTAAGTCTAAAAAATATACTAAATTTAACAAAATCAATTGAATATCACAATAAACAAAGAACAATGGTAAAGTATTTGTAAATAGGCTTATTCTCCCTTCAATTGGCTCTTTTTTTTATTTCTTTTCGTTTTTTTTTCAATGTCTCCCCGATTTCATTTTTTGTTTCTTATATATATTTCCTTTAAAAATTATTAATGGTGCCTTCATTTCTAGTAGATCCTTTCATGGTCAGTCAAAGTGGTCAGGGTCAGGTCATTTCAAATTTAGTTTTAGGTTTGTAAAAAAAATAAGAATCATTAGATTCCTAAACTTCTCATACATTACCCAACAATCCACTTCACCATACTCACACTTACACAACGACACTGGTCCACGTCTTTGTAAATACAGCTTAGGATTCCATTCATTGCTCTTTTTTTATTTTCTTTCTTTTTTGTTTCCTTCCCAGATTTCCTTTTTGTTTTCTTTCTCTTTCCTTTAAAAATATATATGCCTTCATTTCTAAGAAGAATCCTGTTTTTAATTGCCAGTTAAAGGTGGCTGTTTTAAGAGGGATTGAGTTTTAAATTGAATTGGAAAGGACAGAAAATGTAACCCGTAGAAACAACAAAGAAAATGCTTTAACAAGTTCATTTTGAAGCAAAATTAATATAAAATATAAGCCATGGAATTTAAAAGTGGTCAGGTCAGGGGCAAGGGGTTCGGGGAGGGGTCAAGAAAGGTCAAAAGGCTCAGGCCAAAGGTGTCAAGAGGTCCATCGGTTAGGGGTGCAAGAGGTCAAGGGTCCAGGGCCAAAGAGGTCAATATGTCAAGGGGTCAGGTCATAGTTCAAATGTCAAGGGGTCCGAGGGTCAAAGAGGTCAAGGGGTCAGGGTCAAGATGTCAAGGGTCAGGGTCAGAGGGCAAGAGGTTCAGGGTCAAGAGTCAAAAGCCAGGGCCAAGGGGTCAAGAGGTCAAAGGGGCAGTGCAAGAGGTCCAAGAGGATCAGGGGCCAAGGGGCAAAGAGGTCAAGGGGCGGGGTCAAGAGGGCAATAGGTTAGGGTCAAGAGGTCAAGAGGGCAGGGCCAGGGTCAGGTGCAGGGTCATTTCAAAATTTAGTTTTAGTTTTTTAAAAAAATAAAAAATCATAAAAGGCTGAAAAAATAACTAAATTAAAAAAATCAAATTGAAATATCACCATTAAACAAAGAAAATGGTAAAAGTATGTGGTAAATAAAGGCTTAGGCTTCCATTCAGTGCTCTTTTTGATTTCTTTCTTTTTTGTTTCATGTCTCCGAGTTCATTTTTGTTTCTTTTGTTCTTAAAATGTATGAATGGTCCTCATTCTAGTAGATCCTGTCAGGGTAGGTCAAGGGGTCGGGTCAGGTCATTTCAATTTATTTTTAGTTTTTTAAAAAAATAAAATCAATTAAAAGTCGAAAACATAAGAAATTAAAAAAATAAAATGAAAATATCACATTAAACAAAGAAATGGTAAGGATGTGTAAATAGAAGGCTTAGGCTGTCCATTCATTGCTCTTTTTTATTTCTTCTTTTTTTTTCATTTCTCTCTCCGAGGTCATTTTTTGTTTCTTTATTCATTTAATATATGAATGGGCTTCATTCTAGTAGATCCTGTTGTTTAATTGCAATTTAAAAGTTGCGGTTTAAGAGGATTGATTTTTAATTGAAATTGGAAAGGACCAGTAAAATGGAAACAGTAAAACAGCAAAGAATGCTTTAAAAGTTTGGCAAAAAAAAGGTATTTTTGAAGCAAAAGTAAAATATTAATATAGGAGTCTGGGGAATTTAAAATTGGTCAGGGTCAGGTCAGAGTCAAGGGGTCAAGGCCAAAGAGGCCAAAGGTCAGGTTCAAGGGGTCAAGCAGTCAAAAGGTCAGGGTCAAAGGTCAAGAGTCAGGGTCGGGGTCAAGAGGTCAATAGGCGAGGTCAAGAGGTCAATTGTCAGGTTCAAGAGGTCACAGGGGTCAAGGGGTCAGGGTTCAATAGGTCAAAAGTCAAGGGGTCGGGTCCAACAAGTCAAGGGGTCAGGTCAGGAGGTCAAGAGGTAGGGGTCGGGTCCAAGAGGTCAAGGGGTCAGGGTCATAGTCAAGAGTCAAAGGGATCGGGGTCAGAGGTCAGGGGCCGGGGTCAATAGGTCAAGGGGTCAGGGCAAGAGGTCCAGAAGGTCAGGCCAAGGGGGTCAAAGAGTCAAAGGGTAGGGGCAAAGGGCAGAGGCCAAAGGTCAAGGGCAATGAAGAGGTCAAGGGGGCCTGGTCAAGAGGTCAATAGGTTAGGGTCAAAGAGGAAAAGAGGTCAGGGCCAGGGTCGGGTCAGGGTCCAGGTAAAATTATTTGTAAATAGAAGCTTAGGCCTTCCATTCATTGGCTCTTTTTTATTTCTTCTTTCCTTTTTGATTTCATGTCTCCGGTTCATTTTTGTTTCCATTATCCTTTAAATAAAATGTATAATGGTCCTCATTTTCTAGGAGAATCCTGTCAGTCGAGGGTCAAGGGGTCCAGGTCAGGGCATTTTCAAATTTAGTTTTAGTTTTTTAAAAAATAAAAATCAATTAAAAGCTAAAACAAAATAATGTAAAAAAAAATCAAAATTAAAATTATCAACAATTAAAACAAAGAAATGGTAAAAGTATTTGTAAATAAAGGCTTAGCGTCATTCATTGCTCTTTTTGTATTTCTTTTCTTTTTTGTTTCATGTCTCCGATGTCATTTTGTTTTTCTTTATTCCTTGTAAAATATATGAATGGCCTTCATTCTATAGAGATCCGGTTTTTCGAATATTGCAATTTTAAAAGGGCTGTTGTAAGAAAGGGATTGATTTTTAATTGAAATTGGAAAGGACAGGAAATGGTAAACAGTAAAAACAAGCAAGAAGAAAGGCTTAAAATTTCATTTGGAAGGCAAAATTGAAATATTAATATAAGCATGGATTTAAAAGTTGGTCAGGTTCAAGGGCAAGTGGTAAGGTGTCAGGGTCAAGAGGTCAGGGTCAAGGGTCCAAGGGGCCAAGAGCCAAAAGGGTCAGGTCAAGGGGTCAAGAGGTCAAAATGGTCAGGTCCAAGAGGGCAAGAGGTCAAAGGGGTAAGGCGCCAAAAGGTCAAGGGGCCAGGGTCAAGAGTTCAAGGGGTCGGGCCAAGAGGTCAAAGGGTCAGGGTCAAGAGGTCAAAGGGTCATGGTCAAAGGTCAAGAAGGTCAAGGGTCAGGGTCAAAAGGTCAAGAGGTCAAGGGGCCAGGTCAATAGTGTCAAGGGGCCGGTGTCAAGAGGTCAAGATGTTTAGGGTCAAGAGGTCAAGAGGTCAGGGCCAAGGGGTCAAGGGTCAAGGGGTCGGGGTCAGGGTGCAAGGGGTCAGGGCAATGGTCATTCAATTTTTAGTTTTTAGTTTTTTAAAAAAATAAAATCATTAAAAGTCTAAAAAGAACTAAATGTAAAAAAATCAAATTAAAAAAATATTCAACAATTAAACAAAGAAAATGTTAAAGTATTTGTAAATAAAGGCTTAGGCTTCCATGCATTGCTCTTGTTTATTCTTTCTTTTGTTTCATGTCTCCGAGTTCATTTTCGTTTCTTTATTCCTTTAAAATGTATGAATGGCCTTCATGTCGAGTAGATCCTGATTTTTAATTGGCAATTTAAAAGGTGGCTGTTTTAAGAGATTGAGTTTTAAAAAAAAAATGAAATTGGAAAGGACAGGAAAATGTAAACAGTAGAACAAAGCAAAGAAATGCTGTAAAAGTTTCATTTTTGAAGCAAAATTAAAATATGAAATATAACTGAATTTAAAATTGGTCAGGGTCGGGCAAGGGTCAGGGGCAGTCAAGAGGTCAGGGTCAAAGGGGTCAAGGGGCAAGAGGCCAAGAGGTCAGGTCAGAGGTCAAGAGGTCAAAGTCAAGGGGTCGGAGGGTCAAGAAGGTCAAGGTTCAGGGTCAAATAGGTAAAGAGTCAAGGGGTCCGGGTCAGAGGTCAAGGGGTCGGGTCAAAAGGTCAAAAGGTCAGGGGCGAAGTGTCAAGAGGTCAAGGAGTCAGGGTCAAGATGTCAAAGGTCAAGAGTCAGGGCCAAGGGTCAAGAGGTCAAGGGGGCCAGGTTCAAGAGTCAAGGGGGAAGGGGCCGGGGTCAAGAGGTCAATAGGCTTAGGGTCAAAGGCAAGAGGTCCAGGGCCAAGGGGTCAATGGGTTCAGGGTCGGGGTCAGAGGTCAAGGGGTCAAGGGACGGTCAGTTCAAATTTAGTTTGTAGGTTTTTAGTTTTTTAAAAAAATAAAATCAATTAAAAGGCAAAAAAATACAATGTAAAAAAAATCAAATAAAATATCACAAGTAAACAAGAAAATGGAAAGATATTTGTAAAATAAAGGCTTGGCTTCCATTTCATTGCTCGTTTTTATTCTTTCTTTTTTGTTTCATGCCCTCCGATGTCATTTTTCGTTTCTTTTATTCCGTTAAAATGTATGAATGACCTTCATTTCTAGTAGATCCTTGTTTTTATTGCAATTTGAACATGTCTGTTAAGAGAGGGGATTGATTTTTAATTGACTGGGAAAGGACAGGAAAATTAACAGTAGCAACAAGCACAGAAATTCTCTTAAAAGTTTCACTTTTGAATGAAAATTCCCTATTCAATCTAAGCATGGATTTAACAATTGGTCGGGGTCAGGGGTCCGATCGGTCACGGTCGGCGTCCGGGTTCATATTCACCATTTGTTTTAGGTTTTTTCCACCACTAAACTCCTTCCACTCTCCCCCTATACTCCTGTAACAAATCCATGCAAATATCCCACTTCCCCAAGACAAGGGTAAAAGTATGTGGACATAACGCTGAGGCTTCCCAATCATTGCTCTTTTTGTAGTTTCTTTTCTTTCTTTTTTGTTTCAATGTCTCCGATTCCTTTTCGTTTCTTTCTTCCTTCCCCTGTACTGACTGGTCTTACATTTCTCGTAGATAGCCTGTCAGGGTCACAGGGTCAGAGGGGTCAGGGTCCGTCCATTCAATTTAGTTTTTTAGTGTTTAACAAAATAAAATCAATTCAAAGTCCTAAAAAATACATGAAATTGTAACAATAAAATTAAAATATCACAATTAAACAAGAAATGGTAAAAAGTATGTGTAAAGAAAGCTTAGGCGTCCATTCAATGCTCTTTTGTAGTTCTTTCTTTTTTGTTTCATGGCTCCGGAGTTCAGTTTCGTTTCTTTATTCCTTTAAAAATGTATAAATGGCCTTCATTTCTAGTAGATCCTGTTTGTTATTGCAATTTAAAGGGTGCTTGTTTCCGAAGGGATTGATTTTTAATTGCACCGTGGGCCAGACAGGCAACTGGCACCATAAACCCAGCAGCCCTGCTTTAAAAGTTTTCATGATTGAGCACATCCACTCTTCCCTCTCAGCTGGCATTTACCCTTGGTCCGGGTCCGAGGGCAGGGGTCAGGGTCGCGTGGTCCCCGCGTTCAAGGGTCCCGGGTTCCCCCGGGCCCCGAGGGCCCCGCGGTCAGGGTCAAGGGCGCAAGAGGTCAAACGGTCAGGGGTCCAGAGTCAGGGTTGCGGGTCATCGAGTCAATCGGTTTGGGTCAAGAGGCCCAGCGGTCAGGGCCACGGGGTCCCGCGGTCCACAGGGTCGAGGGTCCAGAGGTCAGAGGGTCAGGGTAGCGGGGTCAATAGGTCCAATAGTGGGATCAAGGAGGTCAAGAGGTCAGGGCCAATGGTTACAGAGGTCAACGGTTTGGGGGTCAAGAGGTCAAAGGTCAAGGGGTCAGGGTCAAATAGGATCAGAGTCAAGGTTCAGGGTCAAGGGGTCAAGGGGTCGGGCAATAGTCAAAGGTCAAGGGTCAAGAGGTCAAGAGGGCAAGAGGTCGGGTCAAGAAGTCAAGAGGTAGGCCGGGTCCAAAGTCAAAGGGGCCCGTGTCAAGGAGGATCAAGAAGGTTAGGGTCAAGAGGTCAAGAGGTTCAAGGGTCGGGGTTCAATAGGTCAAGAGGGCAGGGGTCAGGGTCCAAAGAGGTTCAAGAGGCAGGATCAAAGGCCAAAAGTCAGGGCAAGGGGTCAAGAGGTCAAGGTCAGGGTGCAGAGGTCAAGAGGCAAGAGGTCAAAGGTCAATGGGCGCAGGGTCAAAGGGTCAAGGTCCGGGGTCAAGAGTGTCAATAGTGTTAGGAGGCTGCAAGAGGTTCAAGAGTCAGGGCCAAGGGGTCAGGTCAGTGTCATTGCAAATTTTAGTTTTAGTTGGTTTAATTTAAAAAATAAAATCAATTAAGAAGTCTAAAAAATATACTAAATGTAAAAAATCAAATTAAAAATAAATCACAATTAAACAAAGAAAATGTAAAGTATTTTGTAAATAAAGGCTGAGGCGTCCATTCATTGCTCTTTTTTATGTTCTTTCTTTTTGTTTCATGTCTCCGAGTTCATTTTCGTTCTTTATATTCCTTTAGAAATGTATAATGGGTCGTCATTTCTAGTAGATCCTGTTTTATTGCAAGTTAAAGGGTGGCGTTTAAGAAGGATTGCTTTGTCAAAGGGGCTGTTAAGAGGGGTCAGGGGCTGGGCAAGGGGTCAGGTCAAGGGGTCAAGGGGTCAGGGCAGGGTCGGGTCAGGGTCAGAGGTCAAGAGGTCAGGCAAGGGCCAAGGGGTCAAGGGGTTGGTCAGGGTCAGGGTCAGGATCAGTTTATTCAATTTAGTTTTGGGTTTTTTTAAAAATCATAAAAGTCTAAAATATAATAAATTAAAAAAATCAAATAAAAGATCACAATTAAGACAAAGAAATAGTGTGTGTGGTGTGTGTATACATATGTATAATAGTAAGATAGAACACAGATAGATACCTCATGTCCTTATATATATAGAATGTAACATACAGGGATCTAATTATCTATCTACCTATATATAGTATAGATATAGATATATTAGAACACACACATACACACACACAGAATCGGATAATTAAGTAATACATGTGCGTACAATTGCAACATAATTTCACAATGGTCATGTATGCATATGTATAATTTGGCAGACACAGAGAATAGAAAGTTTAATTTTAGAAGTGTGTGTGGTGTGGCCTAATACAAATATACAGACATGTTGTAGAGAGGTTAGATATACATAATATGTACAGCAGTTGGGTGTGTGTGAGTGTTATTTCGGTTAGTTTTTTTTGGGGGGTCATGAGGGTGAGAGAAAAGGGGAGTTGTGTAAGGAGGGAGGGAGAAATGGCCTTTAGAATGGCTGGTTGTGTAAAGGTTTGTGAGACAGCTGAGGCAACTGTCTGTGTGGCAAGAGGGACGTAATGTGAGCAAACGAGAAATCCCAGAGTTCCATGAGGAGAGAGGGAGGGAGGCAGGGCTGTCAAAGGATGTGAAAAGTAAGTTGTTTGTCGATCATTTTCCTACTGATAATGGTGAGAATGGTGATCCTGGTTAGAGAGATCTTATCCCCCACCATTAACTCACTGCTGCAGAGGGTTGGTGGATGGGGATCCTCCAAAGGGAAAAATGAAAGTCCCCTCCACAGCTTGATTCTTGGCGGCCACTTTGTTGTGGCTGGCCTATTTGACGAAAGGGGCGGGCCGAAGAGGGCCATTTAAAATCAGTGCCGATGATTTATATGATAGAATAGGTAGTTGTTAGCAACCTCATTAAGTAGTCCACACACCATGAAAGCCATGGCAAATTAAGAGAGGATTCATTACAGGTACTGCAGTGCAGAATGAATGGAGTTTTTGGCACAACGCAAACTGCCCTGAAATCCTGGGATCTGTAGTTTGGGGAGCTGTTTGGCCATCCTGGTCAGAGAACGCTCCAGCCAAAAACTACAAATGCCATAGTTGACCGTGGCGGTTAAAGCGGCATCAAACCGCATTCATTCGGCAGTGTGGCATGGTTGATAATCTGTAGAGGATGCTTTGATTGACATTTCCTGGTCAGGCAAAGGGGGGTTGGACTTGCGGTCTCTTCCAACCTGTGGATTCACTATTCTAAACTGAAGGAGCTCAACTCATATCCCAACTGCACTGTTTTGGAAAGCAGTCCCACTTTAAAACATCTTCCTTTTTCCGGTTTCTCCTATTTGTCCTCCGCTTACTTCCATGTCTCAAACTGCTCAAAGCGCAAAAGTAGTTTACACTGACTCAACGACTCCAATGAAAGGATCCAGGAGTCATGGTAGACCGCAGGGTGAGCTGATCAACGGTGTGATGCGGCGGCTAAAAAGCCAATTGAGGCAATTCTAGGCAGCATCGATAAGAAGGATAGCATCTAGGTCGAGGGAAGTCATATGCCACCTATTCTGCTTGATCAGGCCTTACCGGGAATAACACGTGTCCACAGTTCGATACCACAATTCAAAAAGGAGGTTGAAGAAACGAGTGTGTCCAAAGCAACCAAAAGTCGTACAAGTCTGGAAACTAAAGCTTAATGGGGAGAAACTTGGGGAGCTGTTATGTTTACTTGGAGAAGAACCTTAAGAGGTGATACGATAGCCCCTGTTTAAATCTTGAAGGGATGGAGCAAGCTTTTTTTCTGCTGCTCCAGAGACTCGAACATGGAGCAATGGATGCAAACTACAGGAAAAGAATCCACCTCAACATTAGAGGACCTTCTGACAGTAAGAGCGGTTCGACAATGGCATGCATTGCCTTGGATCATGGATCTCTTTCTTGGAGGCCTTTAAACAGAGGCGGGAGGGCC
>NC_056522.1:152094563-152097958 GCF_019175285.1 Sceloporus undulatus | reverse complement strand
TGGCCATCTCTGGGGGTGCTTCGATTGTGAGTTCCTGCATGGCAGGACAGCAAGGGTGCCTTTTTGCAGGTGCAAAAAGCGCTGGATTGGGGATGCCATGTGCAGTTGCTGTGACAAGGCAAGGAAAGGGGCGGCAGGACACCACTCCAAACGGGTGGTCTGTTTGGCCTCATAGAGTCTCTGGTTTCTCATCAAATGGATGTGTAGGACTAATGTGCAAAGTAAAGATAAATGTAAAGATCAGGGGAACACATTAACATGAAGCTTAAAGTCAAAAGTGACATGCAAAATTGAATGCCCATGCATGTGCAGAAGTGCTGTTATCATAACAGTGCTTCAACCCCATGCCATGGTTTATGATCCAGTGAAGAGCTAGAAAATCCCATATCTTGGGAAAAAAACCTTTTGGGATTGCAACTCCAGGTATTCTCTAGCTGGATGGGCACTGTTCATATTGGTTGGTGGATTCCGGGAGCTGTAGCTCAACCTCCTGCCCCCAGAAATCTATTCCAAACTCTGGAAAATCCTTTGGAGTGAAGCTTTTGTCTAAACCAAGAGGTCATCGTCTCTCCCTTGTGCCATTTCCTTGAAGTTATATTGAATGAGGTTTGCTCTATAAGCCAGCTCTCTAGTACTGTAAGAAAAAGAAGAAGTCAAACATCTATATGGAGTTAGGGCAAAAGTGCAAACAGGACAAAGGCAAGAAGGCCTCTGTCACAAGTTATAGCTAGGCATATATTTTTAGATATTAGTTATTAGCCAGCTTGGTATAGTGGTTTGAGCATTGGACTATGGCTCTGGAGACCAGGATTCTAATCCCTGGTTAACCATGAAAGCCCAGTGAATGACCTTGGACAATTCTCTCAGCCTCAGAGAATGGCAATGGCAATGGCAAATCCCCTCTGAAGAAACTTGCCAAGAAAACCCTGTGCTAGGTTCACCTTAGGCACATCATAAGTCAGAAACAACTTGAAGACACACACACAACACACACACACACAACACACACACACAATAATCATAGCAAAGTATTATTTATTTAAATGCACCATGGAGCACACAAGACTTTAACAAAAGATTTGTATATAATTTCCCTTTTGGAAAGCTGCTATTGTAGTTCTGCCCATTTCCACCACACCTACTCTTTTGATGAAATGGGATATAATTTTCCAGAAATGCTAAGCAAGACGTGGAGAAGGGGGATAATATTTTACCGGAGAATTGTATACCATGGAGATCTATGGAGTCTGAGTCTTCATTTTCTGACCAAAATATGGTGATGCTTCTGGAGTCTGTATGAAAAGTTCCTGCAGGCTGCATGTGACTCACAGACTGCATGTTAGGCTTGGGACAGACCGCCCCAAAAGAGTGGCCTGCCAGCAGCCTACTTCCCATCAAACTGTGTGGCATCCCTCCGGAGTAAAAAAAACCTTGAAAAAATGGGTTCTTTTTTAGTTGCTGGGCAGACATCATGAGTGCCCCAGTGGCGCATTTGTGACGTAAGCAACGTGCAGTGATGTGTGGACGCTACACATTGCTTGTGTAAAGATGGCAGCCTCCATGTGAATGGGAGTCCACCATCAGGATGCCACCTGCATGTACTAGGGTTAGGTACTGTGTGGTTGGTGCACGGTCCCTAACCCTAGTATCGCCACTGCCACACCTCTCTCAGCCTGTCTGTCTCAGGCCTTACTTACATATAATTTAACTGGACCTCTGCCTCGTTTAACTCTATTTCAAACAGAGCTTGGGAAAAATAGTTTCAAACCAGCTTTCCTATTTCAGAGCAGGATACAAAGTTGAGATCATTATAGTTTCTTTAGTGGATAATCTTCTCCTGAGCATTGACAGGGGGAGTGTGTCCCTGCTGGTGCTTTTGAACCTCTTAACAGTGTTCAGTACCATCAGCCATGGTATCTTTCTGAGATGCCTGAGGGGTTTGGGACCTAGAAGTACTGTGCTTCAGTGTTTTGGGGGCAGGTTCCAGATAGTGATGCTTGGGGACTTTTGCTCCTCAAAAAACAAGCTGTCATATGGTATACCACAAGGGCTGCATCCACACCACAGAAATAATGCACTTTGACACCACTTTAACTGCCATGTCTCAGTGTTATGGAATTCTAGGATGTGTAGTTTTGTGAGATATTCAGCCTTCTCTGTCAGACAGCTAGGGTGTCAAAACAAACTAAAAATCCCAGAATTCCATAGCATTGAGCCATGGCAGTTAAAGCAGTGTCAAACTGCATTATTTATGCAGCGTGGATGCCACCAAGGTGCCAGTCTATCCCAGTGCTGATAACATTTACATGAAATTCCTAGGAAAGATCACCTGAAGGCACAGGGCAGGGTGCTTTCAGTATGCCAGTGACACCCAAAGGCATTTCTCTGTCCCTTCAAAAGTAGCACCAGCTAAGGATTATGTGTCTCCTCTAAATTAATGCCTGGAAGAAGTAATGGGCTGAGTAAAGGGGGGGGGGGGGACCTGAAACTGAATCTGTTGTTCCCTGTCTTGATCCATAGGGGAAAGTGCATAAGAAAAATATTATTATTATCATCATTATTATTTTGCTTATTCAGTATATCACACAGAATCTCCTATACAATGCAGTCATGCCATCTAGGCAGTTTTGGGAGTTGTGGGGCCCGTACAGACAGGCCAAAATAAAGCTAGTTCAGGTAACTTTGGAGGTATGCTGTTTAAATGACACATGCACCTTAAGAGGTCAGAAGCTGTGCCAAAGCTGTGTTCCAGTCCTTAGGATTGGAGAGTGGCTTTGGTGCTGCTTCTGGCCTCTTAGGACACATGCATCATTTAAACAGCATATGTCCAAAGTGATCCGAAGCAGCTTTATTTTGGCCTGTCTGTACCGGCCCATAGTAAAAAAAAATTAAGAAATAACTTTCCCAAGATTGTTTTAATGGAGGATCTTATTCAATGTGTTGGACACCAGGGTTCAAATCTCTGCTCAGTTGTGGAAAGCATTGGGTGGTCTTGGGCATGTCCTACTCTTTCCACCTTAGAGAAAGGCAATGGCAAACCTCTGATGAATGAATCTTGATAGGATCTACTACGTAATTCAAAGTTGACTTGAAGGCACGTAGCTAGAGTTGCCATATCCCGCCCCCCGGCGGGACAGTCCCGGTTTGGGCGGTGCCGTCCCGGTCCTGGTCCGGTTTGGCGCCCAAACCGGGACGGCCCCGCCCACCGCGGCCCCCGCGGTGGCTCCAAGGCCTTGCTGAGGCCTGGGAAGGCTCTCCGCGGTTGGAGCTCCAGCCGCGGAGACGCTCCCTCCCAGGCCCCAGCGAGGTCTTTGAGGCGCCTCCACGGTCGGAGCTCCAGCCGCGGGGGCCTCCAAGGCCTCTGCGAGGCCAGGGAGGAGGAGGAGGCCGCTTCC
>NC_056522.1:152090505-152094463 GCF_019175285.1 Sceloporus undulatus | reverse complement strand
TGAGCTCAGAAAAGTTATTTTTGGACTACATCTCTCAGAATCCCCAGTCAGCATGTCACTAGAAGGCTATTTCTGAGAGTTGTAGTTGAAAAGGCTAACGTTTCCATGCTCTTTGTCTTATGTTGTCTTTGAGCATAAACAACACGGAATTTGCTCACAGTGATAATGTGGCCATTAAAAGCCACAGTGTGCCATTAGACTCGTTAAGTGCTAGTATTACCATTAAACTCATAAAGAGAGGAAAGATCTATCAATATATCAAGTTAAGGCTGATCAGAATTTCCCCATAGATAATAACTTGTAGTTGGAACATGTGGGAATTGTCAACATAGCCAAGATAAATAGGAGGAAAGTCATAAGAGAAGGATTATTTGGGTATTGCCAATCTGACTAAAGGATAATAAATTGCAAGTAAATTTCGGAAAAAAAAATCCTTATCAGCCTATGAATACCTATGAATATATCCATACTGTGTAGCAGGGAGGATCATGGGCATTTATTTCTGGTAGTGGTACCAAAGCTGACTATTTTATATGTTTTTGCGACATTTTAGTGCTTCTAATAAACGTATTACCCAATTATGATTTTTTGTCACGAACCACAGAGGTACTTACCAGTATGTTAAAATTGTTTAATGTTAACAGTGCGGCAGATGTTTTGTAGGACATAGATAATATCTTTTCTGTGCATATACTTTAAAGATTATATTTAAGAACGTGGCAAAGGGTCATGGGAGGAGGCAGGGATAAAAGACCTTGGCTAAAGAAAGCTTTGGCAAAAGAATGAGAAGAGGCACCAAAAGAAGAGGCATCAAAGTATCGTGCCTTGCTGTACTTTGTGTGAAGAGTGTAATAACCTTTTTCCCCATTTAGATTTGCACTAGCTGGAAGATCATGTAGTATCTGCTTTTCATGTAGCTGCTGAAGAAGAAAAGCTTGTCAAAAAGACGAAAGAGATAGTTACCCTATTCAGATCCACAGATTAATTTTTTTCCTTCATATTAGGGTACTTGTATTGTTCCATTTTGTTCTCTGTGTAGTAAACTATTATACAGTAGGCTCTTGGTATCTGCTGGGGTTTGGCTCCAGTACACCCCCCCCAAAGTCTAGTATAATACAAACAGTAAAATAGCGGCCCTTAGATGGTACAATCAAGGTTTTGTTTTTTTTGATTTTTTTTTTAATTCAACATGTGGATAGTTGAATCTGTGGATATGGAGGGCTGACTGTATACAGTCTGCCCACATGTGTAGGCTGTAATTATGAGGATGACTTGAGCTTCGCCTTCCTTTTTTGGGGGCCATTTTGGCCTCAGAGGAACATGGCCAGGGAAGAAGTTTAAATAAGCTGATTGAAAAGAATATGGAAGCATGACTGAGGCCCCATACAGACAGGCCAAAATAAAGCTGCTTCGTGTCACTTTGGAGGTATGCTGTTTAAATGATGCATGCACCCTAAGAGTCTGGAAGCTGTGCCAAAGCCTAAGGACTGGAGTGTGGCTTTGGCACAGCTTCCGGACTCCTCGGACGCATGAATAATTTAAACAGCATACCTCCAAAGTAACCTGAAGCAGTTTTATTTTGACCTGTCTGTATGGGGCCTTAGATAGATAAAACACCACTTCTGTAGAGATTTGAGTTTATTGTTCATGTAGATGAAATGAGAGGATTGCAGGGGAGCAGTCAAATACCCCACTGTTATTTTTCTTTAAATTAAGACTTCAATATGATGCAAAAGCAGTAACATTTTCCCTGTTTGTCCCTTTTTATTGGCTACAGAGACAAATTGCAATGACAATTATATATTAGGGCAAGAAAAGCTTCTTTTCCGTGTCATTTGTGACCCAGTATGAACAACAAAATCCCTTCCAGCAGTGTTCTATAGTTGCCAAGCTTGACAGAAATTTCACTGAAGTCTTGACAAAATATTTGTGCAATACTGTATGTGGCAATGCCTTCTTCTGTTTAGCTCTCCTCTAATCATTCTGGTCTTATTATTCTTGTTTTGTTTAATCTGATGTATTATATTCTGCTTCACCTTTCTGTCAACAAAAATGGGTGTCAGTCATGAAGTGCTTTTTTTCTTCCATCACTTTTTGGGCCAGTAGTAGAAGTGGCAAATAATTGCACTGGCATATTCTGTGTGTATCCTGTTCAGTTTCCCCATTGCCTACACAACGGCAGCTGGCTTGCCGTACCTGTCACCCTGGAAGGATTTCTTTAAAGCTGCCTCTAAAACTCTTGTCACCTGAATGGAATACTGTTAAGGAAAGCCTTTCATCATAATCTAATCAGAGCCGAATGGCAAACTGTCAGCTTCTAATGCATTCAAAATTGTCAAGGCAGCAACAAATGTTGACACCTTCTTTTACCTATCTGACAACAGAAAGGTGTGAGGTGACATGAGCAGAAAAGGTAAAAGGAACCAAGAAAGCCTGAGATTTTCTAACCATCTTTCTGTAAAGAAACTCTTTCTTGTATGACTTTATCTACCAAGCAACTTGTGTATTTTATACATTTATTTATTTGATTTATATCTTACTTTCCCCCTGAATGGGAGTCAAAGCGAATTACAGTCTCAATGAAAAGAGAACATCTAAAACAATATGGCGTGCATATGTTTTTTAAAAGCAATAAACTATACATCCAATCAAAACATTGCTTTTAAGACATAACCATTAAAACATATGAAACAAAATACCCAAATTAAATGGAATCATCGGGTTGGAAGGGGTCCCATGGACCATCAGATCTAACCCGCTGCTCAATTGAGAAGTTCCAGTTAAAGCATCCCCAGCAGGTAGCTGTCCAGATTCTTTTTGCAGAAGTCCAGAAAAGGAGACCTCATCAGCAATTTAGGCAATCAGTTCCATTACTGATCCACTGTCACTGTTAAGAAGTTCCTTCTGATGGTCAATCAAAAGCTACCTTCCTGTAACAAAAAAAAAAAAAAAAATTAGTTCTACCCTCTGAGACTATGTTGCCTCTCAATCATCTCTTCACATGTTTGTTCTCCATACCTCTTAGCATCCTTGTCATCCTTCTCTGAACTCACTCCTTCTTAAAATGAGATGCCCAGACCTGAATGCAGTACTTCAGAGAATGACTGACCGGGACAGAATGTAGGTGGACTATTACTTCCCTTGACTTGGAAATTATGCTTCAAGTAATGCATGCTGAGATAGCATTTGCCTTCTTTGCCACAGCATCACACTGCTGGCTCATGTTCAGCTTATGATCAACAATAATTCCAAGATCCTTTTTACATGTAGTTCTACTGAGACAAATAACTTGCATACTGTACCTGTGCATTTGGCTTTTATGGCTTAAATACAGAATTTTGTATTAATCTCTGTTAAATTTCATTTTATTAATTCCAGCACAGTTTTCTAGTTTATTAAGGTCCCTTTGAATTCTGTTCCTAACTTCTAATGTATTAGCTACTCCTCCAAGTTTTATATCATTTGTAAATTTGATAAGGATTCTTGTCATCCCATTATCTAAGGCACTTTACAGACCGCCCAAAAGGGCGGTCTGCCGGCGCCCATGTTTGCTGTGTGAAGGAGCCACAGCGTACAAACCGTGTGGCTCCTCTGTGCAGCCAAAAGAAGCCGCAAAAAGCAGCTTCTTCTTGTGGCGTTGTGACATCGCAAGGCGCCAATGGTGCCCTTGCGGCATCACAAGGGCACCGAGACATGCGGATGCTAGGCGTCCGTCACATCAAAATGGCGGCACCCATCTGTATAGGGCACAGCCTCGTTATGTGTGAGGGGCAAGGCATGTCAGGAAGTGCCTCCCCTTGCGCGTAACGACGGTGCCCCATAGGGCCCGTCGGGAACGCGCCTAAATCACTGATAAAAATATGGAAGAACATCAGTCCCAGGACAGAACCCCTGCAGCACACTACTGGACACTTCCTTCCAGTTTGAAGCACAGCCACTGATGACAATTCTTTGAGCA
>NC_056522.1:152063593-152087505 GCF_019175285.1 Sceloporus undulatus | reverse complement strand
GGAGGTCCTCCATTATGGCAACCCTACACGTAGCAACAAGTGTCTTTGAACTATGTGTTTGAAAAGTGGTGAGGAGACTGAAGGAAAAACTAAACAATGGGTTAGTCACATTTTTAAAAATAAAATGTGTAAATTAGGCACTCAGTAGCAATGGGGCCCCTGATCTGAAAAATATTCCAGATCTAGATAGTGGCCCCGCATCTGTTTCCTAAAGAAATTTCCCCTCACCTAGGTTGTTATTTGCTCCCAAATGTGACATTCACACAAACATGCACAAACTTGTTTGCCTCCAGAAGCAAACTACAGTTTTAAGACAAAAAACGAAAAAGGTTTTCTGATCCAGATCACAGCATATTCTCCATTGGGGTACATTACAATTTCTTTCTCCTTCGAACTAAAAATGACCAATTTAATCACACTTTAATTTTTTTCAAAATCATTAAATAATGTGATTGTAGCTCACCCCTATGAAACATTATATACAGTGTGTAAATTAAAATATAAATCAGTAGTTAGATAAACAGACTCTTTTTAAAAAGGAAATCAACAAAGTCCTTTTGCATTTCTTTAGGATCATCATGGGATCTCTTAACATTTTTCTTGAGAAGGATAAAGTTTGAGATGGGGCAGGAAGGAAATAAGATGTCTTCCCAAAGAAGCTATACTTCTCTAGGAGGTGTGACAGTTAACCAAAAATGATAACTAGTGCATATCTCTGTGGCTGAAGCTGTCTCTCCTTTTGAAAGGAGAGCAAAATTATATGCCTGAACACTAGTCCTTCAGCAACCCATAATCATGGAGCTTGTGGAGTGAAAAGCAACAAACACATATTTTAATTAATAAATAATAAATAACAAAATGCCTCCCATTTTACTGAGTTGTAGTGCTACTTTTTTTTTACAGCGTTGTTGTATTTCTTCACATGAACACACCCTTGAGTACTTATGTTCATCTTCAGTATTTTTAAGCGGTGGTACTTAAGCTAGGCCTAGTTGTTGTTGACTCAAGGCAATTTCCATCAAATTTAGGCAAGGCCCCTGGGGATTTTATTGGCAATAACTGCTGCCCGTGTTTCATTTAAGTAGGCAATTCTTGGTTACATCAGTGTCCCAGGATGCTACACATCCAAAAGGCAAGTTGACCCTGGAGACACATTAAGCTGATCCCATTTACTTCATGTCTGTCTTTCGACACATTGCTTCCATCCGGGAGAGCTGCTCCTTCAGAGCTCTGGTCCAGCTTTGTTTGTTTGTGTTTACAGCACAGGGGGGTGGCAAATAAACAAAGAAAGGCCAGACTCCCCTTTCAGTCTCAGTGAAACCTAAGTTTCACTTCAGAGAAGAGAAGTGTGGTACGTCATTTTATTTATTTGTGGTTCTTTTAAGTGATGTCCAGAGACCTACATTTCATGGTTGTTTGAAAGTTTATATAACAGTGGGAAGCTGTTAAACAGCAGTTTACCTTCACTTCTTCTTCTTCTTTTTAACATAAAAGGGTTTAGCGTTAGCACTTGTTTTTTCCCCTTATTATTTCAGGTACTACTTAACATTTCCCAGTTTTAATTGTTTTCCCTATTGAGCTTACGTTTCACATAAGGAGTGCAAAGAATTTAACATTTACCTAGATTTAATGATGCTCTTTGCCATTCCAACTAAAGCTTAGTTCAAGCCAAAATTATATAAATAAAAGCTGGTGGGGGGGGAAAGGGGGGGACCATTTCTTTCAGTTTGTCCTCTCTTACCATTCAAAACATAGTATACATTTCTCCCCCTACATATATACATTTGCAAAACATTTTACCATAATTCTCAAATGTTATGCCTCACATGAATAATTCATACTGGATGAGTTTGTTTTTAGAAAGTGTTTTCAATTATAGACTAAAACAAGCTTCAAGTTTTTGCTATTCCTTTGCCCCCCACACCAAAAGAAAAAGAAAAGGAGGGGTGAAAAAAGCTCCCACTCATATCTTAAAAGTTTGGCAATCCCAAAACATCTCTGGCTTCTCTCCAATAAGTGTATGCATTTAATATTTCATTTCGCTGCTCTGTGCATATATTAGAGACAGGAGCATTATGCAGTTGAAACAAACTTTTAGTTCAGTAAAAGACTTCATGCAATGTCATCTATGGTTTCCTAACCGAGACCTTACATTGTCTATGGTTTTGTTTCATGCTCCTATATTATTCTGACAGTGACAGAACCAATATTTTTGCTCTGGTTGTTCCTATAGGATTCTATGTGTGCTTTTCAGAATGGAATGTCTCTGTGAGATTAAACTGTTAAAAGCCAAGTATCTCTTCCTATCAGGCTTTTAAATTTGCAGTTCATTGGGTCAATTTTTATGCTGTAACGGTTCGATAAGGAGATTTGGTTTGGCATTTCTTACAGGCCTCTGGCTAAAAAAGAAATGTTAATGATGATTAAGCATTGACTTAAATGTAAGATCCTTTTTCTGTACATAAATCAGTCATCAAACTCCATATTTAATTCTGATGTACTTTGTTCTTTTTATCCATCTGAAACAGAAAAAAATGCATAAGCAGAGAGATATTTTCCATTATAAAAATTTTAAAGGGTTAAAAAAAAGGATTGAGTTGGTTATATGAGAAATTAGGATTAGGCTTGAAATGAATCGTTAGTGTTATTAGAGAAAAGCCATTAAGATTGCACTGAATTACTTACCTGAAAGTGAGCTCTATTGAACTTTATAATTTACTTCAAGTAGATGTTTATAATATTGCAATGAAAAATAGTAATGATTTTTAAAGACTAATTGTGAATTGGTCGTTCACAATTTATATCACATTGGTTGATAAATACTAATTCTAAGTCAAGACAAGACAAACTGAAATTGAGATGTCATTTTAGTTTCTAAAACAAATCAACAAACCACTTATTTAAAAAATACAAGATATAACTTTAAAAATATCAAGCCTGCATCTTTCAGTTTCTCTGAAAATGGCTTGAATGAATATTATCACCCACTATTTTAAATGGTACATTATTTTATTTAATATAAATATGAAACTCTGAAACAATATTTTCACATTGCATTTTAATAGATGCATTTCCCCACTAAGATAGAAAACTGCACTCGTTGCTGTTTCAAATCTTGAACCATTTTGCCACTATATGCTATTTTAAGCATATTGCAATTAAAAATTGCAATCACATTTAAATATAATAATAAAGAATAAGGAAGCTCTTTCAATATATGTGTATTTTTTTAAAAAAAATCAAGGTTTAGAAACTGTTCATCAGAATTTCCAAGTAATCTTAATTCCCTCTAAAATTTCACTTACTTTTATGCTGTTCTTACCAAAAAAGGAAAGGAAACAAAACAAAATAAAAAATCCCAGTTCAGATTTTAAGAAATATTCAAGGTACAAGTCAGAGTTAGAGAGTTTCAATTCATTTTGAATATTACACATGTCAGTTCCAGCTCAGAAAACTTCTATTTCAAGCCTTTTGCAGAAAACAAACAACCTGGCTCAGAATGCTTCTTTTATATGTTAATGTAATTCAGCATAATATCTGTAATATTATGATCCACTTTCACTATGAAGAAGCATCGAGAACATTTTCATTCAACAAGCATATTGAGCAAAACCAGGAATGTTCTACCAGCAGTTTCTTTTTGTTAGGACGGCTATAGACAAAAGAGCAGGCATAAGTCAAATGAAGAGGGGTTGAACTAGACAATTATTCCAGCAGAGAGAGCAAACTTTTCCTTTCATGTTCATAAATACTATCAGGGTGTTATGAACCAACTGTGTATAACACTATGGGCTATAATCCTGTTTGCCAGACAGTGGGTAAGCCAGGCAAAAATAATGTAACATTTCCAAGCAGATTAGTTTGAATGGAATATATTTGAAGTGTGAATCTCAAAGGTTTTCAAAATTTTCCCTGAGTTAAACTCCTCGTTGATCAAAAGGACACACTTGAAGCAAAATACTGGCTCTCTTTAAAAATGACTGAGCGCTACTACCTTTTTTCTTTAGAGAGCTGTCAAGCTCGGTTAAAAAGAAAAGCCCAGACAATTCAATTTACTATTTCCATTCCCGTTTGACTATTAGTTTATGAGATATAGTGAAATAGTGCAGTGGTCAGGAGCTCCCCCTTTAGATCATTTGAAAACTTGGGTGGTTGTATTATATTGTATTAAACGATAATTGTGGAATTTGAGGTCTAAAGCTAATAGTGTATTTTTAGAACATCAGAATAGCTCCTACATAATCAAGTTTAATTAAGTTCATTAAAGAGCTTAGAATATATATATGGTAAATTTCTGTGACCATTGTATTTTACTTCTTAATCTTTATAGCACCAAATATGAGTGGCATAAGGGAGACCTAATTGTCTTTTTTTGGACTATAGATCCCAGAATTCAGTAGCCAGCATGGTTGGTAACATGACTGCAATAATTCACACAAAGAAAGAACATTACCATCCTGTAAAACTCAAGAGCAACGTTCTATTAAGTTTAAAGGTTCTCTACATTACAGAAATCAAAGCAAATCTTAGCCAAATGCCAAAATTTGAGCCAAAAGTTTTGCTCACTTACACTTCATGTTACTTTACTTTTAGCAGAGGATTCCTATTAAATTGGCAAATTTACACAGTCCTAAAACATGAGAACAAGCGAGATGGCAATGAGCAACAAGATCGGTTCTCCAGTATGCGTAAGAAAATCTTAGGAATGAATGTCACTTAAGGTTATTTAAATGTGGCTCTCTAGATCATGATGTCTCAGTTACTTTCTGCTCTTAATGTAGCAAATCCCAAAGAGTGGGCTAAGAGTGGATCCAAAAACGTGATGAGAAAATGAGCCAACACCTTGGATACATTCATCATTTTGTAGGCCTTGGAGCAATGTAGGAATGGCCCATGTCCCTTTGCCAAGCCAAAGCTGGTCTGGAAAGGCCTCAAACTAACCTGCTTCCCCCCATCTCCATTCTTGAGTCTGGTTTCCTTGTTCCCAGGCTCACTCTGAAATTTAAGTCTTTTTGCTTGACAGCATAGTATACAAATGCACTGCATTCCCCCATCCCATAAAAATTAGGCCAAAATTAAGGGAATATTACCTTAAAGTTTTAGAGCCCTATGCTTACTTGTTTACTTAAAAGAAAGATCCAATAGGTTCTCGAGTTTCACTTCCTAGTCAATAAGTATGGAAAGGGATCTTGTAGCACCTTTCAGACTAACTGTGTAGATGAAGTTGTAACATAAATAGCATCTGAAGAAGTAAATCAAGGAGATTATAGCAGTGCTTTTTTCATGATCTGGGCACAGGCTGAGACTGGGCTGGGAAGATGTGCTACCAAACAGCTCCATGCCCAGATCGGTACCATCCCATCCCCAATCGGAACAGCTCTCATGATGGGAAAAAAAGTGTTTTTAGCCAGGGACAGGTGAAGGACAGGATGGTAATGATCTGGGCATGGAGCTGTGCAGTAGTACATGTTCCCACCCCGGTCTCAGCCCATGCCCAGATCAGGAAAAAGATGGTAGTGCGATAATCCCCCAAGTCTACAAAGGCTTATGCTACAATGTCATCTACACAGCTAGTCTCAAAGGTGCTATAAAACCCTTTGCATACTAATATTCCAGACTAACATGGCTATGTCTCTGTTTCCTAGTAAATAAGTTTAGAATTGCAACTTTAGCTCTATAGTTTTTTAAAAAAATCTGTAACTATATGTTTTCATAAATATAAGCAGCATAGCCCTGAAATAAGGGTTGGGGAGATTGATGGGGGGAATACAATGAGTCACACATGGGTAATAATATTTTAAAATAATTAAACAAAGAATAATAAAGTATCCCCTTTTCTAATAAATTAGAAACAACAGATGAACAGGACAAGCACACATTTCAGCTTCTTATTTTTTTTTTTTCATTTCAATTTACTGGTACATAGATAACTTCTAATTCATGTATTATGCTGTGTACGTTTCTGCTTTTAAAACATCTGCGGAGAGACTGCCGAAACACAGCACATTAATTCTATTCAGACGTTTGTCTTTTATCATGTTTACTAAAGGCGACTCTACGCTTAACATTTTAACTCACTGTTGGTGAAGAATTTGGAATGATTAAAAAAGGGTTTGGGGGGAGGAAGGGGGAGAATGTGCAGGACTCTTTTCTGTAATGTTCTTGTTTACTTCACGTACTGTCAAATGGCGCCTCCTACCTGCCCAAGGGGAAAAGCAAAGTTACAAATAATACAGATGTTTGCACTGTAATTGCAGTTTATGGCATATAACAGCCTACCTGGCTAGTGAGCGTTGTTTATTTGTTGTTTACATTTGTTGTATCCTAGAACAATCATTCGTCTTAATTGTAATGAAAGCAATTAGCGGTCCTTGTTTCAAAAAGGTCAACAGAGTACATTCCAAATGTCCATAGGCCACCTTTTCTCTCTCTTGGAGTAGAGGCAGAGGAACCCCTTGGACTTTTCCCCACATTCGTTTTTTCAAAGGTCCACTTCTTTCTAGGGAATTTATGGGGAAATTTCCAAATTTGAGAATGTGCTCATCAGAAACAAAGCAAACAAAATGGGCAAACACCTGCACTTGCCAAAGTCAACAGCAACGACTATTTCCAGCAAGCAGAGGATCATGCCTGCTACATACTGTTAAAGATGAGAAGTTTCTTCACAGAAAAGGACATGGCAATACTAACTGAGCACCACAAACAACTAAAAACTCAGGGGGTTCAAAGAGAAACTGTGGAAAGCTAAGCATTCAAATCCTTCTGCCTGGATAGGTGGGTCTGTCAGTTTCATTTTCTCTCACATGTCTTTTTTTTAAATGATGGTTGGGGATTTGGGGAGCTATATTCCACAAAAGGAACTTTTTCAGTCTCTAATTTAGTGTCTGCTGATAAGAACCATGAGTCTATGTGTGTGGAGGAGGGTGCTGCTGCATGAGATTATCTGAACTGTAACACTTGACAATTGCAATTTTCCTGCAAGACTGGGAGACATATTTGCAAGGAAAATGTTTCTTAATTTTTACAACAAGAATTCATTTGTCAACTGGATTCATGCCCTGGGTTTCATACACACACACACACACACACACACACGTGTGTGTGTGTGTGTGTGTGTGTGTGTGTGAGGAGAAGAAAGAAAAAGCTTAGTGTCCATGAGATTCAAAAACTAATTTCGCCTACCTAAGTATGTAAGTATGGGGAAAAGCTAGTAACAGAGCCTTTACTTTGCTTGCAAATGACCTCAGGTTCCTTCCCTGGAATCTTTAAAGAAGATTAAGAAATATTTTTGCTCAAAGCTCTGGACATCGACACCAATCAGTGTAAACTATTCTAAGCCAGGAGCTTATCGCATGCACAAAAAATCCAACTGCACTCCAACAAGCTGCAACTGGGTTGTGGGATGCATGCAGATGGAAATTATTGCACATAATTCACTGCCAATTCTGCCGGGCAAGTGAAGCCTGGCTGCATCCTGGGCCCCAGGAGTACTTCAGAGGCTGTTTTTCAAAGCTGGGGGATTTCCAACTTTGAAAAGCAGGCTCTGAAGCCCACCTGACACCTGGGATGCAGCTGAGCTGTACTCATCTAGCAGAATCGGTGGTGAATTACATGTGATAATTCCCACTTACATCCCACTACCTGGCTGCATCCTGTTGGGGTGCAGTTGGGTTTTTTGTCCATGCAATAAGCTCCCTAGATGAGCCAATGGTCTTCTTAGTGTAAACCACTTTCCTATGTTCATTTGGCCCTCAGTATCTGCTAGGGTTTGGTTCCAGGATGCCCCATAGATACCAAAATCTGTGGATGTTCAAGTCCCATTATATACAATGGCATAGTAAAAAATAAAAAAGCTTACACGAAACAGCAAAATTAAGGCTTGCTTTTTGGATATTTTTGTGTGTGAGAGAGAGCTTAGTTGAATCCATGGATGCAGAATCTGTGGATACAGAGGACTGAATGTATATCTTTATGTATTACATGTATTCTATAGGTCTAGCCCCTCCAAATATCATATGCCTGTTCTCTTCCTGGTCAACCTCCATGTTCACGTTTATTTCTCCAAATTCAAGAAGCTACACAGAATCTGAAATCCCTGCCAAGATCCTGCATCAGGGTATATATCATAAGATTCTGTCATATCTGAACTGCAATAAATCTTCCCTCCTGAAGAACTTGCCTTCTTCCTGCAGACACTCCTTCATAGCCATGTAGTGGCCAGTGGGGACTGGGCCAGCTGTAAAGTATCAGGCTATGTCCTCATAGCCAAATGCACAATAACTTTGGGGTGAAGCACACAGACCAAATGAAGCGGCCTCCAGCCACTCTGGAGTCATGCCAATTAGACAACGCATACCTCTGAAGTGGCTGGAAGCCATGTCGAAGTCATGTGCAAAAAGGAGCAAAAAGGAGCCAGGATTAACTGACTCCTTGAGGCACCAATTGGTCCCTGCATACATGGCCTGCCTTGGGAATGGGGCATGTGGACAGCGGGTTTCCAACCTGCTTCCAGCCAGAGAGGACTCAGGCTGTTCTTTCTGCTCCAGCCCAAAGTCATCTTCCAGAACCTCCAGGATCAAAACTTCATTGCAATGCATCTTGCTGTAGACACATATCCAGAAGTTTCTTAGCCATCCCTCACGGTCCAGCAGCCACTACATAACCATGGAAGTGGAGAATACAGCATAAGGAAGGTGGGTTGTCAGGGGGGTTGGTCATTGTATGAGGGAAATAGAGATTCCAACCTCCATAATGACCATGTGCACGTGCGCGCGCGCACACACACACACACACACACAAAGATTTATACTGCCATAAATTAGATTTACTCCAGCTTATGTCACTAAAAGGATGCCAGTCCCTTTTTAAATGTTTGCTTTCCAGTAAGGCTGCTGCTATCTCAGAAATACACACACATTACTTTGTGAGTAGAGCATACTGTGCCTTCTATCAACATGGCTGTCTGGACACCACAGTGCAAAAGCTGAGTGTATCATGCATAGTATTTTAAGCAGGACATCAGTTTACAATGTCAAGAAATAGTAGAAAAGCTTTTATACATTCCCCAGGTGATGCCGGATCTGCTGTGGAGGGAGTAACAGACACATTACTGAGTAAGGGTCTAAGCGAATCTTTTTAAATTGATGAATGGAAACTATGTACATCTATTGTAGACAGATCAGTGTCCAACTGGTGATAAATTAGTATCGTACAATAATAATAATAAAATAAAAAATAGCTAACATTCTATAATGCCATACTCATTATTTCTTCTATGTGTAGACAATGCTATATAATTTAAAAGTTGTTATTTATATCTTCTATATTAAGCTTCATACTTCCTACCTTCCTTTTGTTGAGAATTAAAACAAATTTTTATTTTTACCTGATGTTTTTCATTACATCTGTATCTTCTCAAAAATAGATGTGTTCACCTCCCTCTCACGCCTTCCACACTTTGCCTCTAAATAAACTGTAACCCTCACACAGTCTCTTTCCATTTTCCCAGTGTTGTTGTCTTCCTTAGTGCAAAATTGCACTCACTCTCCCCCACAAATGCTCCCTCTTTCTCCTTCATTAGTCTCCAGCTTTCTGTGTCTTATTTCACACAAGATGTTTGTGTGTGTTAAGGGAATACACATCAGTAACAACACAGCAATTTATAAACAATAGCAATAATCCCTCTTGCATTCCTGCCCTACCCTTTGTTTGCATCAAGTGGGGCTGTATCTCATCTTCATTATTTTTCTTTAGCTGTGCTCTATCAATGAAATTTATTAGCAGCCGAAATGCATAGCCTTTCTACACCACTGAGTTTAATATAGTACCTTCACACTTGTTAAAAGTGAATAAATAAAGGCTGAAATCCTATACTCGATAACCCGGAACTATGCCCCACTGAACTCAGTGAGACAGACTTCTAAGCAGGCAAAACTGAGAGGCTGCTTTGGGGACTCTTTTAGGGTTAAAACAGGGGATGTGTGAACATTTAAAAAGAAATAATGCTAAACTGACAGTCACATATTCCTTTATTTTTTATAGTTTCCTTATGCATTTCTGTCCCTACCAACACTCCATATTTCTCTGGCTTACCATCCTGACTACAGCCCATTTTCCTCTTCCTTTAAAAAAAAAAAGTAATTTACCTTTTATCTGTCTCTTTTACCTGTCATACTGTGCCCAAATAAGTAAACTTCTTATAAATATCATTATTAATAATTTGTTGTTGTTAACTACTGTCAAGTTGATTTCAACTTATGGAGCCCCAATGACTGAGAGATCTCCATGTCCTGTCATTATCAACAGCCCTGCTCAGGTCTTGCAGACTCAGGGTTATGGCTTTCTTGATGGAGCTTTTCCTTCTCCAGTGTGGTCTTCTTCTTTTCCTATTGCCTTCTAGCTTACCAAACATTATTGTCTTTCCTAGTGAGTCATGTCTTCTCATAATATGTCTGAAGTATGACTGTCAGTTTAGTCATCTTGGCTTCTAGAGAAAATTCAGGCTTGATTTCCATTAGGAAACATTTGGTCCCAAACACACTGCAGAAATAGTCCAGTTTGAGAGCGCTTTAATTGCACTGGCACAGTTGCTAGGGAGTCTTGGGAAATGTAGTTTATTGTGGCATCAGAGCTCTCTGGCAGAGAAAGCTAAATGCCTCACAAAACTACAATTCCCAGGATTCCCTAGCACTGAGCCAGAGCAATTAAAACGCTCTCAAACTGGATTATTTCTGCAGTGTGTTTTGGGCCATTTATTTGTCTTTTTAGCAGGCCACAGCATCCATACAACTCTCCTCCAGCACCATTTTTCAAATGAGTTGATTTTCTTTCTGTCAGCTTTCTTCAATGTCCAGCTTTCACAGCAATAGAAATTGGAAATATGATGGCATGGGCAATCCTAACTTTAGTATTCAATTATGTATCTTGACACTTCATACCTGCTGTTCCAAGTCTGAGGCCGGTTACAATCCGGCACTTTAGTGCGTGACGAGCACGCACTAGGAACAAAAGGGCGGTGCTTCCGCACCGCCCTAAACCTATGCGTGCTCGTCACGCACTAAACGGCGGCAGCCCTTCCATACAGCCGCCGCCGTGAGGACGTCACGGCCGCACCGCCTCTAGACGGGCGGCGCAGACGTGATGTCCTCAATCCGCGGCTCCACTTGCTCGCTGGCACAGCCTTCAGATGGCTGCGCCCAGCGAAGCAAGGGAAGAAGGGGCCAAGCGGCCCCTTTCTCCCCCCTCCCCCGCGCTGCGGGTGTCCTTGGGGCTTGAAGCCCCAAGGACACCCCTTTCCAGGCTGCGAGGAGGCGGCGTTTTTGCTGCTTCCCCACAGCCTGAAAAGCGGCGGATCGGGGCCTCAGCGGCTGCCGTTCTAGCAGCTCAGGCCCCAATCCAGCAGGGAAAGGGGCGGGTGCAGCCCGCCTCAAAGAGGCGGTCTGTAACCCGCCCTAGTCTTCTTCTGATTTTTGATCGCAGTCTCCATTCTGATTAATGACTGAGCCAAGATAGGGAAAATATTTTACTATTTTTGTCTTCATTGTCTACTTTAAAGTTGTGTAAACCATCGATGGTAATTGTTTTTGTTTTGTTAATATTCAGCTATAGACCTGCCTTTGTCCTTTCTTCTATGACTTTCTTCAGTACCATGAGTCTTAACTATACTCAGGTTTAATCTTTTTTCCTCTTAGCTTGAAACCAGATAAGGGACATGATCAGAGCTGTTGTTGTTTTGTTGTTGTTGTTTTGATCTCTAAGGACATGGTGTTCATATTTGGAGGTCTAGCTGGTGCTTCAACTCCTCTTCCCTGACAGCTTCAGGACTGAATGAGAGGGTTCGGTTACGATGTGAACATAAGGCAAGCAGGACCTGTCTTAGCTTCAGCCTCAGCTTTATTGCTGCCCACGTGTTCTCTTTTACTCATGTTTCTGGACCAGCTCTCCTGTCACCTGCTAGAGGAAAACAATCAGACTGTCTAAGCCTTGACAAGTCACTTCTTTGAAGCCGTTTGAATTTCAGCCCCTTCCCTCAGGAGGACTGTGCCAGCAACAGCATACGTTGAAACCAGTCAGTGGCAGACATCAGTAGCTGGCTTTTCAATACTCCAAAGCTTCAGATTAAATCACCGTTGCGGCTCCATGACATAAATTAAGAACAGAAGAAGAAGAAAAAATCCCAGCTCCATGTTCATAACTCTGAGAGGGGGGAAATCAACAAAGGAGTTCTGGAGTTTTGTCAGCCTGCTGTTTGCAACTGAAAGGGCGGGAGGTGAAGGGGGAAGAGGAACAGGGAAGACCCAGCAAAGCACACCACACATCCACCTTGTGTTTTATGAAACCTCCATCCAGACATCTTGTAGGCACATGCCCGATAATGCTTATTATTAGTGGCTCAGCTCCCACCACTGTGGCAGAGCCCTCCTGCACCAGCTGTCCCGAGGGGCTGCTTGAAAAGTAGCAAAGACATGTCAGCTAATGGAATTTTGACTGAAGCTAATATTAATACCTGGATTTCAAGTTTGCTGCAGACCTGCCGAGGTGCAAATGAAGTCAGCTCTGGCAACATGAGGGGCTCTGTGATTACTGTCTGTGGGGCTGGGGAAAACAGCAGACATTTTCATCTCATCTCCCCCTACCCACCCACCCTTGCATGGCATTATCTGAAAAGCAGAGCAGCTGTTGAGTAGCGTGACCGAGTTTTGCAATGTGTCCATCTAGGAGACAAAATCCTGATTTGTCTTGTTCCAAGCAGGCACTGGGATGTATCCAAGGAACCTATAATAGACATGCCCCATTAGTAAAAATGTTTTTAAAAAATCCCACTAAAATTAGCAGCAGCTTTTCATCTTCTGAAGCTTTGTGGCTTGGTCCAGATGCAAAACACATATGCAAGATATTTCTACATACACAAACGAACACACACACACACACACACACACACGTCTCCTCCTCCTTCTCCTCCTCCTCTTGGCATTTAATCTTTTTCCTGGTACTTTTGTTCCAGACCTCATGAGCCCTACAGGTGGCTTTTGTTGACTTGCAGCTCATATTTTTGACAGTTACTGTTTTTACACCAAATTCCTAGATTCAAATATTCACCAAAACATTGCCAGCATTAGCCAATAAATAAAATATCACTTCTTAGTATTAAAAAGGCCGGCTTCTTGTAGGAACATATTGTTGTTCAGTTTTGTACAATATCAACAGGATTTTTAAAAGCTGGCTACTACACTGTTTGTCTGTATTCACCCTCCCTCCCCTAACACACACCACATTTGGAGCTGTATTTCATTTTGCTTATCTGAGTGATGTGAGATGTGGGAACCTGAACTTCCTCTGGAAGAGACATTTCAATGAAAGACAAATGAAAAGGGGGTGGGGCAGAAATTGATGGAACAGCAGCATAGGAAGGAAAGAAAGAAAGAAAGAAAGAAAGAAAGAAAGAAAGAAAGTTAGATTTTGATGAGCATGTATTGCCTCATTCCATTCCTGAAGCATAGATTTATTTCTAAGATGGTAACATATGCATGTCAATTCTTACAAAATCGAGACTGAGAGCTTCTCATACCCCGAAAGCATCCAGCTGAAATTAACCTTGCTAAATCCAAATTATGTGCTGAGCAAATACATCTAGGTTCCATGTGGATATTAAAGAGCAATTGCACTCACTTTACTGAAAGATGAACAAGATATACTTCAATGAAGACGACTAGTGTTTGCTCGAGAATTTCAATCCCAATGCTCTTTAAGAAAAAGCGATGGATGTGTATTAGCAGTTACCAAATCTACTTAACCAGGCAGGTGAATCGAATAAGAAAACTGGTGATTATGAATAACCTGTTGGTCAGTAGTGGCTGGTGGCCACCACTCAATGGAACATTTTGTTCTCTCCAAATTTCAATTGAGATTTAAGGAGCTATCCAAGGCCAGCTCTTTGTCTGAAAGGAAAGGGTTCAGCACCTTGGATAGCTATTTAAAAATCAGAATTAATACCTGGAATGGATTCACTGTTCCACTGGCATGGTAGCCACTAGCCACTACAGAACAGAACATTGACCTATAATCGCAAGGCAAGTTTTCTTACTAGAATACATTATTATCATCATCATCATTTTATTTTCTTACATTCCAACTCTCTCTCAGGTAATGCTTGATCACATTGGGATGGGAACTTTCTGACAAACAGTGGTCTTCACCATTTCAATTTCTCTCCTCCTCCTCTTCTTCTTCTTCCTCTTCTTCTTGGGGGGGGGGGTAATTCTGTCTTCCTGTCTTAGCCCAAAGGCATTCTATGGCTGTATCTGCACTGCTGAATTAATGCAGTTTGACACCATTTTAATGCCATGGAATCCTGGGATTTGTAGTTTGTTGTGGCACCAGAGCTCTCTGACAGAGAAGCTAAATATGTCACAAAACCACTCTGTTCATACATACTTTCCTACACAAGATGACACATCCCTTTGATTCCAATTTTGATCAGACTCCACACTACACAGATAAAAATGAATTTGACCCAATGGAAAAAGATGAATTAAAAATTGTTCTGTGTGCCTGTAGGTATGCATGTTCTTTGGGCAAATTGCAGACCCACAGTCACTTCATTACTATTTTTGTAGTCCATCACCCCTTCCAGTCTCCCCAGACCACAATTTTTCTGTTTCCCTCTCAACCCAAAGAGTGAAGTGTCTCTCCTGGAAACTTCAGTGGCCCTGTCACACTACACAGTTATGAGGATACAATTTCACGTCAATCAATTGATCAACCATTTTATTTATATCCTGTATCTTCTCCAGGAATGGACTCAAATTGGCTACTCTCATGGCTGCACCCTGTGGAACCCTTACAGTTTGGTTAGAGACACTAGGTGAGATCTCTGGCCAAGAATTCTCAATTACCAATACCAGGCTTCCACAGGATGGAACAGTGGCAGTTAAAGTGGAATCATCATATTACCAATGTGAAAAAGTGGGAATGATGATTTGCCTTTTTATACTTCTGTTGTTGTTGTTTTTTAAAAATAGGGATTTTTATATTAAATAATACAGGGAAACCCTGTAATCTAAACTTTCTTATTTTTTTTAAAAAAGTATTTTATTTTATTGTTTTATTTATTTTGAAAACAGTAACTGACTTTTGAATACTGGTGCTTTTGCCATAGCTGCTGGTGCCACAGCTTTTTGGTGGTGATTTTGAACTGTGTCATCCGGACACAACGCGTGAGGAGCACTGTAACACCACCCGCCATATGGTGGGGCACACAGCATCATGCCAGCATGGGGCAGAGTCACATCGTGCAGATGCCATGCCCCCACTGTGCCCCAATGCCAGCCTTTGATGCTGGTCTGTCAAGGCTCTCACTCTCCACCTCCATTCAGTTCTAAGGCTTACTTTCCCCCCTCTTCTTTCCCAAACTCAGCTCTTCAACTCTGACCTGCGATGCAAAATGTTCTGTCTTCTACTTCCAAATTAGCCTGCCTAACAATTGAGACATAAAATAAATTTCTCCCAATTCTAGTATTTCTTCTCTTGATGCAGCACTTGTTCCTGCATCACTGAATGTGACAGTGGACGAGGTCCACACCCCAACAAATTAAAACAAATTCTACTGACCTAAAGCACTGAAGCATATTTCTAATTTAAGTATGAATTGTAGAACTGAATGAGTTGAGGAAAATTGCTAGAAAAATCTAGGAAATTAATAACATAGCTATTTAGTTGGTGAGTCTGTTCCAAGCTCTGATTGCACACAAGCATACACACACTTCATAGATTTCCAGTAGTTCCTTTCTCTTGTCCCAGAGAAAAATACTACCAGTTATAGCAATTGTTCATCTGAAGCAGAAATAAACCTAATGGGTCTTCTTAGCTCCTTCCACAAGACAACCCAAATTCAAAATATAATGCATCAAGATAGCAATAGCTTCCATTAAAGTAGCAATAGATGGAGGGAGGGAATCAATATTCCAAGCAACAATATATATGAGTATTAGCAGTAGCTCAGATGAAAACAAAACTGTCAAAGGGGAGGTGAAGTGGCCAATTATATTATCGTTCCTGTTAATCAAAACACCTGATGCTTTGGCCCTTCAAGTCCTGGCTCTATTATACCATAGACACCAGAACAGGCATATACATGTAATTTCACCAAGGCATTTGTTTGAATGCCAAAAAGCTATAGTAGTTGAGCCTCTCAGACTGAGTGTAGTATTTCATCCCATGTCTACAAGCAATATCTTTTATGCATATTTCAGATGTGAAGAATGTAGTCACAAGCTACAGTATCTCATACTTTTTGCTTCAGATCTTAAGTTTCTATTCGACACATGAAATCTACCCGATGTTTAGTGTTATTGAAGCATTTGAATATGAAAAGGAAAACGTCAGCCGTTAATCAGGGGCAGAAACCATTGCCATATTAATTTGTTACAATCTTGGCTTTCAGAGATGATAATTTACAGTTGTGTGTCTGGCAGGAACAAAGTACATGTTCATATACACAGTAGGGAGGAGCAATGCAGAGGGGAAGGAAGACATGAAAAGACAGCCCCCAAAATAAACACATTCCACTTTTCAAGTTTGGCTCTGTCAAATCAGCCATCCAACAATGAGTACACAGAGACAGAGCACTCTCTGTCCATCCCACAGCTGCTGGATGTCTAAAGTGAAGGCCGATGAATAATGTACTCTTCCACAGAGCTGGCTCAGTAAAAAATAAATAAATTGCTTTTCCCCCTCCCAGATCATCTTTTGAAAATTCATGGCTTTTCAGAAGAAAGCAGAACACGATACATTCAGCAATGTTCTAATGACTCCGCAATGACCCTTCTTTGTGTCTTTCTGGTGGTCATCATAAGCTATTTTCTGACTTCTTTATTCTGGTGTCCTTTTTGTGGATATTTTCAGAGTTCTGCACAAGGCAGAGTACAATAGCTGAGGATGTGACCATGGGGCAGAGAAGCTCCCTTCAAAGAATATGTGGATCAAAAGTTGTTGGATGTGAATCTTCCATAACACTAGATTTTAGTGTCAATTGCCGGAGGGATCAGGACAATAAAAATGAGGTACTTCTTCCCACAACTTATAGCTAACTCGTGGAATCTACCATAGATCAGTTATAGATCTAAATAAACCAGGCACAGTCCCTATCAACTTCAAGAGAGTGGGGTCAGACAGAAGTACATAGAGAGGCTCTGACTCCCAGTGCAGACCATGTCTGAGGAACATGTGGCTCTCCAGCTGTCATTGGAATGCAAGTCCTACTAAACCCTAACCAGCATAACCCATGGTGAGATATGCTGGGAGCTGCACTTCAACCTTTAGTGGGTTACATGTTCCCATGTTTAGAAAATGTATATCTCTGGGTTTCATATGCTCGAATCTGCATGGTTAATATGTGGCTTTTGTGGGCTTCCCAGGAGAATCTG
The DNA here is from genome assembly GCF_019175285.1 of Sceloporus undulatus. Classification (NCBI taxonomy): domain Eukaryota; kingdom Metazoa; phylum Chordata; class Lepidosauria; order Squamata; family Phrynosomatidae; genus Sceloporus; species Sceloporus undulatus. The sequence continues at coordinate 152,070,082 of NC_056522.1, read as the reverse complement.
TTACAAAATCTATGCTGACCAGATGGATCTTTTTCCAGACTCCATAAGGCAGTTCTTATGTTCCCAGTCCTGCCGCAGATTTTCTAGCTGGATTTAAGCAATTCATTGTCGCTCAGTAGTTCAGCTACCCATACAATACATGGACAATAATAATGGTATGCATTGCATTCAAGATGGGTAATCTGGATGCTCCTGGCTGGGGCTGACAGGAGTTGCAGTCCAAAAATATCTGGAGAGTGCTTAATAAGAGTGCCCACTTTTGCGTTACAGGGTTATTTTAACAATCCTGGCATATATGGTGTTTGTATGTTCCAAAGCAGAATATACAGTGGAGTCGCGCCTTATTTGGGGGATCCGTTCTGGACACACACACACACACCCCGTAAGATGAATTCTGCCTATACTCGAGCCCCAATAAAGTGAATGGGGCTCATGCTTGTGGCAGCATGGTGTGTGTGTGCTGCAGGCAAGCACACCATTGAATTAACAGCAGCACAGCTTCTGCATAAACCAGAAGCCGCGTATGGCGCCCTCACGTATGGAGCAGGCACGCTGTAGTTGCATGCTATATGATGGTTACTCTACAATTACCAGAGACGAGGGTACCTTTCAGGTGAGCAGAATCAATATTTCATTGAACAAACTTTGAGGAGGATTACAACATACATTTCCAACTGGAGGGGGAATGTCCTGACTGTCCTCCTAATACTCAATTTCCTCCTCCAGTAACTTCAAGTGAAAGTGTCCAGCTTTTCTGTCTAGCCAAGGCTGTCTGCTTTACTGACAGGCCTCACCTGGCATTATTTTCCACTTTCACTCTCAAGTGATTAGTACTTAGTACTTAGTTCAACTGTCTCAGCCAAATTAATCTCATTCAGCCTGATATTGCTTTGGCATTTCACTGTGGTTTTCAACACTAAAATAATCCAGGACATTTTTGTCTTGTTTTTGCTGGACAAGCACCATTTTCTCACATGATCCATTATCAGCCCGCAGCCCTAATTAATGTTCCTCTCATAGATATTAAGTTGTCCTTCTGAGGAATTTCTCTCCCTTTCTGAATTATCTTTATTACTTCACATTTTTAGTGTTTCCTCACCCTCTCCAACTCCTCTACCATTACAGCTCCTTGGGGAATTGGGGCTATTTCAATGTTTCTAGCACCTTCTTCTAAGAACAGAAAGAATGTGACTGATTTCAGTAGATTTTGGATCACAGACTTAGAGTGACCACACTTTGTATAAACATATCCCATACTGCAGTGTATCAGTCATGGGATTACTCATGCTCAGATCTTCCAATCCTCATCGAGAAACTCCTTGACAGCTCCCACTAGTCAAGCTTGAAGCCAAAACTTTTAAAATAAGCACTGGTTTTTAGAAATTGGATGATGACATGTGATTCTAAGAAGCACAAAACCTGTACACGATTTGCTTGTTAGTTTAACTTATCTGCCATATTACATCCCATGCAATGTAATTTTTTGCAGGTTACACCACTAAACCAGACAATTGAAACATGCCTGGGTGCTCTTTGACATCATCAAGTGATACTATTAAGTGTTAAAACACTATTAAAAGTCATCCTTTCACCATCAGGCAGGCTTTCTACACAGCCAGGCTTTGGGCAGTTTAGTAGTTCCTAAAATGTTAATAGGTGGGTGCTACACTTTCTTATTGGTGTGTTTTGAAACTGATTTATTTTAACTCAGTAATGTTTTAATGTCATAATTTGATAGCTGTATCTTATGATAACTTTTAAGTGTTTAATCTTGAGATCTGTTTAAACTTTCTTGTGAGCTTCCTTGAGTTCAGGTCTTGTCTACATGGGCCAAATGAAGTGCTTTCCCCACATTCTCATGGTCAAATCTCCAATTTGAGTGCAGATGGTCTTCACAATGTAAGGCCAGTTCCGCATTAAATCTGCCCTTTCCCTTCCTTACGCTGGCTTAAAATAGCTTACCTTTTGGTCTATATTTTGCAGGAAAATCAGGAACACTGTATACCAGTGATGGCAAACTTTTTAGAGACCGAGTACCCAAACTGCAACCCAAAACACACTTATTTATCGCAAAGTACTAACACGGCCAGGGAGAGGGAGGGAGGGAGGGGAGGAAGTGGATGAAGAGGAGAGAAGAGGTAGGATAGGGTGGCCAGGGGGAAAGGAAGGAAGAGAAAAAGGAAGAAGAAGGTAAGACAGGATGGTGGAGGGGAGGAAGAAGAGGTAGGACAGGACAACTGGGGGAAGAAGAGGATGAAGAGGAAGAAGGAGGAAGGACATGGTGTGGCAGGTGCGGGGGGAAGAGAATGAAAGAGGAAGAGGCGGCGGATATTCCCAGGGCACCAGATCATTTTGGAAATGGAGGGGCCTCCATTTTCAAAACAATTTCTCACGTGATCTGGATCTCTCCGATAGTGACTTCTCACTACTGAAGTAAGTGAAATGTTGTGGCACGGAGAAGAAGATGCGGTAGGTGACCATGATAAGGTCGCCTTAGAGCCGCCACAAGTCGGAAAGAGCTTGTAGGCACAAAACAACAACAACAGCAACAGAAAGCCAATGTGAGGTGTTGTTGGGGTCCCAATGTGCATGCCCCCAGAGAAGGCTCTGGGTGCCCCCTCTGGTTTGCCACCACTGCTGTTTACACACATGTTCCTGCTCTATCACCTGGTGCCACAGCTCCTGGCACAATTCACTCCCTTTTAGGTCACAAAAAAGCACCCAACCATTTGATCAGTGCTAGGTGCCTCGTTCCTGAATTCAGAGGGATTGACTTGCACCAGTGGCTTCAGCACTGGGGGACACAGTGGTTTGTGTGTGGAGACAGCCATCCAGCATCACTAGAATGCATAGGTAAGGATGAGAATCTGGGGCAGCTCTGGGGCCAAAATACTCTAAGTGCAGCCCGGAGTATTCTGGCCAGTGTACATGATGCCACAGAGTGTATATACACTACACACAGCTATAGCAATTTATATCACTTGAGCTGCCATGTCGCCATCCAGTGGAATCCTGATTTGTTATATAGAACTAAGGAACTAAGATGAAGAACTAAGACTTTTCTGCTAGAAAGCACTAGTTCACTTTGGGCTGCAGTTTCTGACTTACTCTAAATATTGTCTTCCCTATAAAAATTGAACTGATTTAATCCTCCTCTTCTCAGAGAGGCATAATAGCTGTAATTCAGGAAAGTGGCCTAGTGTTGTCTAGTATTCCAAATACTTAAAGAACAGACTGCAAATACGAAGGATTCTGTGCATTGGAGTCATGACAACTAAAGTGGTATCAGACCGATATACCAATATAAAGGTACATACATCTTTACACAGAGTTCTGCACTAAACAGCTCTAGGGCTATCATTCTAAGTGACAAATCCAGGATAGAATCTCAGCAAATGACAAATCCAAGATTCTGTAGGACAGAACCATGCTAAATAGTGTGGTATCAATATACTCCCACTCTGGAAAAAAAAGGAGGGTAATGATAATTATAATGATAATACTAATGATGCTAGACAGGAACCCTATGTTTAGAGACCACACACAATTGAAATGCAATTCCTGGACATCCTGTAGGGTTCCTGGGAGTTGGCCATCATGATAAACATGATGCTAGATTAGGTGGGCCTTTGGTCTGATGCAAGGTTGACTGATCCAGAAGGGCTCTCCAAAGTGCTATGATCTTGAAAGTATAGGGAACACTTTTGTGGAAGGAGAGCTGTGCTTACAGAGGGAGTCCTTTTGCAAGGGCAGATCTACTTGCACAAATGGAAGCTTTTTCTTTCATGTCAATCAAAGGTGTTCATCAAGCTCATGATGGGGCTCCTACCCATGTCTAGATGTGAGTTTGGCTTGGGGAGTTGCCAGTTCTGTGCCTTTTAATTCTGACATCAAGGAAGAGGTTCATCACCTGTAACAAAAAAAAAAGACAGAGGGAAAAGAATTGACTACCTACCTCAACATCTTTTGAAAAAGAGAGAAAATTGTTTTCATGGATTAGAGGAGAGGCATTTGCTCAAAGTGGGGAATAGGAAAACTCATTAAAGTGAAGAGTTTGAATTAAATTCCTAAGTACTAATAGACATCTTTGACCTTTCCAGGCTGATTTGACTCTGTGGGGTCCCTGGCATATTTCTGTTTTCCAGAAGGAGTCTCCCTTGGAGTTACTGCCCAGAAGTGTTTGCCTTTGAACTTCCCTTTTGATCTCTATTTGCAGATTACTTTTCTTATACATCCAGCCAAAGAAGAGAACCGACACACAGGTCCATTGAAAGATACACACACACACACATGCAGAGAGAGAAAGATTAGACTGTTGCTCTCCTTGCTATTCTTCTTTATATAAGTGAAGACCTTTTGGTTCAGTAGACTTTTGAGAGTTGACTACTCAAGCAGAAAGGATGTACTATATGGTTTATATTTCTTTTTCTTTTTTTCTTTTTAATGGTCATTCTTTTAATGTCTTTTAACAGTTAATTATAATTTTAACTTTTGAATTATGTGATTTTTGTTAGCTCTATCTGTTTTAACTGTTGTAAACTACGTTGAGACCCAGACTCAAAAGTCATGATAAAAACAAATAGAATTATGACAAGGATGGTGATGATGGTCATGATATTTCCAGAAAACTGAAGCCTAAGAAAGCAGTTTAATTGCCATAGCAAATTGACAGAAGAGAGAATACTGTGTCTGTTGCCAAGGGCTTTAGTGTCACTGAGCATTAGTGTGGTGCAGTGGTTTGAGTGTTGGACTATGATTTTGGAGACATGGGTTCAAATCCCAGCTTGGCCATGTAAATTCATTGGGTGCCCTTGGACAAGTTATACCCTCAGAAGGTGGCAATGGCAAACTCCTCTAAAGAAGCTTGCCAAGAAAACTCCATGGTTTACCTTAGGATTGCTATAAGTTGGAAATGACTTGAAGGCACACAACAAAAACAAGAACATCCATGTTGAGATGCCTCCTCTTAGACCCCAAGGACCAAAGAACAGGAATCAAGGCCTGAGATCTGGAAACATTAGCAAAGATTGGGGAAAGTACAAATAGAAAGTGGCCTGAAGGTAGTAAATTTGTGTAAGAAACTCAGGTTTTACAATTTCAAAATGTGAAGTCTCTTTTACACTGAATAAATGGAGTACTTTGAAAACAATTTAACTGCCATGGCTCTATCCTTTGGAATCCTGGGATTTGCAGTTTCATGAGGCATTTAGAATCCTCTGCCTCACCAACAAATCCCAGAATTCCATGATGTGGCAGTTAAAGTGGCATCAAAATGTCATAATTGTGTATTGTGAAATAAATGCATGTTTCTTCTACCAGTTTCTCTAAAACATAAACCATGAACTTTAATCAAGAGGAAAATTAAATCTCTCTGGCTGTCAATAATCAATCATAGCTTTGCGGTTTGGCATTTGGTTTTGCCATTTTAAATTGAAATGCTGTGCTTTGCATCTGTTTCAGCACTAAAGCTTCAGGGGGACTGAAGAGGATATGAGGCCATTTGATTGATGATCAGCCCTATCAAGTGGGAGCAAACTTTGACAGCAGACATTGGTTCTCATGAAAGGGAAACAAATTGTTGCTCTGTTGTTACTCTTGTAACTGCTATATTTTTACTCTTTGGAATGGGGTGAGGTATTTATAGGTTTTCTGCTCATGTAAAAATTACTTACCTGCCCTTGAAGGGCAGGGATGTTGGGGGTGGAGATGGTGGTGCCATTTCTTGTGTTCCACCACAGGCAGCATCATGTCAGTGTCAATTTCAGAGTGCAGCCTTGGCATGTAGAAAGCACCATATTCAAGTGCCAGTATTTACAGGGCCATCCACCTTCCTAGACAACTATTCTATGGTCTTCCTTTTTGATGGGCCATCAGAGCTCAGCAGCAGAACATAGGCTCTGCTTGCACACCATCTCAAGGAACTGGGTGGAATGCAGATTCAACCTGTGATAGGTTTTCCTTAGGATCATCATGGGTCAGAAACAAGTTAAAGGCACACAGCAACGTGTTTTTCTGCTAATCCCTTGTCTCCTACTTCTGCTTCTATGCGGACCAGAGCTTGGGAATGTTACTCTTTGGACTATAACTTGCAAAACCCTTTATGCTGGAGGTTTCTGGGAGTTCTGCTTCAAACCGAGAGAGAGAGAGAGAGATTTATCAAACCATGATACTTACATTTTCATATCTACCTCAAAATCCAGTACTGATGTTTCCCTTTCCTATGGTATTTCCCTATTAGATGTTCAAGGAATCTGAGAGGGAAGCTTTCCTAAAGCAAACTTCAGCCTGAAGTCCTGCAAAACATCAGTCAGCCAGAGTAAACAGGACTGATCAAACTGGAGCAATGGCCTTACTCTTAACTTCATGTGTTGCATCCTTTTTATCAGTGCTTTGCTTTCTTTGTCTCTTTCTTATTCCACCTCATGGAACGCACATAACATTTTTCCAGTCTATGTCCTCGGACACCATCCTGTAAGTCAGCTGTGTTTG
>NC_056522.1:152031756-152063583 GCF_019175285.1 Sceloporus undulatus | reverse complement strand
TTGATACATACAAGACTGAGAGCAGCTACCAAGTGATTTTCTTCTGCAGCCTAAACATTTGGGCTTGGCAGGTCATAAAAATATGGAAACCAACACTCAATATTCCCCACTCGCACTTGGTTTGCTGCTCAGGGACAGAGTTTTTGTATCAAGCACAAACTTACAGACTGTGGCAAGTGATCAAAACCATAACGAAATCTCATCTACGTGGCGTAATGAGAGAGGACTATTTGTCAAGGACATATTGTACTGAAAAAGTAGAGTCCCACTGTGGAAACAGGAGTCCTGGCTAAAAATATATTAAAACTGAAATCAGGCATGTTTTTTTTTAAAAAATTGAAAACACAAACAACAGTAATAAAGTTTCTCAATATGAATACAAAACTTTTACCTAATCATTAATGCTGAATAGAAAAGAGCTGGCTTGAGAAAAAGGATCAGGGCTGAATACAAAAATAAAATTTAAGTAAAGGATCGTTCCAATATAGTTTGCTAGCATGTCAGGGAAATTTTCAAATCATAGCAAGGGTCACGTTTCTACTCTTACTAGTTTAGTGCTGACTTTGCTCTTATGGAATGTGGAATCTGATTAAAGCATTGTGGGAAATTAGGAATACAGGATATGCAAGTCAGACATTACTTAGTTAATGCATGCCATCGTTCAAGTAGAAGCCACTTCAGTGGTGGGCTGTGCAATGGAATTGGGTTCAGATTTGGGAGGACCAAGGGTTGGAGAATTGATGGATACTGCCCATTCCCAATTGCTGACATTTTGAATCTAAGGCATTTGAACTTTATATATAATATAATGGTGGCAGCAGCAAGGTACAGCAAAGGTTACTGAGGCAACTCATAATTTTCACCTTCCTTGCCAATTGATTGACTGAGTGACTGATTTTATAACTCATTTCATATTACACATTTCATAGCAGTGTGTAATTTAAATATTAAATGCAAATAACCTGGAATAAAAACAGTATTTAATAATAAAAAAACAGTCCTTGCATTTTTTTTTAAAGGTGGGGAAATACTGGGTGATTCAAAAAGAATCATGCAAAAGTAAAGCCCTTCTTATTCAGTTTTGCACTATTCTTGTTGAATCATCCTGTAGTTGTTTGAAAAGAACTATTTTCAATAGAGGCATGTAAAAAAAAAAAAAGACTGGGTTGTCTAACTTCAATTGGAATGATAGACAGGATGGGAGCTGATACAGACCTATGTGAATTTCCAGATGTTGCTGAATTGCACTTCACAGAATTTTTCACCCTGGGCTAGGCCTGCTGGAAGTTGCAGTTTGACATCAGTTCCCACAGTTCCAACATAAGTGAACTATATATTGGCGTAAATTTATATGGTGAAGCAAAGTGCCTAATACTTGCATTTCCAGCATTTCCTTCCCTAAATAGCAGTAGCTGCAAGACAGGGGTCTTTCCCATTACCTGTATGCCGATCTATTTAAGTGGATATGGCAGATATTAAATTTAAGACTTTTTCTATACTGTGTTAGAGTTTGGAAAAGTTTGAGCTACATCTTCTAGAAGCTGTTGCACTAACTGGGTTATTCTGAAGCTTGTAACTCCAAAAGTACCATTTCCAAACTCTTTACCACTGCCCAACTGAGCTTATTCCTAATTTTGTAAAACTGGTGGCTTGGCATTTGGCATTGAATGCACTACACTGCACTGGAACTGCAAACGTTGTCACCCAAGAACATTTGATTCAGTTCATGCAAAACCAGTCTAAGGCAATATTATTGTGCCTGAGGTAAAGAATAATATGTATGCCCCATCACCTTTCAGTTTACAGAAGCTGGGTGAATCTTACTGTGATGTGTGCATTTGTCACATTGGCTGGAAGACTGGAACGATGGTTCCCAAACTATGACCTTCCATCTGTTTTGGACTTCAAGTCCCAGAAGCCCCAGCCAGCTTGGCCAACAGTCAGGAATTCTGACAGGTGAAGTCCAAAATATCCGGAGAACCAAAATTTGGGAAACGCTGTTCTGGACGGTGTAGTCCCAAACATATTTTTTTCCCAAGGTCAGGTGGCATTATCCTCCCTCAGGCAACAAAATATGATAGGCCAGCTTCAATATATTGCATCTGTGGTGACTGGCTCATGCTACATAAAGTACAGGGTCAGCTCTGCTAGTAGGATAGAAACACAAAAGCTACCATGCAGTGGCATAGGCCAGTTTGCCAGGAATCTTGGCTGCTGCTCTGCATCTACTAAACATTAATCCAAATTTTATTTATGGTGGTTACTATATATGTTTTATCCATTTAATTTCATATACACACACACACTTTCTAGCACTGTCCCAAGGGACCCAGGATAAAAGCCAAGAATTGTTCAGTCTTGAATATCGTGCATACACAATTTATATATGCATAACTTTTAAAGATATAAATAACTCATTACAATGGTTCTTTGTTTCATAAAAAACAATATCTCATTTTGTTACGGCTGTAATAAAATCATGCTTTATTTTGTTTCTTTTAATTCCATTATTTATAACCCGGTTGTACGGCTTCATAGAGCTCTCAAGATGGCTTAACAGTAAAATAGAAACTGCAGTAAAAACCAGAGCAAACCTGAATAAAACCACAATAAAACATTCAAACTATTTAAAATAAAATCCCATATCCTCAAAGTAAAACAATAGCATATCACATAACAGCAGCAACACAAATTATTTTCAAATCTGGTCATAAGTTAAATGGTTTTTTTTTTTTTAATGTTGAAAAAGAAAGGCTTTCCCCTTTTTCCATAAAAGAAATCTGAATTTACTCCCTCAAGAGGGCCTGTCAGAATATGACTGCCATTAATGCATACCCCTCATTAGTATTAGTCTAAACAGAGAAGGAGAGAGAGACAGAGAGAGAGAAATTTAGCGCATGAGCTCTCCTGAGATCTCAGTGTACAGTGGGCTTCACACTGGAAGTGTTTCCTGATGGACCAGTTCCATATGAGGGCTTGGCTCAGACAATTACCCTGGCTTGCTTAGCTAGTATACTAGCAAAACCTGTGTTAACTTGGATGGAAGCTGGTGCTTGGAATTGTCAACAAAAGACCATCTTCTGGAAAGAGATAGTTTTATTAAAATGAACAATGTTATCTGAGAGAATGCATACCCCCTAATATCCCATGCAAGCAAAATTATGCTCAAAATTCTACAACATAGACTCCAACCATACATGAAGAGAGAAATCTCACATGTTCAAGCAGGGTTCAGGAAAGGAAGAGTCACAAGGGACCATATTGCAAACATACGATGGCTAATGGAGCGCACCAGGGAATTCCAAAAGAAAATCAGCATGTGCTCTATAGACTACAGCAAAGACTTTGACGGCATAGATCATGAAAGGCTATGGAACACCCTTAAAGACATGAGAGTGCCAACACATCTGACAGTCTTGATGAGGAAAATGTACTCAGGACAGAAGGCTACTATCAGAACAGAACACAGAGAAACAGAATGGCTCCCAATTGACAAAGGAGTCAGGCTGCATCTTGTCACCCTACTTGTTCAATTTATATGCAGAACATATTGTATGAAAAGCAGGTGTGGACACAAAAGAAGGAGGAGTAAAAATAGGAGGAAGGAATATCAACAATCTGAGACACGCAGATGACACATAATACTAGCAGAACACCTCAAAAACCTTCACCAACTACTAAGGAAGATCAAGGAAGAAAGTGCAAAGGCAGGCCTATTGTTGAACGTAAAGAAAACAAAAATAATAACCACAGAGAACCTACACAAATTTGAATTAGACAACAAAAAAAATAGAAAGAGTAAAAGAATTCTCATACCTGGGATCAAAGAGGATAGAAAAGGAAACTCCAGCCAGGAAATCAGAAGAAGATTAAGAATGGGAAGGACAACTATGAAAGAACTAGAGAAGATCCTAAAATGCAAGGATATACAACTGAGCACAAAAGCTAGAACTATACAAGCCCTTGTATTCTCTGTTGTCATGTATGGATAGTTAAGAAGGAGGATAGGAGGGAAATCAACTCATTTGAAATGTGGTGCTGGAAAAGAGTGCTAAGGATTCCGTGGACAGCCAAAACAACCAACAAATGTGTCCTGGAGCAGATCAAGCCAGAAATCTCCCTAGAAGCCAAGATAGCAAAATTCAGGTTCTCGTACTTTGGACACACCATGAGAAGGCATGAATCACTGGAAAAAATAGTCATGCTAGGAAAGGTGGAGGGGAGTAGAAAGAGAGGAAGACCACATGTAAGATGGATGGACACTATTAAAGAATTCACAAGTGTGGGTTTGCAGGAGTTAAGCAGAGCAGTGGAGGATAGAAGGTCTTGGAGATGTCTCATCAGCAGGGTTGCCATGGGTCAAGATCGACTTGAGAGCAGTTAGAAAAATCTGAGAGAAACAAAGATGGAGCCAGCAAGTTGTTGTGTGCCTTCAAGTCATTTCTGACTTATAGAGACTGTAAGGCAAACCTATCATGGGGTTTTCTTGGCAAGATTTGTTCAGAGGAGGTCTGCCACTGCCTTCCCCTAAGGCTGAAAGAGTGTGATGTGCCCTCATGGGTGAGTGGGGAATCGAACTCTGCTCTCCAGAATCATAGTCCAGCACTCAGACCACTATACCATGTGCTACAGGACTGCCATATTACCCAGCTGACTGGATTTCATCTGCCCTCTGTGCATGTCACCAAATGATTGTTAAGACCTTGAGATGGTCCAGATTCCCATCTTTCCTTTTGAAAAAGCAAGTCCCTTAGCTCTTGTAGGAACTAGGTTTGAGGGCAAAATGTGCAAGTACTATTCTATCCAACTGTTATTTCTCTATACAATGCAGCTACCTTTTTGTTCTATCCAATTGCTGATTGTTTATCCAAGCCTGCTTCCTTTCAGTGTGCTTTAAGCCAATGAATGATGTCTCAAACTTATAACTGATGTTTTTATAGCTTTCTGATTACAGAGAAAACTCATCCTCTTCCAATTCCTATTCCTGTATCTCTGTGTTATTATTAGAGTTTGCAAGAAAGTCTAATGGGGAGGGGGTAGTCTAGCTGAGATCTGTTTTGCAGAGCTTTATTCAAAGAGTATATAGAAACCAACAGAGAAATTGAAATGAATGGAAGCTACAATAAAACAGGGTTACAACTTCTAGTACCACATGCACAATGCTGTGAAACTTCATACTACTTTTTTGAGGTAAGCAAAAAATAAAAATATAGACACCTTACAAAAATGAAAAATTCAAAGTAAAAATTAAAGAGCTTAACAATGTCATCCACAGCATCAGAGATGTGATATATGACATTCCATGGCAGCAACGCCTATCTGCAATAACATTGGACATAGTTTTTATGAGAGAGGATAAATGGACCTAAATCTGACATAAATGGCAATACCCAAAAATCAGTTGCAGAGAATTCCTGAATATTCTGTCTCAGACCTCCAAGTAGCAGTTCTTGAACAAAATACAGTGGTACCTCGGGTTACGAAATTAATTCGTTCCGCGGCTAATTTCGTAACCCGAAAAACCTTCGTAAGCCGAATTGCCATAGGCGCTAATGGAAAAAATAGCTCTCTGCTGCCCTCCGGTGGCGGCCTTTCCATTTAAAACAGCGCCGGGGTTTTTTCGTAACCCGAAAAAACCTTCGTAAGCCGAAACAATAAATCCCTATGGGATTTTTTCGTATCCCGAAAAATTCGTAAGCTGGGTAATTCGTATCCCGGGGTACCACTGTATATGTAAGGGAAGATTGGAAAGAGAAGCAGCTGAATTAGGATTTATTTACAAAGTCCATTCAATTTACAGTGGTTTGAACAGAGACAATGGTTTCTTGGCACATTTTATATATGAAAACATCACTTTTCAGCAAAGGCACTCACACAGATGGAATTATCCTCATGCTTTCTTTTTGACAAGATTGTACTGGTCCCGCACTCATACGAAAACACTAAACAAACACTTTCCTTCAGTATACACACAAACAAACACACATACGCACACACAGACATATATTTACCTGTTTACTGGACTTTTATGCAAGGCTTTTTCTTCACCTTTGCCCTTTTAAATATTCTTTATGTTCATCATAAAATTCCTACATAACACCCCTGCAAAATGTTTTGCATTTTCATTACTTTTCACACAGAGAGGCACACCACTACATAGACACAGCAGAGGTTTAACTCCATGCAATTTGCTCAAGTAGATTGTGTCCACAAAGGCTTATGCTAGAAATTTATTCTTCCCAGTTAGTCTCAGATGTGCCCAGTTCCCAGTTAGTTCCCAGTTAGTCTCAGTCTCTGTGCTAGTAGAGACCAACATAGCTGTCTCCTTAAATAGCTATATCTCAGTGACACAAATCAGACAGATTCAATCAGCGGCAGCTGAAATGTTGGTTTTAGCTTGTTTTTGATATGAATATACCAAAATTCTAAAATACAAAAACACAAGAGTAAATGAATCTGACATATTCATGCATCCTCGCTTAAGACTTTGAGTACTATGCTCTTAAAAATCTAGGTTTGAGTTCTTGCTTATTCAACCATGTTAGCACTGATTTTAGGGTTGCTACATCCATTTCATTTTGTTTTGTTACGTTTTGCAAAGGCTTCTCAACCGTAACACCCATGCTGCAAGGAGTTACATCAACGTTCTTCCCATACTAGAAATATAGGCATAGCTGCTGATTTTAGCTTGTACCAAAAGGAGAGAATTTTATTTCCATTCCTTTTTGAGTAATTTACTAGATGTCACCAATCACATATTTGGGCCAGAAATTTTAAAAAATTCAAATGATGGAAAATTTAATCCAACAGAATTCCACACGCTCAAACTCAAGACTCAAGTGATGGCTGGTGCATTAGCAAATAACTTGGCATTACACAGCACCAGAAAGCTGTTGGCTCATCTGACCCTTAATTCCACTCCCAAGATTCCTTGGACAGAGAGCAAAACTAGAAGGAGGGCATTCTAATGCTCTTTCCTATTTCTTGGCCCATCATCCTCCCAAAACCACATGTTAATCTACACACACATATACACACACACAGTCACTCACATGCTCAACCTCTCCTAGCTTAGATCCCGCTCTGTATATCTCATGTCACTAGCGGCTCATAAATACCTACCAGCTTAAATTTTTAAAATCCCCATAAATCACCAGCACCAATTGCAGCAGACAATATAAACACATACTACACTGGCAGACACTACTCTAATCACTAAAAGATTAATGTTCTCTCATAGCAGGGAGTGGAAGTTCCCTGTGCATGAAAAACTAAAGCACAATCCTAGGTATGGCTGCTCAGGAGTCAGTCCCTTTAAGTTTGATCAAACTTGTGTGAATGTGTCTTTGGGTTGGCAGTGGACTTATGATGATACTTTTACATAAATATGTAGAACTCTGTGGTTTCATTGTCAAGCATACAGGCTTAGCCTTCCAGCTCTGAATTTCTACTTAACAGTCCCTAGTGCTTAGCAATGAACAGCTTTCTAGTCAAGAGAGAAGAGAATGCAAGCTGAAAACTGATGTTTTTGGTGGGTTTTTCGGGCTATGTGGCCATGTTCTAGAAGAGTTTCTTGCTGACGTTTCACCAGCATCCATGGCTGGCATGAAAGCCTTCAACTTCACATTGAAAAAAGATGCTTCATCACTTTCCCTCTTCACTACAGTTTCCATCTTGTACCTCCAGAGACATACATAAAGTCAGATTATCCTTTAATTGCTTTACTATCGTTCTTGTAAGAAGAAGAGTTCTAGAGAAATCAAAAGGTCACATTTCTGATGTGCTGTTCTTGTAACATCTTAGGAGATTATCACATTACAAAAAAAGCATCCTATCCCCAATGAGATACATGTTTCAGATTGCAAGCAGGTTTTAGGACCCTCAAAAACGCGGCTGCTGCCAACTACAACCCATACGCAGTCCAGATGATTTTCAAACATAGGAAGCTCTTGTCTTTGAAAATCGGCCAGCTAAGCTCTGCTGGGGCCCAGGCTGCATGCGGGTTGTAGTTGCCTGGTGGCATCGGCATCCTTTTTTGACTGTAATAAAACCCGCTTGCGATCCGAAATAGAACTGTATCCCGTCAGAGATAGGACGTGTTTCTTTGTAACACAATAATCTCTTTAGTGCTCCTAAAATTGAGAATAACTCATCTCTGATTTCAGTCCAAATGCAGATTTACCACTGATTTGGCTGTGCTTACCCTTGTGGTGTTTTGAAAGCTAACACTTCTGCATACATCTTTCTTACCTTTGATTGGCAGCTAGAAAATTTCTTCTCCTCGGGGAGTTAATTTAAAGCTCCAAGTCCCTTATATCTATCACCCATTATCTACCATCATCAGATTGGCTAAGATTACTGATAAAATTGGTTCTATCTCACCCAGGATGTGCTCCTGCAGCTGGTAAACAATGCATGATAGACCGGAAGTGCCTCTGATAGGAAGTGCTACTATCGCAAGAGTGATCAGCTTGACACTTCTGTCATGTCTTTCTTAAGTGGCTACTCATGTCACTTATTACTATCTTTTGTTAAACAAAGTATTGGGTAATGTCTTGTAAGAAATACAAATGAACACCCTTTATTTTAAACAATTTTCTGGCATCATGCTTAGTTTCCCATCTGCTATGCTTTAAAGTGACTCCAAATTCAAAGAGGATTTCTTCTTGGGGTGGCACCAGTTCTCAGCTACCTTTTCCTTCTGAAGGCCTCTTCCTGAAATCACTTCCTAGTCTTGACTTTGCTCTTTTTCAACCTAAATCACTCTTTCAGACCCCCAGAGTCCAGGATTTAGACCAGACATTCTCATTGGTTCATTCTCTTCCTCAAAGCCCTGGTTCTGGCTTAGAGAACCTGGTTAGCTTGTCCTTCCAGCCAGGAGTGCCCCACACTCCCTAGCTTGTCCCCAGAAAGGTCCAGCTGGTCTGAGGAGAAGTAATTCTATATTCTGGTGAGTATTTTTCCTGCACATTTCAGCTCTTCAAAACTGTCCCCTTTCTCTACTGTGTATGTATGTTTGGACTGAATCTTTTCCTGACTCTCATTTCTCCCTCCTTTTAGCAGTCCCCAAGGTTTCACATTGTTTAACACCAAACCCTTAGAACCTTGCAAGTTTGCTCATTTGAGTCAGTATGATGTCGCCATCCTAAATCAACCAAAATCCACTAGGAACTTATATTTTGCCATGGTACAGTTTGTTATTTATGAAGCTTTACCATAGTATTTGCTCTAAACCAGTGCAGTTATTGTTTATATCTTCATTACTGTTCAACAAAATGCCCCTTTAAAAGGATTCTTTAGAAATATGAGAATGTACGAATGTGGGTATTGATCCCAATTGGCCTAGGACAGGCTATTGACCAAGGTTGCAAGATCTCTTACAGGCATGTGTACTCAGAACATGCATAAGTTCATGCAAGTGGCCTGAAGACATACCTGGTAACATAATAATAATAATAAAAGCTTTATTTTTATCCCGCCTTTCCACAGATCAAGGTGGCGTACAACAGTGGGGTTACATCCCCAGAACAGACAAATAGCAATAAAAACACTACAATATCGATATCAATAAAAACAACATCAATATACAATAACATTTCCAAGCCAGCAGTATTAAGAATTGTAGCAGCAAAGAGGGGAGGGAATCACAATAAGGGCTATTGGGGGTAAGCCTGTTTAAACAGATATGTTTTCAGCCCTTTTTTAAACTGGACTAGGGAGGGGGTTGAGTGGAGTTCATTGGGGATCGAGTTCCAGAGCTTAGGGGCCGCAATTGAAAAGGCCCTTTGCGTGGTGACAACTCGTCTAGCCCCTGGAACCCTTAAGATGATGTTCCCACTTAATATTTGAAATGATTTTAAATACAACGTTTTTAATAAAACCGATTCAAATTAACCCAGGTCTTATCCCGCGTTCCAAATCGCTTTTAATCTTCGTTCCCATCTGGTTTTTTAAATCGAAGTTTTTACCTGCAAGCGTTCCTACTTGGCATGAAATCGGTGTTTAAATAAATCGATTCTTCTCCTCCATACCTTATTTGGGGCTGTCAATCAATAGTACGTCAGAATGACGTAACGTTAATCCGGAATATTTGGAAGCGATTTAACTTTTGGCATCGTTTCCATTTCATTGACAGTTTGTGAATCAATGTATTTTTGGCGGGTTTTTTTTCAAATGGACCAATGAAGGCGCTTAATCGCTCAAATGTCCTCTTTTGCGTCTCCCCATATTAACTGCCATAACTCAATGCTAGGGAATCCTGGGAATGGTAGTTTATTATGGCACCAGCACTCTCTGGCAGAGGAGGATAAATGTCTCACAAACACAACAGTTCCCATAATTCCTTAGTACTGAGCCAGGGCAGGTTAAGGGATCTCAAACTTTCTACAGTGGGTTTGGAACTACAGATGAGGGTTTTTTCATAAATTCAAAAACTTGTTACTTTATAATTACCTTATATATATATATACACACACACACACACTCATATGCATATATATATACATGTGTGCAAACACACACACAAATATATATGTGTATATATACCTATGTTTGTGTGTGTATGCATTTATATATATATGCATGTGTGTGTGTGAGTATTCATATATAATCGTGTGTGTGTGTCTGTCTGTCTGTCTATAGTGTGTGTGTGTGTGTGTGTTTGCCAAATAGGATCAAGGAGGAGAAGGCAGTGTATTTCAGTGGGTAGAGACTCTTCTGCATCCAAAGCCCAGGGTTGGAAAATGGGATCAAGGAGGAGAAGGCAGTCAGTATAAGTGGGATAGAGACACAAGACAGAAAAGGGGAAAAGAGAACGATCCCAGCGTCAAGAGGCTGCAGACCTAAGTGAGAGGAGAGAGTGAAAGCCAAATAAAGCAAGAGCAAGAGACGTCCCAAGACAGCCAGGGAGAATTCCTTCAGAGAGCACAGAGATCAATGGCAGAGGCTTCTGGCAAAGCGAATTTGGGGAACCCAAGCTGTTTCCAGAGGAACTATGGGATGGGTTTTGCAGGACAGCATCCCCTCTTCATGTCTCCCAAGATAGCCAGGGAGAATCCCTTCAGAGAGCACAGAGATCAATGAAGGAGGCTGCTGGAAAAGCAGGGAGGGAGCACTCTTCCCAAAGATTCTCTTTCCAGGGTTGGAGGAGAAGGCAGATTCCGTCTGAGAAAGAGAGGGAGAAAGGCTCTATTCCCCCCCCCCAATTGATCAGAGCCCTTCCCTGCCTGGCGTTGGAAGCCTTCCCTTCCCTGCCTGGGTGGAGGATCAGATGCCTCCTCGCGAGGAGCCTTCCTTCCCTGCCTGGGCGAGATCAGATGCCTCCTCGCGAGGAGCCTTCCCTTCCCTGCCTGGGTGAGATCAGATCCTCCTGCGAGGAGCCTTCCCTTCTGCCTGGGGCGAGATTCAGATGCCTCCTGCGAGGAGCCTTCCCTTCCCTGCCTGGGCTGAGATCAGATGCCTCCTCGCGAGGAGGCCTTCCCTTCCCTGCCTGGGCGAGATCAGATGCCTCCTCGCGAGGAGCCTTCCCTTCCCTGCTTGGGCGAGATCAGAGCCCAAGCGGGCAGAGAATGCCTCTTTGAGAGGAGGCTTCCCTTCCTGCCTCTCCTCCGTTAGAAATGGGCTCTCCCCCCACAGAGGGGAGGTTGCAATCCATCGGGGGAAGCCTTGTAGTCCTTTGCAGATGCAGGCGCTTGAGCAGCCGGGACTTCAGGAGCTTAAAGCGCTGAAGAGATTAAGCGCCTGTAAATCATTAAAATAAAAAAATAAAAATAATCCTTATCTCTTATTGAAAGACCACAGCGGACAAAGGGGTGAGGGAAGCAAAAATGGCAACAGCCACGACGGATGGGGACAGAAAGGGCAACTCCCCCTAGGCCAGCCCCATCGCACTCCGCTCCTCCCATCCAGCTAACCCGATTTTTCAAAAGCTGCCGTTCCTATTTAAATGCTCCGGTTCCTAACTCGAATCAAGGGAAAAACGTAGGTTCGACCCTATTACTTTTTTAACGCGCGTTAAATGACGAAAACTCGATTCAAAATTTTATACCGCTCTACGATTCGATTTGTAGTGGGGACGATTGCGGGTTGCTCTAGAACCGTTCTAGGTTTAAATCGGATCCTAATAGGAATGCCACTCCTAGGATTCGATTCAGAACACGGGGTTTCACCTAGTGAGAACATCCTCTAAAAGATGTTTGTCCCCCGATCTGAGAGTGCGAGGCGGATTGTATGGAGAGGCAGTTAAAGGACATCTCTAACAGTGGTTGACTCCTCCTTGTTCCCATCTAACTCAGCCCCTTCATCTGCAACTGAAGCACAGACAAGTGACATTTTATTCTAGATTGACCTGGTATTCCACATCAACACCTAACATACCAAAGTGCATAATGGTAAGGCAACCAGGAACCTTTCAGGTGAAGGGAAGAGGGAAGAACAAATAGGCACATGTTCAATCATTCCTCTCAATGACCTGTTAACTGAACACACACATATACAACCCAGACCTCCACCTGTCTTATGATATTAATAAGGGCATATTCACTTCTACTCTACCACAGCTGTTTTCTGAAACACTGTTTCAGAATTTTCTTCAAAGGCAATCTCACATGTGATGCATTACAGTAGTCTAATCTGGAAGCATTCAGGACTTGGATAACAATGACCACATTATCTCTGTCCAAGTTGATACACCAGGCTCAGCTCCCAGAAGGCAATCTATGCCTCTAAAGGTGATTTGATCTATTATGTAGGGACAATGGTATATCTGGCAGTGCCCTCAAATAGCAAATCTATTCCTTTGGGGGAGTGCAACCATGTCCAGAACACGTGAAAACCCAGTTCCTCAGGCACATTATGTCTTTTCAGGGACCAGGGCAAATGAAGATGCTTTGTTTTCATTTACAATAGCTCAAATCCAATTCCTAGGACTAGACCCAGTGAATCAATAGAATTTGCAAAACTGCTGATTTGCCATTCAGTAATTGATCCAATGGATCTGGTCTAGTTGGGATGAGTAACTGGATTCAGGCCAAATGATTTCATCTTCATGCAAATCCCTCATATGACTGTTATAATCCATTGCATTTCTACCCAAATACACACTGATAAAAATGTATTATAACCAAAAGTCATTCTGAAAGGGATACAAATTTTCTCTTCACAAATAATTGAATTATCTCCCCCATGAGTGTCATGTTCTGCATAATACGGCACATCAATCTGGAATTATTATTTCCTTTAATAATTTCCCCCTTTCTTAGTGTTTCATTGATTTCTTTCTTATGCCTGCACCACTCCGAAACATCTGTGTTTTCCTTCAGCTCACCATCAAGTCTTGTTTGAAAAGTCTGTAAATTTTGTGCTTCTCCAAAATATATAGATAATTGATTCCAGGAGTGAGAACCCACAACAAATCATATAGCTGCAGCTCCCCTTGATTTAATGATGTACAGTGCTTTCTTAGGCAGAGATCAAAGGCTATTGTATTATTAACATTTATATGTCAAATAGGAGGCAGGGTAGATTGAAGGATTTGTATTTTGGGTGCAGGGATGTTTCTTTTGGAATGTAAAATAAAAGGAGATGAAAACTGAAAGTCTTCAGATGGATAAATACATTGAAATGCTTCCCAATCAGTGTTTTTGCTGAAACAATATGTTATTCAAACCTTTTCTGTTCAAGTGAAGATGAAATAAGGATTTGCTTCAGAATACTATAAGAAGTACAGAAGCAGCTGAATACTTGTTGATTTGTAATAATAGGATACTCTGTCAGAATGTACCTTCATCTGTGAAATGGCACAATATAAAGAAGAGGGATGGTATCCTGCATTGCAATTATGGCATCATAAACTGGAGTTGGGCATCCCTAATTGTTCTGTTTTCACCTATGCTGAATAGTCAGAATTCTGGCACTATGATCACATATCATGAATACTCACCCAAACCTAACTTAAATTCAAAGGATCTGATGTTCTGCAGTGTAATTGAATGGGGCACTTCAGACTGACACAACTAACCCCTTCCCACCCTCAAGCCATGGTGTGACAAGAAGCTTCTGCTAGACCCGTGGCTCAGGGATAGGGGTGGCATCATTCCTCATAGGAGCCGGAGAGGGTTAGCTGCAATATCCTGAAGTGTCCCACTCATCTGCACTGCAGACCTCCATTGTACAGAGTAGATCCCTTAGGTTTAAGGTGTGTTCTGGAGGTCAGTTCTTTGGATCATTTGTAATTACATTTGTGTAGTAGTTAATGTGAAATAGGATCTCAGCCTTTATATTTAAAATAGGGTTACTGATTCCCAAAATACCCTAAAGGCACCGGATCCCATTTGATCTTGGAAGCTATGCAGGGTCAAACCTGGTTAGTACTTGGGTAGTACTGCCAACAAATACAAAGGCAAAACCACCTCAGAGCATTCCTTGCATAAGAAAGCCCCATGAAATTTATATGGCTGCCATAAGTTGAAAGACAACTTGAAGACATATAAACGCAATAACTGCATGCAAATAGGGTTTGAATCATAACTATAAACACACAAACACATTTCACAAATAGAATAAATAAATAAACTTGCCAGAAGCCTCTTTGATTTCTGTTTCAAATAGTTTGAAGTTTACCACCATTCTGGCAGTTTGCTCTGATACTCAAGACACCCTTGGTAGTATCATTATTGTTGTACTACAACAACAACAACAGCAGCAGCAACAACAACAACAACAACAACAACAACAACAACAACAATAATAATAATAATAATAATAATACACAAAAACTGAAATCCCATGTAAGGACATTTAGTTGGTCTTCCAGGAGTTCAAAACTTCTGCTGGGCAAATGAAGAAAGTTAACTGGCCTCCTCTAGAGTTGCTCTCACAAACACAAATCCTCCTGCCTCCAGCCAAGTCATGTTCTAGACTCCTCCACACCCACTCCTGTTCCCCAACCACCCATCACACTAAATGGCCACCATATTCTCCCTCCCACCTGCCCATTCCTTGCCGTCAGGAACACTGCAGATATGCCCACTAGAAGTGCTCCCTTCTTGCTTACAAAAAGTCGGGAATGGAGGGAGAGAGGGGTGGGTGGGAAAACAGCCACAGCTTCCAATCCTTGCAGAGTTGTGAGCTCCTTTCTCCAAAGGCACCATCCCAACCTCAATGTGCTTACCTAGATCATGCAGGTAGGTGTCCCCCAGTCACACCTGCACATCACAGAGATATGCTCCTGGCAAACAACTATGGAAAGGTGAGGAAAAAACTCACTGAGTCTCAGACTCTGTCAAAAGCCTAACTATTTTAAAACATTAAAACCACCATCAATTACCATTTAGAAAGAGCATATATTTTGGGGAGGAGGGCACGTGCCATTGGTTTCCAGTATTTTTATCTTAACATTAGCATGGTTGTGTAACTGATAACACAACCTGGTGCATGCTAACTCCCAGGGAACTATGACCATGATTCCAGCCTTAATCAATGCAAATTTCAGATCAAGCCCTGAGGAGGCCAAGTTGTAACCTGATGATGTTAATTTTGCCTATAATCACTTTTATGTTTTTGTGGCTGGTTCCCACCTGCCCTTGTCAGCAATTCCAGGAGGCTAAAAGTCATTTTACATTTCCTAAATCTCTAGCATTTTGGCCGGGGAAAAAAGACATTCAGTCGAGCTATGGACGAACATAAATTTTCAAGGCTACGAGTATCTACCATAAGGCATTTTTCCCTACTTTGAAAGAAGTATCTGCTGTACAGGGAAACATGTACTATTGTCCACAGAATAACTTTGGCAACAGAGTACTCATGATTTTTGGAGTGTTGCCTAGAATAAATATTTCTAACTCTACTTCACATAGGCATTCTTGGCTTAGATATAAAGGCTCTTGGAGAGCAATATATCCAGCTTCAATTTTGCTTATACATCCTGCAGACATCAATCTTTTATTTGAACTCTGTATCTAAAAACCTCATGTAGCAATTTGATGTTTTGTGAATATGTTCCTCCCCATTTTTTACCCACTGGTTCTAAGAAGTTGTCACTAGTATACTTTTTTAAAAAATCTGTTATGCAATGTCCTGTCATATAAAGCAGTTCTTTCTTTCCTGTTAGGAAAAGTATGTACATGAGTTAAAATCTGCACATACCTTAGAGTTTTTACCATCTGGCACTTCAAGGTATTCAACATACAAGATCTCTGAATATATTGTAGAAAAAAATTGCTAATATACATAGCCCCATGATATAATATTTTTAGGTCCATTACATGGGGAAAGAAGCTGATGGATCTAAATTATATATGATCACCGTTCTCTACAGGAACTATAGACAGCTTGAAGACTCATTACTCCCAAGCTAATCCTTGTGCCATGTCTCCAGTATGAAGAAAGCCACTGCTAATGCAGTTTTGAGGAAACAGGGAGCATTGATGAGTTTATTGCTTGAGAGAAATCAAAGAATTTAATCCAGGAACAGCGAGAACATTCTTTCCCCACCTGGTGTCCTCCAGATGTTTAGGACTACAATGATTCATAACATCCCCACTATTGGCTATGCTGGTTACAGTTCATAGAAGTAAAAGTCCAAAATATTGGGGCAGGGGCATGAGGATGAGATGAGATGAACTACACAAGGGTTGACCATGAGAAACAGATGCCTACAGCTGTTTTCATGTTTTATGGCCACTTCATCACTATGGTGCCTTGTTAAGAGGCAAATCTATGAACCAGAGTGAAGATTAGAATTCAGAACTCCAAGGTGCCCCATACCATCTCCTCCAGTAGAGGGCAGCAACTCATGAATGAACAGAACCAGGCTTCAAAAGCTGTTGTTGTTGTTGTTGTTGTTGTTGTTGTTTAGATTTTTCTCCTCTGCCAAGTTAGAAATTTGCCTATCGGTTTGCTTTTGCTCTGTTCAGTTGCCTCAAAAGTGCTCCAGATGGTTTATCTCAATGCGACCATGTTTGGGATGCCTCCCAACTCTCTTGGCTACACTAGGCTTCACAGGATATGAGGTGGGGGTTGTCCCGTGGCTCTTCCCAGCCCAACACTTCCCCTCTTATCTTTTACAGACTTTGGATGGGTGCCAGAGAAAGACCAAGTAACTTGGCCAAAGTTGTGTGGGAAGTCTGTGGTAGCAAATGAAATTGAACCCAGGTTTCTGGCAACCTAACTAGCAAACTTGTGGTTTCTCCCTCCTTTCCTGGGTCTCTGAAGTTAGCCAGAAGCATGTGAAATATGTGACAGGTCCCACCACTTTGCCCGGTCAACTGTTAAAACCATGGAAGCAACAAGAGTAGACTCTTTAACAACTTCAGGCCTCTGTCATAAGTATATACTGACCTGAAAGATCCTGTGTGTGTGTGTTTGAAGTGGAAGGATCTACACTGTGCATTCAGTTCTTTCTCAATCTGACATTTCTCCACACAAAATAACTGTTAACCTACAGCTTAACAGCACAGCAGGGAAGTACTGGCTCGGAAAGTATCCTTCTCTGCCAGGCCCTAAAAAGAGAACAGAGGCTGCCTTTGAGATGGGTCAGAGTACCTTTTATGATTCACATAACATTATTATGGCTCCACCCAGGCCTGGCCTTAGGTTTCTGATAGATTCAGAAGAGAGAAGATCATTCTCCCTCTCAGACCTCTGTGCTACTTCATCCAACATGCCAGCCATGGCTTGAATTATTCATTTCTCCCTCACTCACCACAGCAACATCCATCTATCAGCTCACCTGCCCAAATACTGACCCAAACAACCATCCACCTGAACACACCACATCCATCCATCCATCGCATTTATTTTCTCTTCTGTCTCAAACACACATAACAAGAGGCCCCATCCGCCCATCATTCATTCTTATATTCCTTCTCTCTCTCTCTCTCTCTCTCTCTCTCTCTCTCTCTCTCTTTCTCTCTCTCTCCCACACACACAGGCACACCATTCAGGGATGAAATGATCCAGATTAAAACCACCACAAAAGGCAAACGGTACAAGCCCCTCTACCGCATACACAAGGATTCCTACCTGGATTGTGCGATCTGCACCTGCAACAGCATGACATAGTAGTTTGAGCTTTGGACTATTGGATTCTAGAAACCAGGGTTCAATTCCAAGCTCAGCCATGGATCCCACTGGGGTAACCTTGGGTGAGTCACACTATCTTGGCCCCAAGGGAAAGCAAGGGCAAACCTGATCTGAATAAATCTTGCCAAGAAACCCCTTTGAATTCACCATAAATTCTAAACTTGGCCTTATTTCAGACTTCCAGCGCCTCTCCTTCCACACACACACACATAGCTGGAACCCTATTGGACAGTTACAAATGTGTAACTACCACAATTAATGTGTTACTACCCAATGAATTCCAGCCCACCGACCCTCCAATCCCCACATACCGAGTTCTTTCTCCATCACTTGGGACAGCTGACTGACTTTCCCATGCCCTAAACCTTTCCCACAGATAACCTCGCAGTTGTACTAGCCAGGATTATGGGCATTGAATTGCCCATTGCAGTTACTGTTGGGACAGAAGGCAAAGAAAGCTCAGTGTGGAGTCTTTTAAAAGTCATCCTGAATCCATCCACCCACACTTGAAACCTTATGCTGTACTGGAGTTTCCTACCTTTCCCTCCTCTCTCGCATTTTCTTTGCTGGTCTTTTCTGATCAACTTTAAAGTCAAATGCTTCAGTATATAGCCAAAGTATCTCTTTCTCTCTTTAAATGTGCAAGCCATGTTCTCAAGCCTGTCAGTCTATCTATATGTCTTGCCACCTTCACTGTGTATCTGGCAAGGGCATATTTGGAGACTCAGAATGTATAGCTGAATGCCCTTTAAAATTGAGCCAATTTATTCATTGGTTTTAAACTTGCAGCTCATTGCATGTCTCTCAGCAGATCTCTTGGGCTGGCTTGTGAGAAAAACATGAAAAACATACCATAAAACAATAAAATGGAACCAATTAAAATGGAGAGAAACAAAATTGTGTCCGAGAGCTCTTCCAAAGCCAGCACTTCCCCTCTTATCTTTGACTGACTTTGGATGTGAGCCACAAAAAGGCTCGGTAACTTGGCTCTAAAGCCATATGGGAAATTGGTGGTAGAGAGCAAAATTCAAGCCAGGTTTCTGGCAATCTAACTACCAAACATGTGCTTTCCCTCCTGGTTGCTCCTGTTAACCAGAAGCATGCGTAATAGTCAATGTGTGGAAGTGTGCAATTGCTCTGAGACATTTTGATCAAAACTTCCTAAAACGCTCTCTCTTTCATTCTCTCAAAGCTCATTGGCTATTTTCCCAGTAGTGTATAGAACAGGAGCTTATTCTATATATACTCAAATTTATCAGCAAACAAGAGAATGCAGATTTGGTATGTATGTCTGTGTCTGTGTGGTTTGTGTGTGAAAAATGTGAGTCAGTGTAGTGTAGTGGTTTGAGTGGAGAAAGGGATTTGAGTTCCCACTCAGCCATGAAACCCACTGTGTGACTTTGGGCAAATCACACTCTCTCAGCCTCAGATGAAGGCAAGGGCAAACCTCCTCTGAAGAAACTTGCCAAGAAACCCCCATGATAGGTTTGCCTTAGGATTGCCATCAGTTGGAAATGACTTCAAGGCACACAACAACAACAACAACAACAACAACAACAACAACGTCTGCATTTTCTTCCTAGCTAATTAATTTGAATACCTTATATATTTATTTAGTTATTTACTGTATTTATACCCCACTCTTCAGCCAGAAGATGTTTAAACTTTTAAACAGAATTAAATTCATGAAGGACTAGCTATAAATGGCTACATATTATGGTCACTTGTGTGTCCTCTAGAACTAAAGACAGTATACATCTGTATATCACCTTGACACCACTTTAACCTTCTTCCCCCGCGAGCAAGGGCCATCACTTCTTTAACCAGCTTCAAAATGGAGTTGAAGACCATCCTATTCAGATAAGCGTTCCGAGCCATTGCATGATTGTCACTTGCTATTTGATGTTCTTTTTTGTTGCCTGTTTTATTGAACCATTTCCTGTATTGCTATGTATTTTATGTGTATTATCCTATTATTTCTTAGATTGTACGCCATAGGCAGGTTTACTCTTTTATATTTATCATTTTTATGTACAGCACTGTGCAAATCTAGAGCGCTATATAAAATAATAATAATAATAATAATAATAATAATAATAATAATAATAATAATACTTTACTTATTCTGTGTTGCATTTCTCCTATTGTGTTCTTTTGTTCAGGTTGAGCACCCTTTTCCTTTCATGAGAAAATTGAAGCAAAGATGTTGTTAAGTAATTCTGCCTTTTCTCTGTCCCCTCTTAGCATTTCGCCATCTTCTCCATGTAATGGCCCTACCATTTCCTTCTTCTTTTTGTTATGGACACAACAACAACAACAAAGCCCTTTTTATTGTTCTTAACCTCTCTAGCAAGCCTGAGCTCATTCTATGCTTTAGGTTTTCTGACTTCCCCACCTACCTGCTTTTTGCCTGAATTATTCTTTGGTGATTCCCCCCCCCCTTTCCATTTCTTATTATGTCCCTTTTAAAAGTTAGCTCGTCTGAAAATTCTTTGGTCATCCATCCTGGTTTATTGAAACGCCTTCCATCTTTTCTTCTCATTGGAACTCATTGGAATAGTAGGTGAGTGCTGTTTCTTAAAGGGTTCTAGTTGGTATCTCTTTGTCCACTGTATGAACAAAACATTGGGCTATATTGGTCTTTGGTCTAATTCAGCCATGTTCTTCTTGGATCTTGACCAACGAAGTGCAGCACAGCATTATCCAAGATGATGGGTGCATCTCCAATGTAGCAATAATGTAGTTTGACTCCACTTTAAATGCCTTAGCTCCATCCTATGGAATCCTGGGATGTGTAATTTTACAAGTTCTTTAGCCTTCTTGCCCAGAGTACTGGTGTCTCATAAAACAACAATTCCCATCATTCTGTAGGATGGAACCATGACAGTTAACGTCAAACTGCATTATTTCTACAGTGTCTGGACTGTAGGTCTGGACTGGACTATAAAATGTCCTGTTTTTCACTCTACTCTTTTGTTTTACTTCAGAAACGTTACCATCATTAATTCATCAGAGACTCCTCTGCTTATCAACATTACCTCAGAACAAGGATGAAAAGAATATATAATATTATTAATTTCTCAAACCCCCACAACCCCCCAAAATGGATTTGCTGACACTTGAGAAACCCGGTCAGCAAAAGTAACACAGAAGCAAGGAATTTGCACAGATTTTGCCATTTATTAACACACTGGGAAATTATTTTGTGTGTCTTGAAATTATTCTGTGCAGCAATACATATGGCTTTTTCTTTTTGGCACAAAAATCATATATTTTTCTACAAAAAAATGTTTTTTAGGCAAAGAACCAACTGTTTCTAGACACTTAAATATTGTTTTGTAAAGACTGACTGAGTATACACATAAAGAATATCCAAAAATATGCCCCAACAATTGACTTAAAAACATGTTTTTCGAGTGTTGAAAACCCCTGACAAGAAGAATCCTGGCCTGACAAGAATCTTTGAAGTTTACAACTTGTTGTGTGCAAAAATTTGTTCATAGTTGTTTTGGACAGAAAACAGCATTTTCTGCACAGGGATTAATACTTTGTGTTGAAATATTATTTTGCATTTAGAAAATGCTGTTTGCTGCACAAAGCAACTACGTGTGAATTTTGTATGAGCCCTAAATAGCAAATAGTACTTGAAAACTGGTTTTTGGAGACTTTCACACAGCAAGAAAAAAATTGCTAAAACTGCTAATTGCTATCTTCAAGAAGAAACCTACTGAAGAATTACGCCCTAGTTTTGTGCAAATAAACATGGGTTTTGCACAAAAGCATATGAATTTCAGGAAACTGTGGAAATTTGTACTTCATGCAAAACAGTCAGATACTTACAACCCTACCTCATAGAGCCCTCTATAATTTTCTGCCTTACTTAAAACCTTATGGGCAGGCCTGGTTAGTACTTAGATGAAAGCATACCAGATGCTGTAGGCTATATTTCACGGGAAGAAACTGGCAAAGCCATGTCTGAATATTCCTTGCTTAAGAAAACGCGATGAAATTCATGGAGTTGCCATAAATTGACAGGTGACTTGAA
This sequence comes from Sceloporus undulatus, assembly GCF_019175285.1. Taxonomy (NCBI): domain Eukaryota; kingdom Metazoa; phylum Chordata; class Lepidosauria; order Squamata; family Phrynosomatidae; genus Sceloporus; species Sceloporus undulatus. The sequence continues at coordinate 152,041,457 of NC_056522.1, read as the reverse complement.
GGTACACACACAATCTTAGCATTAATGCCTTGTCTCTTTCCTGTTTCCCCACTTTTTATTCCTGCTTTCTAGACCTTTTAGAAATTATCCCCATGAATTATATCAGCTCTTTTTTCCTCTTCTATGACCACTCCCTTTGGAATTTCAAGTTGAAACTGCCTCTGGAACTTGGATGATAATCAAAAACATTGTGCCAGATTTCGAGGGGCCTACCATAATTTCTTGGTGAGTTATGGCAGGTTCTTTCTTTTTTTGTTAAGTCAGAGCCCTGTTTGGACCTTCAGCTTTTTAAACTTGACACTGGACTTTGAAATCTGGAAGACAACCAGAAACACTTCTTTAAAAAAAAAAATCAAACCTCTAAAGTGATATCCCAGTTATTTATCACTATACATACAGACTCTTTTACTGTTGTAGATCTGAATTCTGAAGGCTAACTGAAAAGATGCAGAATCTTTGGCCTTCCAGATGTTTCAGACTACCATTCTCACAGTTCCCAACTATACTGGCAATGTCTATGCTGTCCACTGATGATACCATTCCAATAAAACAACTTGGAAATTTCAGCACCAGAGAAAAGACACACAGATCCACCAGATCCACAACAATCAGGTAATAATGATCAGGTTGACATGCTCAAGATAATAGAACAGAATAGATATATATATCACTTGGGTTTTAAAAGTGTATCATATTGTTACAGACTCCATTTTACAATAGTAAAAATACCCACTCCTGATTTTGGTCTGACATTTTTATTGGGAAGCTGAGTTATAACATGCCCAGGTTCATTCCTCGGTGATTGGCTGCTGAGCCTTCTTGCCAGTACTTTATAGCTTTATGGGAAAGTACAGTGTTTAAAATGCCTTTAAATCGGCAGGCTTCTCTGGCTTCTGAATATTTTTTTTAAAGGGGAGAAAAAAAAGAGAGGGGAGAGAAACAATGAGAGAGAGAGAGGTTTCTTTTGACTTCTAAAAATGCATAACAAGAGCCCATGTTTACTTAAAAACATCTGCTCCAACCTTTTGGTCTGACATTTAAAAAAGGGGACTGATGTTTTCCATACTTTCCCTCCTGCTCTCGCGTCAAACAATAAGCGAGTATAATTACTTGGGGCGAAACGCTGGCTCACATCCAAGACTGCACCAGTGCATTGCAGCCCCAAGACTGGAAGAGAGGTCTGGACTGGGTCTTGTCTGCAAGAGCGTGGGTGGCTTGTGTTGTCAGAGTGTTCCTGATGCTACCAACATAGCATATGGAAGCTGGATTGTTCTGTTCTTGTGCTCTCTTGCCTATTCATTAATGATGTGAGAAAGAGCAAGTGGCACAGCCTGGAGCCCACCAGATGTGGTAAGCTACAAAACATCATCCCCAGCTAGCACAAATGCTGACTTGGAGTGATAGATCTTACTGTCCTGTGTATTTGGAGAGAAGATGGTTTAAAGCAACAAATCCAATGACCTGTGGTTTGTGTGTGTGAATGAGCCTTCAAGTTGCCTGTCAACTTATGGTGGCTCCATGAATTTCACAAGAATTTCTTAGGCAAGGAATCCTCAGAGGTGGTTTTGCAAATTCAGTCCTCTGAAATATAGGGCCTGAAGAGGCCAAAATAAAGCTGCTTTGGGTCACTTTGGAGGTATGCTGTTTAAATGACACATGGCCTTTAAGAGGTTGGAAGCTGCACCAAAGCTGCTCTCCAGTCCTTAGGACTGGAGCATGGCTTTTGTGTGGCTTCTAACCTCTTAAAGGCCATGTGTCATTTAAACAGCATACCTCCAAAGTGACCCAAAGCAGCTTTATTTTGACCTGTCTGTTCAGGCCCATAGTCTGCTGCACCTGGTATTTGTTGGCAATCTCCCATCCAGGTTCAAACCAGAGTTGACTCTGCTTAGCTTTCAAGATCAAACAGGAGGAGGAGGCCATGGATCTATATGTTACATATGGGCCAAATTCTCTTGATGTAAATAGCCAGTGTTATAGCTTCCCATTTGTTCCGGAGTAAAAATAATAACCAAGACACTGCTTGTACCACTTACTCTAGCATCCTTCCCAACCACTCACACTCCTCCATCATGGTGCCAAAGAGAGAAGATAAAACCCAAGTCAAATGTTCCATGGGTGGAGCAAAACATCTGGACACTGACAATGCTTCTTTGGAGCTGTCTTGGTAGAAAAATAGCTGGGAACAGACTTGCTGAAATCCAGATGACTGGTGCTCCTAAGAAAAGACTGGCTGATAGAAGAAAAACAAGGGGTGGCTTAGGTGTTTCCCACTTTCCTCTTTTCTTGAAGACTATTTTGGGGGTATTTCTCTTATTCTTTTTTTCTCCTCCCTCCCATTTTTCCCCGGTGAAGAAAGATTTTTGACTGTCTGACCTAGATGATACAGGTTAAGGAGAGTGGTAGAATACTTGTAGGTGTTATAATCGTCAGTGATTCAGCTGCCTGACCCTCAAGTCATTGGTACCCACCAGTTCTAAAGACATGACCCAAGTATGCATTTTATGTGTGAACACCTGCTCCCATGGTAGGTGCATATTGGCAAAGTAGCTGGCCACATCTTGTCTTTTTGGCAGTGGGAGCTGCAAAGAAAGCAGCAAATGAAACTACTCCCTGACCTTCATGAATGGCTGCTTTAGACAACAGTCCATGGATGGAATACAGCATTGCCATCCTGCTGATGGGACTGTTTCCGGCAGAGAAACCAGGAGAGAGGAAAAATCCCATCAAAGTAGCAGATGTTTCCTAATGAGTTGCTGGATATAAGTCTATTTTCCCTGTATTTTCTAGTTCATGTTCCATTTAGTGTGTAGTGTAGGTTACTGAGTGGAGTGGAGAATTACCTAGGAGCCTGGGACTAGTTTCTCTCCTATTCCCCTAGGGATACCTTCCACTGACATAATACCAAAATATTTGTTTTCATCCATGTTCTTCCAAAAATGGTGACCTGAAAGGATATTGCCTCACTTCCAGCAACTATTTTGGGAATAATACAAACAGAAGAATGAGGGGAGGGGGAGTCAATGGTGTGAGTGTTTTATGTGTTTTTGCACCCTTGGGCTTTCTATGATAATTTCAGGCCAAAAAAAAACAAACAACCCTATATTTTTTTTACAAATTCAAGGGGTTGGGGTGCCTAAGAGGACTGGGAAGGGCCTAAATATCCTATCTGATCTTGGAAGCTAAGCAGGGTCAGCCCTGGTTAGTGCTTGGATGGGAGGCCGCCAGTGAATACCATGAGCTGTAGGCTAGATTTCAGAGGAAGGAACTGGCAAAACCACCTCTGAGTACTCTTTGCCTAAGAAAACCCTGTGAAATTCATGGGGTTGCCATAAATCAACTTGAAGGCACAAACACACAGCCTTGTGGTAAAAAGAAAACCCAAACCTAAAAAAAATCAAATAAAAACCCAGCAAGTTTCTAAAAGCCCAAAAATATTGGATATTTCTAACCTGAGATCTGTGTAAGATCTCTTTAGAATCTCAGATGAGTTCTGGAAAAGAAAAAAGAACAACCAATCATTTAAACATATTTCATTTATGTCAATTTTACAAGTACTATTCAGCAGGCTGCATATGTTATTATTATTATTGTTATTATTATTATTTATATCACGCCCCTCTACAATGACAAACAAGACCACATTTAAGCATATTGCATTAAAATCAGTGGGATTTTTGTCCCAATTACTGACTGCATGTACAGTCAAAAGCAACAATAATCAATTAATTATGGTTAAAACTGTAATAGTTTATGGGCCAGGCCTTAATAGATTCATGGAGTGTTATCTTGAGTTGGCAGATCATGGTGGAGATGCAGAGAGAATGAGAGAAAGAGAGAGAGATTATTTATCTGTCAAAGAGATAGCTGTGTTAGTCTCTTGCAGAATCAAAGGGGTTAAGGGAGGGGACTTTAATTGGATTTTATTTTATATGTACAGTGTGTGTCTGTTTGTGTTTGTGTGTCTGTTTATGGACGGATAGATGAATGGATAGACAGGAGGAAGGGAGTGGAAGAGAGAGAGAAAGAATGTTGCAGCATCTTTAAGACTGGCTGGTTTTTATTTTAGCATGAGCTTTCATAGATATAAACCGACTTCTTCAAACACAGTACAGAGTGTTATCCAGTCATCAGGATATAAAGCATACTTACACAGCCGTGGGATTGGGATAGAATGTAGTATGATTCAGAAAGATGCAAATCATGACTAAGGGCTATGTAAGGTGATATTTCAGATCTTTCCAGAGATCAGTTACCGTTGATGTGTGAAAGCCATAAACCCTGCTTACCAAAAGTCAGTTCCTTTCGGTTCAAATCCTTCTCAGAGAATCTTCAATAAGGGGCGGGGGCAGAGTTGGCATTCAGCCTTGTTTTGGCTTGTGCTCCATATTTTTGTGTCTCTGATATGTGACCACTTGAGGCTAGGGAGCAGATATTTCAGGTTAGGGTGGTTTTTTTACAAGCTTCCCACCCAAGATGTGTTAAAGAGAATTGCCATTGTCCCAAATGGAGTGTTTGGCACTGATCTTTCCATGGTTTAGTAGGGAGCTATCTGTGACACATCATGTGGCATCCCATCCTTTTATCTCCTGGACTGTCCCAGCAGAACATTATTCTTGGTTAAAACATGGCCTCATTAACCTACATTTTTCACTTCATTGGCTATTGCATATTGTAGTTCAGAAACAGTTCTTCTAAAACCGGAAGTTGTAAATCTCTGGTTCAAAACACACTGCAGAAATAATCCAGTTTGAGACTGCTTTAACTTCCCTGGCTCGGTGCTAGGAAATTCTGGGATTTGTAGTTTCATGAGACATTTAGTCTTCTCTGTCTGAGACCTCTGGTGCCACAATAAACTACAATTCCCAGGATTCGCTATCAATGACCCATGACAGTTAACGCTGTCTCAAACTGGATTATTTCTGCAGTGTGTTTTGGACTTCAGACAAGTTAGAAGAGATGTAACTGTTTATCACCACTACTTTTTGATTGGTCAGTGTTGATTATTTTAAGTATATCTACAAATATCCCTTATCCCAAAGTATGGCTATCTGCCAAGTGAAAGTGGCACTCCATGTAGCTTTGATCAGTGACAACATATGCCATATTGAATCATTTAGACTTGCAGGTACCTTAGTCATTTTGCTGTTTGTGGTGTAAGAAGCTGAGGCTGCTGCCAAACTGCAGAACAAATGCAGTTTTAACTGTCATGGCTCCATCCTATGGAATACTAGAATTTTAGTTTGTTGTGACACCAGGGGTCTCTGACAGAGAAGGCTAAATATCTCACAAAGCCACAAATCCCAGAATTCCATAGCATTGAGCCATGCCAGTTAAAGCGGTGTCAAACTGCATTAATTCTGCAGTATAGATTTATCTCAACATACCTCTGCTTTGACAATAGGTAATTCTTCTCTGATTCCACCTTGTTTGGAACAAGTTCCCATAAATTTCATGTTGACTGAGCAGAGGACCATTCAATTCCATATATGTGCATGCAGCCAGAATTTGGAACTTTACTTTTTAAAGTAACTGGTTAAAGTTATAAAGCCAACAATTAGTTACTGTTTTAGAAACAATTTCACAAAATAACTATTTTCTTTCTCATTTCTTAGACGTAACAAGAAGAGTAATTTTAAAAAAATCTAGATGCTAAAGGCCTGGGGTACAAAACATACTCTGATTCCAGTCATCTCAGTGCTGAAAACAGAGAGGGCAGAATAGTGAGACAGTGTAAGCCAGCATTTAAACAACATGATATTCTTCCTCAACTATTTAGGCAACCCACACTCCCATAACTATGAAAGTAACCAAAAAGTACCTGCCAAGAAGCAAAGTTACCTTTCATTCAGTTTCCATCATAACTTTAATTATGACTTCAGTATTGCAAAGAGGAACTCATTGCAAGTGACTCATTATTTTTACCAAGTCAGTTCCAAGCCCTTCATCCACCCCATGTTGAGGAGCAAGGAAGGCACTACTTGTTAAGAAAAAGAAGTCAAGAGGGCAATACACAAAATTCACCAGGGTCAGTTTTGGAATGTAACATGCCTTTTATTTTTGGACTTGGGTCAATTCAGTTTGACATCACAGAGGGCAAGTGAAGACAATTTAAACAAACAAGCACAATTTTGCAAGGTGGGCAGAAAAAGGCTTAATGACGAAGCATTACTAAATCATTCACACAAAAAAATGTAAAAACAGCAGAGTCCTGTGGAATCTTAGAAAGTAGCAAATTTAACTAGAGCATGAATTTTTATGGTCTAGTAACAAACATATGATATTTATAGCTTCATCTAATGCATGAAGAGATGGCTAAAACTTCAAGTATATATGAAGAGCACATGGTGGAGGGAGGAATTGTAAAATCTCAGATCTCAGTGGATTCAGACTAGAGGGAAAGAGATTCCACTTCAACATTAGGAAGAACTTAGTGACAATAAGAGCTGCTCAAAAGGGAAACATGCTTTCTTACAGAGTAATTGAGTTTCCTTCTTTGGAGGTTTTAAAACTGAGGCTGGACAGGGTGCTTTGATTACGTATTCCTGCATGGCAGGAGGTTGGGCTGGATGGCTCTTGGTGCCTCTTCCAATTCTGAGATTTTATGATTTTGTGATTATCTACAATCCCACACCACAATCATAAGCAAAGTATATGTACCTAAAATTCTGAGTAACACTGGCAGCGTCTGATGAAGTGGACTACACTGTCTGAAAGCTCATGTCATAATAAATTAAGGGCTGAACAGACCATCCCTAAGGGGCATCCTGTAGCTGCCCTTTTCACCACTGGATCAGGGCAGCGGCAACTACATGCCACGGCCCCAATCTGGACTTTCCATGGCACAAAAAGGAGCTGCAAAAGGTGGGTCCTTTTTACACTGCAGAAAGGGTGCCATGGCTACTGGCGCCACAGCTTTTCAGCACTCCTTTAGCACTGCATCATCTGGATTCAGCACCAGAGGAGTGCCATGATGCTGCCTGCCATGTGGTGGGGCACAGGGCATCACGCTGGCATGGGGACAGTCAGTGCATGCATTATTCAGATGCCATGCCCCCACTCTGCCCCAATGCTGGACTTTATGGCCAGTCTGTTGAGGCTGTTAGTCACAGTGGCACCTTCTGTTGCTCCTTTTGGTGCTGCATCATCTGGACATAGTGTCAAAGGAGTGCCATAACACCACCCGCCATGTGGTCAGGCACACAGCATGACAGTGGTGCCAGGGCAGCATCAGGATGTGTGTCGTGTGGATGCCACGCCCCCACTCTGCCCTGAGGACGGCATTTATCACCGGTCTGTTGTGGCTGTGTGAATAGTTTCATCTTGGTCAACCATTTTTTTCTCTAAGCTCATTGGAAGTCACCTCTAGAGCAGATGGTGCTCTACATACTTAGCAGTGAATATGGAAAACCTAACTCACTGGAGGGCAGCCTAAGTATCATTTGTCCTTATAATCCTCATTTTGTGGGGGAGGCTGAGTAATTTTTGCAGTACTGTGCTTAGATATAAATCCTTTAAGCAGCTGCTATACGAGACAAGCTTCCATTCATGCACCCACATCAATATTAAACCTAACCTCTAAAGCTGTTTTTATTCCACATAAATACGAGTTGGGTTTTATGGCACTTGCTAAGAAAGCAAAGAGTTTCACATTCAATCAGCCTTTCCCAGACTTCACACTACACTTACAGCAGGACAAATGCAAACTTATATGAAAGTACAACAGTATGAACTGTTTATACCCTTTAATATTATAAGTCAGTTTTTGTCATAAATCTTCTGTCTTGCCTGCACATAGCTGCCGCATGAGCTCATGCCCCCCCTTTTTCCTTCTGATTCCCTCTTTCTTATTACCCTTTGCAAACTGAGTGATCTGTGAGTTCCTGTCAGAGTGCTGACTCTATTACCAAGTGCAAAGGTAATTTACATCCTTATACTGACGAAGCCAGTTACAGTCCCATCCTTGGAAGGTGCACCATTTTACTAAGTCAAATTGTAATGGGATTTTTTTTTAAGGGGAGAGGGAGGATTATCTGAACCGTAAATGTTGCTAACATTGTCACTGGTATATTACTCATGAAAGCATGGGAGTTTACCTCCCCTGTACCAATATGTTACAGAAAAAATATGTATCATGACAAAATTCCACTGGACTGTTTCCATCATCTTTCACATACCTGTTTTTCAAGCAATGAAAACATCCTGATTCCTGGGTATCTGGGATATCCTGATATATGAAGACATTGTCATAATGCTAGTACCTGAAGCTTGGCAGTTCCACTGCTTGCCTCCCCAACATAGTTTTAAATATTGCACAGACTGCAATGAATGGGCTCAAATGCCAGTGAAACATTTTTTGCCTGTCATGCTTTCCATAGATATTTGGCCTCTTTACCACTGTGCGGTGCCAATCCTGCCATTAGACAGAATGAGGTAACCACCTTGGGTGAGTAGTGAGTGGTGACCTCAGCATCTGAAAGGATAGACCTGTATGTGCCTGTCCTACATGCTCACATAAACACACACATACACCACTAATCTCCCCTGCAGCTTTGAGGTACAGTGGAGAAGAATGGCATATACACGGCTGGCATCATAATAAACCAACTTATATTTGTATAAAGACAAACTCCATAATGTTTGTATCTCAAGGAGGGGAGGGAACATGAAACTAGATCATCAGGAGAACTGCACATGTGGAACCAGTAGCATGGTTGTCTCATAACAGTCCTGCATAATGTGGCCTGATACACATTGTGCCTGTGGACCAATGGAAATCCCCATTGTACAACAAGATGGTGCCTCATTGTGCACCAACATAATCATGTCAGCAACATAGCTCCATCATTATAAAGTTATGCATTGTAGCCTCTCATGCAAGATCTCAGCCATACGATTGGCTTTTGCACATGGAATGGGGAAAGGCACCATTTTGTCCCTTTCCTCAGGTAGTAAAATATTGTGAGCCAGCTCTTCTGTTCTGTATTCTATTATGCCACCAAACCAGAGGCCTTATAAGGCCTATAACCATTCATGCCTCAATTAATCATGCAAGGCCAGCTCTAGCACTGGGCAGAGTGAGATCTCTCTATGTCAGGCAGCAAATTTGGGTATCATGAAAGGCAAGCAACAGAAAACATATGTTACATTTTAATTTTACATTAAACTGTTTTTAAGTGATGTGCTTTGTAATAGAACTAGTGTTTAATTGCTTTTCATCTTTTGTAAAATAACATTTTAGATAAACTTATTATTGCTTTGTTTGTTTATTGATTGGTTTTATATTTGGCTTTTCTCCCAAATGGGATACAAAGCAGCTAATTTAAAACTTCTGTTTAAGATTAGCTTCTGTTCTAAATTACAGGGGGTCCTATTCACTGGGGTTAGGGGAGCAGGATGCCCGTGAAAGTGGAAAAAACACAAATAAAAAACCTATTTTTGTTTTAACTTGAGAGAACACCTCTCTGGGAATCTCTATGTCCTGCAGTGCAACTCTATGATAATCACACTGGAGGACCTACAAATGCCTAAAGAAGTGTTCTGTCTAGGAATTTCTAGGTCCTCCAGTACAACTCAGTAGTCAACTTCCAATGGAAGTTGACTATAGAATTGCACTGGAAGGCCCACAAACTCCTAGAGAGAAAATATTGATCAAATATTGATCAAATATTGATCAAATATTGATCAAATATTGATCAAAT